>NC_058373.1:76348333-76685000 GCF_018350175.1 Felis catus | reverse complement strand
TTGTTCTGATTTTTTGGCAGTAATTAAAATAAGCATACAGATGTTTTTGTGAGTTCCTTATAAATTAAGTGAAAAAATGTTCCGGTATCCTATACAAGAGGATAACATTCCTTTCTGATAGGGGATATTGTATTGTCCTTGCTATGACTTCACTTTCATGGCTTTGGTCTAATCTAAAGGGACTTACAGCAGCACTAGGTATATACTCAAGGTTTAAAAAGGCATCAAGGCATCTGCTTTAAGACAAATTTGGAGTCCTAGTGATGATAGCCTGAATTTCTGAACCAGGAATTCATTACCACCAATTATAGAGTTAGTACAGATAATTAACCTAACACATATTTTGAACAGTACCTCAAAATATTAGAATCCTTTTGTTTCCACACTGAGTCTTGATTCGAAGGAAGTTAGTTAACAGGTATAATTTTTTCTAAGCCTCTTGGAAGAATATGGTGATATAACTGCAGATACACAAAGCTATTATAAATAAAATACAGTAAAATCTTGAATTGCAAGTAACTCATTCTGCAAGTATTCTGCACAAGCAAACATTTCTAATAAATTTTAACTTGATAAATGAGCAATGTCTTGCAAATACGACTAGTATATGATGCCAAATGCATCACATGATCACAACCAAGCCAAAGGTTTTTCCCTCTCCCTCTCCCCCTCCCTCTCTCTGCAGGATTGTGGGTGACTGCCAACACATTTTTGCAAAATCTTCGAAAGGATGCAAAAGCAAGTGTCATTGGATAGGTTCCTTGTTGAAGTTAGATGAAAAAGACCAAGATTCCATTGAGCAGGAGATAGAAATGATTCCACTAGTAATAGTGAAAGTTGTCCTACACAATAACGCTCCTCTCTCGTCTCCCTCACAACAGTCACGAAGGTTTTCACAGGTAAGTGCAGGTTAATTTGTTTATTTTTCTTTATATTTTGTATTTTCTTTATTATTTTGTATTATATTACAATATTGTAATCATTTTTATATGAATATTTTTGGGTTGTAGAATGAATCATCTGAGTTTCCATTATTTCTTATGGAGAAATTTGCTTTGATATACAAGTGCTTTGGATTACAAGCATGTTTCCAGAATGAATTATGCTCACAAACCAAAGATTTAATGTATATCTTTCTTGAGTATTTTTACCAGATGGTCTATATTAGTTTTCCAGTGCTGCCCTAACAAATATCACAGGCTTAAACAACAGAAATCTATTTCCTCACGATTCTGGAGGTAGAAGTCTGAGATCAAGGTATCAGCAGGATTGGTTTCTTCTAAGGTGTCTCTCTCCTTGACTTGAGAGGACCAAGATCTTTTTCCAGTATCTTCACATGCTCTTCCCTCTGTGTATCTGTCAGTATCCTAATCTCTTCTTCTTATAAGTGTTATGTCATATGGGATTAGGGCCCATCTCAATGACTTCATTTAACCTTAATTACCTCTTTAAAGACTCTATCTCCAAAATACAGTCACATTCTGAAGTACTGAAGATTAGGACCTCAACATATGAATTTTGAAGAGACATAATTCGGCCTGTAAGAGGAGTTAAGGGAAATAATTGTATTTTTTAATTAACAGGGAAATATTATGGCTATAATACAAAGTTTGCATAATTAGGAGATACACAAGTGATTCTGGAAAACATTTGTTTCTTTGCACTTCCTTAGGCCATTTTTCTGGAACTTGGGGGTATAGTGTTCTGTGCTCTGAGGATGTTTCAATGGAAATATTAAGCAGCACTGGTATGATAAAATAATGAGGTTTAAAATAAAACACACCTTATTCAAACACTGAGTTCACTACTTGCACATATTATATTATGGCAAATTATTTGTGATAACTAAGCCTCATTTTTTCATTCTTATAAATTTTTTCATTCTTATAAATAAGAATAAGAATAAGAATATCTAGTTCACAGAAGCAGTATGATTAAAGGAGACAATATATAAGAAGTAATGAATACAGCTGAGTACTCATATAAACATTGGATTTCCCTTCAAGAGTACTTGTATGTCTTGGTTCAAAAATAAAATCTTAAAATATGACCTTGACCTAAAAGATATTGAAAGTTGTATTTGATAAGATAGTAAAAATTGTAGGCATACAGTAACAATATTTAAAGATGCTTTCTTCAAGCCTACTTTACTATAAAAATGTTAAATATTATACAAAGATGTCCAAATATGAAAATGAATACACTGAGACTGATGTATGATAACCTCTATATCATTTTAGAGAACTTCAGATATTCCTTAATTTTTCCTTTAAGTTTTTAAATTCCAGTTAGTTTACATACAGTGTAATATTAGTTTCATGCGTACAATATAATGATTCAACATTTCCATAAATCACCTGGTGCTCATCACAGCAAGTGCACACCTTTAATCCGTCCCCCACCACAACTGCCTCCCCTCTGGTAACCATCAGTTTGTTCTCTATACGTAACAGTGTCTCTTGGGTTGCCTCCTTCTGTTGTATTTTTTTCCCCTTTGCTTGTTTGTTTTGTGTATTAAATTCCACGTGTGAGTGAAATCATGTGGTATTGGTCTTTGTCTGACTTATTTCACTTAACATATACTCTCTAGCTCTATCCACGTAGTTGCAAATGGCACTATTTCATTCTTTTTTATAGCTGAGTAATATCCCATTGTATACATATACCACTCCTTCTGTATCCAGTCGTCTATTCAGGGACACTTGAGATGCTTCCATAGTTTGACTATTGTAAATAGTGCAGCAATAAACATAGGGATGCATGTATCCCTTTGAACCAGTGTTTTTCATATTTTGGGGGGGCAGGGGTACTATCCAGTAGTGTGATTCCTGAATCATAGGGTAGTTTTATTTTCAATGTTCTGAGAAACCTCCATGCTATTTTCCACAGTGACTGCACCAATTTGCATTCCCAGCAACAATGCAACAGGGTTCCCCTTTCTTCACATCCTTGCCAACACTTGTTGTTTCTTGTGTTGTTGATTTTAGCCATTCTGATAGGCGTGAAGTGATAGTTCATTGTAGCGTTGATTTGCATTTCCCTGAGGATGAGTGATGTTGAGCATCTTTTCATGTGTCTGTTGGCCATCTGGATGTCTTCTTTAGAGAGATGTCTATTCACGTCTTCTGCCCACTTTTAATTGGATTGTTTGTTTTTTGGGTGTTGAGTTGTATCAGTTCTTTGTATGTTTTGGATACTAACCCTTTATCGGATATGTCATTTGCAAATACCTTCTCCCATTCAGTAAGATGTCTTTTAGTTTTGGGGACTATTTCCTTTGCTGGGCAGAAGCTTTTTACTTTCTTTTGATGTAGTCCCAAGTTTATTTTTGCTTTTGTTTCTCTTGCCTCAGGAGACATATCTAGAAAAATGTTGCTATGGCTGATGTCAGAGAGATTGCTTTCTGTGCTCTCTTCAAGAATTTTTATGGACTCACATTTAGGTCTTTAACCCATTTGGAGTTTATTTTTGTGTATGGTGGAAGAAAGTGGTCCAGTTTCATTCTTTGGCATGTTGCTGTCTAGTTTTCCCAGCACCATTTGTTGAAGAGGCTTTTTCCCAAAGTATATTCATTCTTTCTTTGTCGAAGATTAATTGACCATAAAATTGTAGGTTTATTTCTAAGTGACAATTATAATTTTTAACTTCTGCTAATAATGAGACTAATCTTAGGCTATAATGGTTGGGACAGAATTGCTTTTTGGTTTGTTTGTTTCTTTATAAAATACTTTCAAAGATATACATGCTAGCTGCTGCCTTTTCATCCTTTTCAGGGATTCCAAAATGCTTGCTTCCTTCTGTATGTAGCACACAAGTTCAAGGTGTTTTCCAAAATGCATTTTCACATTGCCTCATGGTGTCATAGCGCCACATGATTAGGTTGTATTCCTGTAGAGATAATGTCATACAATCTGTACCCTGATCTGTGGAAAAACCAGATACTGCTCGTTTAAGTAACTTTTTTAAAATTTGTTAGTCTATAAAAGCATAATATAAAATGTTCATTTCAGCTTTAACAATATCTAATTAGTGACATTTCCTTCACCAAAGTTTCTTTTTTTACTGGCTCTAGACAAACTGTTTTTTATGTCCTACAAAATGTCTCATCTTTATTTCTTTTAAGCTTCATTATCTTTTTGATGACACAGTAATTTTCTTTCCATCTTTTATCTCCCTTTTAGCTGACATCTTCACTTTGTCTTTCTTTACAACTATGCAAGCTCTTATCCATTTGTTTTGGTAACTTTTAATGGAAAATTCAATTTCTATGAAGTATATGCTATTATTTTTAGAAGCACTTAATTAAGTTCTCTAAAGGTTAGGTGAGTAGATTAAACAAAAATATGTCTAAATGTCGCATGACAGCTTCCTCATGGGAATTTACCAGGGAGGATTTAGGGTGAGGAGTGATAATTTATATTAAATGTACATCCTATTTTTCATTAATGTCTTCTCAACATTAAGTTTCAGGGAATAATTTTGTGCTCTTTAAATTTGAGATTCAAAAAGATTCGTGCATAGTGAAATAAAGCAGGCAGTATAAATAACCAGGAAAAAAAAGAGAGAGGAACAAACTCTGAAAAGTGGTAGTCAGAATTCAGAACTCCAGACAGCATATTGGTTTACAAACAATAATTACACATTTTGCAAATAATTTTTCAGAAACATGGGGCTTATCAAAAAACATACTTGATCTATACAATGAGTTATTCATATATATGAAGCATCTTATTACTGTAGAAAGCATATTGGATTGGGAACTAGAAAAATAGTACAAGTCATTACTTATCTGTATTGTGTCTTCAGTGGGGCAGTTCTGTCATAGCCATCTTTTTCATTGTTTGATCCTTGTCTTTTCTTTTTAATCAGAGTCATACCATTTTGATAAGTGAAGGCAATTAGATTTGTTGGTTCCACTTGCAAATATAGTGATATCCCTTCCAGAAATACAGAATTCTTTTTAAATTTAAAACAAAAGAGAAAGAAAGGAAAGGAGAAACAGGTGCAGGATCTCCTTGGTTTATGCTGGCCCTATTTAATATATTCTGGAAACCTTGGACCTTTTGGAATAAAAATGACCACTGACTAAGTGAAATAGGAGGAAGGAAGCATGAATGAAAGTTGAAATGGTGTGGGGTGCCTGTGTGGCTCAGTTGGTTGAGTGTCTGTTTTTGTTTAGGTCATGATCCCAGGGTCATGGGATGGAGCCCCATGTCCGGCTTTGCACTGAGTACAGAGCCTGCTTGAGGTTGTATTTCTTACCCTTTCCCCCTCTTCCTAGCTCACTCTGTCTCTCTCTAAAATTAAAAAAAAGATACTATTTGGGGTGCCTTGGTGGCTCAGTTGGTTAAGTGTCAGAGCCTAATTGGAATTCTCTCTGCCTCTCTCTCTGTTCCTCCCCCTTTCATGTGCACTATCTCTCTCACAATAAATAAGTAAACTGAAAAATAGTTGAAATGGCTTGAAACCAAATAAGGGAATGTTTACTGACACTGTCCCCACCTATGATAAAATGTGGGAGAGGAATTATAGTATGGCTGTTAAGAGTTTGGACTCTAAAGTTGAAAATATCTTGTTTTGAATATAGCTCTTTCATTTACTAGTGAGTTTGCCTGTCTGAGCTGCAACATCCTCACCTATAAAACGCAGATAATAATAGCACTTATCTCATAGGGATATTGACAGAATAAAATGAAATAATGCATTTTGTGCTATTAGTAAATTGGTAATAGTAAATTGCTTAGCATGGTGACTGATACATAATAGTACTGCTAATAACAAACATTCATTGATTACTAGATGCCAGTAACTCTTCTAAGGGCTTTCCAAATACTAACTCATTGATTAATTAATGTCAACCCTTCTAAAGCTTCTATTTATTATTAGGAAATAGCTGCATATAATAAAATATATAATAATTTATTATAGGACTTCTAAACTTGCATCTTGATATAGATATTAAATGTATATTTGTATATGTGTGTGTATACATATATCAATCAAATGTATATATGTATATACATATCTGTATATATGTAAATAAACATTAAAAGTAAAGAAGATCTGAACCCACAACTGTATGGTCAGTTAATCTTCAAAAAAGCAGGAAAGAATATCTAATGGGAAAAAGACAGTCTCTTCAACAAATGGTGCTGGGAAAACTAGACAGCAACATGCCAAAGAATGAAACTGGACCACTTTCTTCCACCATACACAAAAATAAACTCCAAATGGGTTAAAGACCTAAATGTGAGTCCATAAAAATTCTTGAAGAGAGCACAGAAAGCAATCTCTCTGACATCAGCCATAGCAACATTTTTCTAGATATGTCTCCTGAGGCAAGAGAAACAAAAGCAAAAATAAACTTGGGACTACATCAAAAGAAAGTAAAAAGCTTCTGCCCAGCAAAGGAAATAGTCCCCAAAACTAAAAGACATCTTACTGAATGGGAGAAGGTATTTGCAAATGACATATCCGATAAAGGGTTAGTATCCAAAACATACAAAGAACTGATACAACTCAACACCCAAAAAACAAACAATCCAATTAAAAGTGGGCAGAAGACGTGAATAGACATCTCTCTAAAGAAGACATCCAGATGGCCAACAGACACATGAAAAGATGCTCAACATCACTCATCCTCAGGGAAATGCAAATCAACGCTACAATGAACTATCACTTCACGCCTATCAGAATGGCTAAAATCAACAACACAAGAAACAACAAGTGTTGGCAAGGATGTGAAGAAAGGGGAACCCTGTTGCATTGTTGCTGGGAATGCAAATTGGTGCAGTCACTGTGGAAAATAGCATGGAGGTTTCTCAGAACATTGAAAATAAAACTACCCTATGATTCAGGAATCACACTACTGGATAGTACCCCTGCCCCCCCAAAATATGAAAAACACTGGTTCAAAGGGATACATGCATCCCTATGTTTATTGCTGCACTATTTACAATAGTCAAACTATGGAAGCATCTCAAGTGTCCCTGAATAGACGACTGGATACAGAAGGAGTGGTATATGTATACAATGGGATATTACTCAGCTATAAAAAAGAATGAAATAGTGCCATTTGCAACGACATGCATAGAACTAAAGATTATTAGGCTAAGTGAAATAAGTCAAATAAAGACAAATACCATATGATTTCCTTCATATGTGGAATTAAAAAACAAACAAACAAACATAACAAATGACCAAAGGAAAAAAGAGACAAACCAAGAAACACACTATAGAGAACAAACTGACGGTTACCAGAAGAAGGTGAGTGGAGGGATAAGGGAAACAGGAGATGGAGATTAAAGAGTGTACTTACCATGATGAAAAATAAAATGATAAAAAAATAATTGTCATAACTATATCACTTCTGTATTTTCACAATATAATCTCATATTCTTAAGACAGTGTAATGGTGAGATGTCATTTCTCATAATAAGACTGACAAAGGTGAAAATATTACCAATACCTAATGCAGGCAAGGATGTGGGGAAACAGAGCTGCTGGTAATGCAAAACATGATATCTTTGTGGAGAAAAAAATGACAGTAGGAGTGAAATGTTAAATATATATATCCTTTGATCCAACAACCATATTCCTAGGAGTTCATTCTAAAAAGAGAATATAATAAGGCGTAAAAATATATTCATAGTAGTGCTGTTTGCAATAGCAAAAACAAAACAAAATAAAAAAAACAAAAATGAACCTAAAATGTCTCATTAGTGAAACCGAGTTCATGAAATGGGATGTCAGTATCCTTTAATAATGGAGATGCCTTACTCATTGACATGTCTCTAGGAGATATTTTTAAGAAAAAAATGTATATATTTATCACATGATGGTATTCACATATGTATTTGCAAATGTGTGTGAATTTTTTTCTTTCTTCTTTTATTATACCTTTTTATACTACTTGCATTTTATACCAATGAGCATATATTTACCTTTCTAAACAGATCATGTAAAAATAAAGAGAAATGAGATATTGTATACGTGGAATCAAGAAGCAGAGACGGAAAGACCTGCTCCAAGTCTCACAGTTAACAACAGAACTAGTATTAAAGCTCAGGTTACTATGCTACCTCAACCTGTATCCAAGGAATGATAGAAAGGTTTGGGATGGTCCGCCATTAACGTGGATAATATACAAGATTACACTGAACAATAGCACTCTTGCATTTGAAAACAGCTAAGGAAAAAAAGAGGCAAAAAAGAGGGTAAAATAAGCATAACATAAATCCTAGAGATTGTCATTTATCCAACTTTGCATTTTTTTAAGATGATGAGTACAGAAGAGATCACTGTTTGTGCCTATTTTGCTAGCAAAACCTTATATTGCTGACAGCCAGCAAAGGAACCTCAAATAATGTAATATATAATTTTTCAATAAAAAGAACAACATAAAACACAAGAAGTTATTTATTTCTGGAAGAGATCTTAGTTTTATCATGTCTTAACTTCTCAATTTAAAGATTAAGAAACTGAGGCTGAAGCCTGATTTGTTCAAGCTCCCAATAAAATAGAGTACCTTGTAAAATTAGAATGATAATTGAAATGGCATTCAAAGGAGTATAGAACACGTTACACCTACCAATTGTGCATCTCATTCAAAGACAAACATTTATTAAGCACCTGAAGCTGGAATTTCAGCCTGCTAATGTTTACTGGTGTTACTTTTTCTTTTGTTAGACAGTCCCTTTTTAATCTTTATACCTTCTCTGACTCCATATCAGCATCCCAAAACACAAATGATCTCTCTGCCTGCAGGAAAACCACTCTAAATTCCAAATGCAGATACTTAATTTAAAAAAAAAAAAGTATATTAATGTCATATTCCCTCCAAGACTTTACCTGTGAGAATTTAGATGATTATAGCAGACAAACAAAATAATATGACAATACACACATTAACAAAGTTGAAATTTATAAGTAAATAAAACAAAATTGAATTAAACAATATTAAAGTACTAGTAATACTACCAGATGTTTAGGCATAATTGGGGCAAGAGGGTGCTAAAAGTAAATTTCAATTTTGCTTTGCTGATGGCTCAGCTACCCTAATCTTGCCCAGATGTCACAGGATTTAACTCTGTGATCTAAATGGGCTCAATGAGAGGGACACCTGGGTGGCTCAGTTGGTTAACCTTCTGGGTTTCAGCTCAGGTCATGACAGTTCGTGAGTTTGAGCCCTACACCGGCTCTGTACTGACGTGCAGAGCCTGCTTGAGATGTTCTCTCTCCCTCTCTCTTTCCCTCTCTCTCTGTCCTTCCCCACTCATGCTCGCTCGCTCTCTCTCTCTCTCTCTCTCAAAATAAATACATAAACTTAAAAAAAATAATAAATGGGCTCAACAACAGTTGGCTGCCAATACAAGAGTTTTCTCTGACAGGGTTATACCTCACTTAGACATACAGCCCAGGGAATCAGAAAGTCAAAGCAATGTTTACCTAATTAGTCACAGGATGACCTATAGGAGGAGTTGAGAAATAAAATAAATCATTCATGGCTCATCCAGTAGAGTAGAGGAGACTTAAAAGTACTTCACAGCCTACCCAGATCCATACACCAAGGAACACCTGTGACTTGATCTCCTGATTTCTCTAGAAGGGAGCACTAGGTATTCCTTAAAGTGGCTAAACATCTTGGATCATGTCCTAGCTCAGGCTGCTATAAACAAAATGTCATAGACTGAGTGGCTTAAACAACACATACTTATTTGTCACATTTCTGGAAGCTGTTAAGTCCAAGATCAAGGTGCAAGCAGATGCATTTTCTGGTGAGAGACATGTTCCTGGTTTGCAAACAGTTGTCTTTTCACTGTGTCCCCACATGGCAGAGACACAGCTCTTGTCTCTTCCTCTTCTTCTAAAGACACTAATCCCATCATGAGAGCCCTACACTCATGACTTCATCAGGATCTAATAACCTCCCAAAGACACCCCCTCTATAATATCATCATACTGGGGACTGGGCTTCAACATGTAAATTTGGGGAACAAGGGAAGGGCATAAACATTTAGTTTGTAATAGATCACAAGTGCACTCTAAATTGAATATTGCATACTGATCAGAATGGTCTCCTGGGCTACAAAACACTTTTGGCTTGGGGAGAGTTTGGAAAGGAAAGCAGAAGTGTTACCCCCTCAGGCCTGGGAGAACTAACAAAGCCTGTTAGAACTAACAAGGCTATCAGTGCTCACTTCCAAAGCTAATGTTACCTATGGATGACATAATCACAGTATAATTCAAGGTACAACAAGAAAGCTTTCCAACTATGTTTTCCCCACACTAATTCATGAGTAATCATTAGGTTAAAAGTAAACATTCCAGGAAAGGATAACGGGTGGTGTGTGGGTGATTATCAAACATTTCAACTTAGGTTAATTATGTTTACTCAGATTTCTTCTTGATAGTTAAACTTCATAGAAAGATTTTTGACGAAAAGGACAGAAGAAAGGAAAGGTAGTTTTGGATCGGCAGCACAGAGGAAGGAAAGCATACAGACAGGGCAATGGGCAGCTGATAACATTAAGAAAGCACGTATGTGAGGAGAGAATTGCAGGTGACCAGAAGGAAACAGAAAAGGAAGAAATAAATATATAAGGAAGAATGTGAACTTTCAGATTCTACTCATAATTAGCCTAGCCCTCTCTTTACATTAAGCGAAGCACAACACTCACTCAACACTTGTGAAGAACCCAGCACCCAGAAACCTTGAGATCCACTATGGTGAAACAAAACCAGGAGTAGAAAAACAAGGGGGAACTGAATTGGAAATCAGAAGACCTCAAGTTAATCTGGTGATTCTGGGAGGTCACATGCCTTCTCTAGGGCCTTGTTTTCAAGATGCACTCTCTCAGGAAGGGTTTCTGAATCTGGGAACTGTTTACATTTTTAACCCCATAATTGTCTGTTATGGGGGGCTGTCCTGTGCATTGTAGGATATTTAGAAGCATCCCTGGACTTTCCCCACTAGATACAGTAGTATTCCTCAAGTTAGAACAACCAAAGCTGTTTCCAAATGATGCCAAATGTCCTGTAAAAAACAAAACCTCTCCCAGTTGAAAACCACTGCCCTGATACTCATAATTTTCTCATTCTATAATTGTATGTGTTTAATATGCCAAAGTAATATATAGTAAAGCAGTAAAGAGCACAGCGTCTAGAGTCAGAGTACCTGGGGTGAAATCTCTCTTTACCACTTGCAAACCACTTTTGGCAACTTATTTAACTCATTTGTAAAATGAGAATGGTAATAGCTACCTCATAGTGTTCATTAGGGGATCAATGTGTATAAAGTACCAAGAACAGCATCCTTCTCATTGCATGCAATTTTATAAGTGCAGCTATTTTAATTATCATAGCCCTAATTCTTCACCTGGAACGCTGGGCTGGTTCTTTGATGACACATAGAGGACTCTTTTGACTTGCTTCCCCAGATAAACGCCACATATCAAATCTGAGCACAAACATGTAATATGCGATGCTATCCTTTGGAGGAAATGATGGATATACTGAAAGCACCATGAGAAGAGGAACAGATTTGTGCATTCAGCTCTGTATCTGTAAGCCCCCAGCATAAGATCTGGTATATAACTGGCACTCAAGAAACAGGCACTAATAGGTAGAGCAACTGATAGAAGAATGATACAGAATACTGATAATTTCAAGTGTATTGCTTGAGATTCCAAAAAGCCAGAAGTGGGTAAAGACTTATTTATATCTGATAGTACCCTTTATGCCAAAAGATAAAGATAAAACATGTCAAAATATCATATCCATGTGCTTGAGAATTTTACAGAATAGCATTACTCATAACAGTAGTTATGAAAACAAGTAACTCTTTAACTGTATTTCTTGCAACACCAAAGAATCAATAAAAAGAATAAAAAATTAGTTTGTCTACATCTGCAGCTTGTGTGCCACTCTCCACTAAAGACACTGGATGCTTAAATTCCAGCGAAGCTGTTCAAATACACCCTCCCAAACCTGCCCTCTTCCTCTCTTGCTCTCTGTCCTTGCCAAACAGCTCTACAAAGGAAAATGGAAAAACTGAGAGAAGAAACTTGTGAAATATAATTCTCCCAGCAATAAGAATTTTTATTGTCAATCTAAAAACAGCTGACATTGCCTGAAAGTAGAGCCATAAAAATAAAATACAGCACACATTCTCTATTTGCCTACACTTGAAGGAAATGAGAAGTTCTCACAATTGTTGTGGCAGCTAATGTTACCACATTTGGTAGTTTGCAACAAAGGAAAAAAGGGGTGGGAGGGAGAACTCCTGAGCCTTAGGATACCTCCTTGCTTTTCAAACTGAAACAGCTTAATTTAAGAAGCTATATATTGAAAATATATCTTCATGATGGAAATGTAGTTCAGCTTCTTCATAGTTCTTGACAATCATTACCTGCTAGAGGACCAGAGAAGAAACTCTTGCGCTAAGACTGAAGTCATTTCCTTTTCTACCTTCAAAATTAAAATTCTTCAGAGCCAAACTTTTTGACTCCCTCTCCTACCGTTTTTTGCAAATATCCCAACCCTTCACCACTCTTACTACTGGAGAAATCCTTCTCAGGGTCTGTGATTCATTAAGTCTTCTCTTTCCTACCCAAACTATATCCTCTCCTTCTCAATGGACTCTCTGGATTTTGTCCAGTGTTGTGGCTGTTTATAGCAGTAATCTTGCCACTAGTTATTCCACTAGAAGAGGAATCAAGCCTGTTTTTAAAAGGTAACATTAACTTAAATGTGTGAAAATACAGTCAGATACACTGAATATAAATCCAAAACTGCTCAAATTTTTCTAATCATAGAAAACTTTTTTCCCGATTGTCCCTCCAGCTTCTCTCTGGCTATTGCTCTATTTATGCATCTCTTCAGAGTTAAAATCTTAAAACAGTAGTATGTGCTCTTTGTCAAGCCTCAACTCCAACATGGTTCTACCCATTCTAACATAGCCTCCGATCTCATTCACTAAAGCCAATTCTTGGGAAGGTCAATAACAAATCCCGTATTTCCAAAATATATATTCCTCATGTGACAAATCCAAAACAATTAACTGATGAGTATTATTAGGCTTTCCTCTCCAACCAAAGGTTTCTGGTTTTGCCTTCTGTTTCTCCTACCTTCCCTCCAAAGAAGGTTCTTTCTGGTCGATGGGTTTCTTTGTGATCTTACAATGGAGGGTCAGGAATAAAGAGGTAGGAGTAAAGGAGAAGAGCTAAAGATAGTGGAGGAAATTTGGGAGAACATTTTTTTAAAGGGTGCCACAAGAGCAGTTATACTTACAGAAACAGAAAGTGAGAAAGTTAAGAATTAGATTATAAATTTCCTTCATAACATTATACAAAAAAAGAAAACTATGTTGTTTTGAAATTACTTTCCATACTGTTCATGTTCTTTGTATTATGGTATTTCTCAGAGAATGGACAATTGTTACACTTACCTTACCTGACTTCTTGTCATTTCACATGGCTAATTAAACTTCTTGAAGGTATCTATCTTCTTCACTCCTACCACTTTTCTTTGACCTCATTTTATATCTCTAGAATCCTTATCAATATTATGCATGAACTTCTCTTCTTTCCTATCCAAAGAAGTCCCTGACTGGAGACTGACTTCAATTCTTTCCCCTTTCCACCAAAGCCATCCCTACCTTGCAATGAGAATATACTTGCTATGGGCTAAACTATGTCCTCACAAAAGTCATATGTTAAGGTCCTAACCCTCAGTACCTGGGGATGTAAATCTATTTGGAGATAAGGCCTTTAAAGAAATGATTAAGTTAAAATGATGTCATCAGTGGGGGGGGGGGGCAAGGGGGACGGTCATAATCTGATCTTACTGGTGTCATAAGAAATTTAGACACAGAGAAAGACACCAGTAGAAGGACCATGTTAGGACACAGCAAGAAGTAAACACAGAAGAAAGACCATGTTAGGATACAACAAGGGGGCCATCTGCAAGCTAAACAGATTGGTCTTAGAATGAAACCAACCCTGCCTACCCCTTGATCTTAAGCTTCTAGACCCCAAACTGTGAGAAAATAAATTTCTGCTATTTAAGCCACTCAGTTTATGGTATTTTGTTATAGCAATCCTAATGATATAATAAACATTTGTTTTGGTATTAGACCAAATAAAGATTAAGTTCCTACTGAAGTCTGATTCTGAATCTGTATTCCGAAACAGAATCACACAATATTAAAGCTGAAAACTTCTTAGAAATCATTCAGTTGAGTAGTTTTTCATTTTGGGGGTGTAGCAGTTTTTTTTGTTTTCTAAGGGTCACTAGTTTCCTTTGTAAAATTTATGCAGCCAGTGTCCCTTCCATGGCATAGTGAACATGACAACATATACATAACTTTTGCATAAATTTTATTTTATTTCATTAGGAACTGATTTTATTCACATAGGCAGAATTTTTTTAAATTATGAATAAATAATTTTCTTTCCTTCTAATTTTCCAGGAAAAAATCAAAAGTCTTTCTAAAGTAAAACACAAATGAATTGCATTATGGAAATAAAAAGAGCACTAATCTAATCTGGCTCAACAGCACATTTCAGTAAGAAACCTGAGTTAAAAGATTTAGTTTACTTTAACAATGCAGTATCTTGGACATTAAACAAATTTATAACTTTTCTGTAGTTTGTGAGCAGGAGGTAGTGAAAAAACCTAGCTTGCTATATAAGATGGCACTGCCACTTTATACAGAATTAGAATAACCATTACTCTCTGCCAGTCAAGGATAGGATTATGTGAAGAAACAAAACATTCTCCAAGACCCTTTGAAGAAATTCTAGTCACATCATTTCCTCCAGTCAATAAGGTCACCTTTGGCAAGTACTGCATCACTGATCCTGTCTATTTCAGCAAGAAAATAAAATAAATCCATATTTTGATGTTAAGGTCATCGAAGCAGGGGTAACTTTCAAAGAAGTTTTTCAGTACTTTGATATATTCAAAGATTTCTGCCAATGGACAAAATGATAAGACTGTCAGTCTCAACTCCAGGCTCTAGAAGCACTTTGCCTGGAATTGGAAAGTTTGTATATTTGCCAACTCCTGTCCACCTCTCACAGAACGAAAGCTCTGCCAAAAGAGCTTCTTTCTTTTCATTATCATTCACAGGCAATGGAAGCACCTTAAATCAGAAGATTTGCCTTTCTATTGGTCCAAATTATCAGCCAGTGAGCCAATCCACAAATACATTTCTCTCTGTCAAGCTTTTCTGTGATTAGGGCTTTCTTATTCTCTCAAATAAATACAACTTTTGTTTAAATTTTAGTCAAGTGGCACCTCGGTGGCTCAATCCAGTCAGTTAAGCATCTAACTCTTGATGTCTGCTCAGGTCATGATCTCATGGTTGGTGTGGTTGAACCCCATGTGGGGCTCTGTGCTGACAGTGCAGAGCCTGCTTGGGATTGATTCTCTTTCTCCCTCTCTCTGTCCCCTTCCGCATGTGAGCACCTGGGCAATCACGTGCTCCCTCTCTCTCAAAATAAATAAATAAATGTTAAAAAAAGATAATAAAGTTCAAACACTTAAAATGGTGGCAAACTTCTTGGTACTCAAAAACTTTACATTATGCTTGAATTTGTGACAGGATTTCTTGAAAAGACAATGATGTAAAAATCTGACTTTGATATAAATAAATAAGTAAATAAATAATCAATCTGGCTTTGAAGAACCTGGTGTTATTGTTCATAACAGTAAACAAGATTATTTTCAAGAGTGCTGGCTGGATCTTTTACACCAGTAAATCTTCATGTGAAAAGCAATGAAATGTCAAAATGATGTGCCTTCTCCAAAGGAGGAAATTTCGATGGTAGGTAGCCAAGGTTGTTGATGCTTCATTTGGGATACAATAAGCTAAGTTGTTGTTTTCTGCCCCTAGCCAAAGTCTTTCTCATTGAAGAAAACTCTCACCATCTTGAAAGTATCTATGCCATTGGCATTTCTAAAGTGACTCAAAAATTAGAACACTCTTTTTGATAGTTTTAGTATAGACATAAATCAAGAACACCAAGGTTTGGTAGCACAGAATAATAATAGTAGTGTTATCTAGTTTTATACAGAAAGGAAAATGACACAGTTGTGAATTCCTCCTACTTCATGGTATTAGAAGAAATGTCAGCAAGTTTGATGTGTGTGATGTCCTTTGTTAAGGATACTCTTTCAATTTTCTCCTGTGGTTTCAATCAGAAATGAACTCAACAATTTCCAGAGAAGAAGACCATGCCAAGTGTCTCCAATTTTATGTGGCTTCTTGTTCTTAGCAATGTCATAAGTGAAATCTTATCCAAAGAAAACTATGTAAAGCCACAAACCTCACCTCAGTGTCAAAGAATCATCAGGAAAGAATCATCAGGAAAGAGACAGCATGGTGCTCATTAACAATCTCTTCTCAACAACCAAGCAGTATTGGCCATTTTTCTCTCTCTGGCTCAGATTCCTGCAGTGATCAGTATAACAGTGTTGATTATGTCTATCCAATTCATTTTGCTATTGCCCACACTATATATGATGTCTGCCATTATGTGTCAAGGTGTCTCCTAATCTCAAGAAAATGGTATCTATGGGGCGCCTGGGTGGCGCAGTCGGTTAAGCGTCCGACTTCAGCCAGGTCACGATCTCACGGTCCGTGAGTTCGAGCCCCGCGTCAGGCTCTGGGCTGATGGCTCAGAGCCTGGAGCCTGCTTCCAATTCTGTGTCTCCCTCTCTCTCTGCCCCTCCCCCGTTCATGCTCTGTCTCTCTCTGTCCAAAAAATAAATAAACGTTGAAAAAAAAAAAATTAAAAAAAAAAAAAAAAAGAAAAGAAAATGGTATCTGCACCAGTTGGATTTTTCTCATTGCAGAAGCCTTTGGCATGGCCTGCAAGCCCCAAAAGCAATCCAGAGCAGGCTTGGGCTTTCTGCTCAGGGGAATAAATCCTTACTGCCTTGCTCTAAATTACACATATGCTCTCAATATGCTCTCAATACTGGCTAGAAACTTATTGTACTCATTATTTATTTTACTCTCATAACTCCTATTGAGGTATAATCCTACATAGAAACACAGGAACCCTATGTTCTTCTGGCTGTGATGTCAGAGCATTACATTTTCACTAAACATGACAAATAAGAGTTCTTCTATCTTGTTCTATATTTTTTTATGTTTATTTATCTATTTTGAGAGACAGAGAGAGAGAGAGAGAGAGAGAATGAATGAATCCCAAGCAGGCACTGCATTGTAAGGGCAGAGCCGGACACAGGGCTTGATTCCACAACCGCGGGAGCTGATATCAAGAGACAGACACTCAACCGGCTGAGCCACGCAGGTGCCCCTTGCTCTATACGTTAAACTTTGCTTTAGGTTGTGCACTGCTAAATAAAACTTTGAAAACAATGTGTAACAGCAATTTTTTTTTAGCTAGCTGAACTGTAAATGAGTAGCTAGTTGAATAGCTAGAAGGTAGAGGCTACACTAATAGCTAGAATCTACTACTATAAAAACCATCTATGCTCTTAGTTACTGGTATCCATTTATGTGCATTAACAAGCACAGAATATTTTTATTTTGTAGCTAGAAAAGGATGGAGAAACTTTCACTGGAATCAGGGCATTAGAACAGTGGAGGACAGAGAGGAGATGACTGGCCTACTCTCTGGGATTCTTTCAGAACTTCTACGGACAGAGAAAATGAGGCAGAATCTGACAATATCTCAGGTTCTGGCTGGGCACAAGTAGTGCTGCTTTGGACCCGGGTGTCAGGGTTAGGCACAGAGTAGGCAAAGAAACCAGTCCCCATAAGTATTAGTCAGGGTTCTCCAGAAATACGGAAACAATAGGGAATATTAAGAAAAAAATATATATATACACATACACTTGTGTTTACATATGAATATATATTAAATTATATATAAAATGAAATAAAATCTTACATGCACACATATATACACATACATGTGTGTAAATATATTTTTTATTCTATATAATTATATATTGAATTATATATAGAGAATATATAATAATGAAATGTTTTATAAGGAATTGATTCACAGGATTATAAAAGGCTGAGAAGTCCCATTCTGCCATCTGGCTGGAGAGCCAGGAAGGCTGGTGGTGTAGTTCAAAGGCCTCAGAGCCAGAGAGCCAATGGTGTAGATTCCAGTCTGAGTCTGAAGACCTGAGAACCAGAAGCACCAAGAAGAGGAGAAAATCCATGTCTCAGCTCAAGTAGTTAGGCATTCAAGTAGTAAACTCAACCTTTCTCTGCCTTTTTATTCTATCCAGGCCTTCAATGAATTTCATGATGTCCACTCACATTAGGGAGGGCAATCTGCTTTATTCTAAGTCCACCAATTCAAATGCTAATCTCTTCTAGAAACACCCTCACAGATATACGCAGAAATAATGCTTAAGCAGGTATCTGAGCATCTCCTGGTCCAGTCAGGTTGACACATAAAATTAACCATCACACCATACTTCACAGGGAACTGTGAATTAGGTGTTGAGAATTAAAAGTTTGGAGTCAACTGAAACAGTAACTTTGACCTTTATACCTGTGCCCTGATGCTCTAATGGTGGGAATTGATGGCAGTGAAACCTCTATAAGTAGCTTTGTAGAAAGTAGAAAAGCGAGAACTGAGGTAGAAGAAGCAGAGAATAAGGCCACTGTGTCATGATAAATTCATTTTATAGCTAATTTAGGGCCCATGACATACTGCTCCAAAGGAGTCTCAGAAATAAATGGAAGACATTTTGAGGACGCTCTTTGCAGGCAGTCAATACAACGGGGTTGCATCCCATTACACTTTGGGTATAAAAAGAAAGCTCTGTCTTTCCTTATAGTCACAAGCTATTTGGCCTAGAATATTTGGATTATGTATATAGTACAATATAAGCTGCATAAAGAATCAGAGAGTCCTGGGCATAAACATAATTGAGGTGATTTAGAGAACAAGGATAGGATAGCCATATTCTTTACTCAAAAACAATTTAAATTTGAACTTTTTTTCGATGAAGGCAAGAATGATAACATAAACATATCATGAATCAGTGATAATGAGTAACACAATTCATTGCCCCTGAAGATGAAATAAAGAAAAATAATCAAAAGAGGACTTGAAGGCTAGCTACTAAAGTAACTGGGGTGTCATTGTTTCCTTACATATTATAGAGTTATTCCTTCAAACAAACGTAAGCACTGCCTTCACGATAGGCATGAGTTGCAAACAGGTATACCAAATAAAATTTATAATTATTTCAAGAACTCATGGTATAAACTTTGGACTTAAACTGAAAACAGTATACATTTTCCAAAGTATTGAAACTAAAATTTTCAGTACTATTTATTGTTTGATCCTGTTTTCTTCTTTTTCTACATAACATCCTCAAAATGTGTTCTGTTTGCCCAGAAATTTTTCAGTTGCTTTGCCCCTTAAACAGTATTAGTGGCAGTCTGCACATTATTTTTTGAACAGTGTACTAGGTTTCAGCACATAAAGAGAGAAGTCAACAAGGGAAGACTTGAGGTTCCTCAATACACAACTTCTATCTGCTAGGTTCCAGTAAAGGCAAATTATTCCTCAATAACTCAAATCAAATTACGCTGTTCTCCTACATCCTACAAAGTCTTTGCCCATACACATACACACCACCACAGCCGTCATCATTGCCTCCACATTGTCAAGTGGCACAAAATTTTCTGTAAAGGAGAAAGCTGCACAAATGCTCAGAAAAGGCACTATAGGGCTCCATGTAACTCACAGGTCACTTCGGGAGAATATTCTGGATAAGCCCCAGTAACCTAAAATGGCCCTTGGAGCAACAGCAAGTAGTTTTCAAGAGCCTGTACTTCCTGCCAGTGACTTGAGTCAACTTCTGGAACACCTCCCAAGGGCTGAGAAACCTCTAAGAAAAACCTTCACAGCATTTGCCAGCTTTGTTTATAGTGCATCGATAAGCGCCTGGGTATCAATCTGCTGTGCACTTGAATACATGTGCATTTCCCATATTGCTGGTCATTAAATGTGCCTTCCTTTGGTTACAAGATTATTGGCCTCCAAGTTACAGCCCTGAATAAATTATTAGATTTAGTAACCTATTATTTAGAACCAATATTTATATCTGTATGTCTTTGTCAAGGTTCTCATACCTGTACAACACTGATATATTTCTAAGACCTAAATATTAAAATTCATGCTCATCTATAACAAATGTACACAGCTACTTTATAACATTATAGCATGGGGCAGGAAGAAAACTTGAGAGTTGGAATAACTTGGCCTTGTGTTGCATCAGATCTAGTATTATCAAAAAAGGTATGGTTTCATATTGTTTTAATAAGTTTTTTGTTATTGAAATTTGAAAAAAAATTAAATGTATAGAAAAGTTGTAAGAATCACCATATATCCTTCATCTAGCAGCCCCATTCAATTTTCATCAACTGTCCCAATAATACCCTCTATGAAATTTCCAGTACGGGATCACACACTGCACCTTGCCATCATGTCTCTTAAATCTCCTTCAGTTCAGGAAGGCTGATGTGGCCCACTTCCCAATCACTCACTTTCATGAGGGTTCCAACCCCTGTGTCAGGCCCTTCAGTCACCTTCTTCCTCTGGACTAATATTTCATACCTGGCCACTTCTTTGTTCAAGCCTTGACCACTCCTCCCACAACTACAAACATTTGCATTACACTACCTTCCTTTAAAGGGTGTTGACTCCGGATCTGGCTGGCAGTTAAACTACTGGCAGGACTTCTTGATCATAAAGAGTTTGTTTATCACTTTGTTAAAAAGGGTCTATTTTGGCTTCCTTCTTAGTTCTGGAATGTTGTCCTTGCTCTATTTTCTAATGGTTATTCCTAAAACTTGGCCTTTTGGGAGTACCAGCTAAATGGCTGAGATTTTTACCAAGATCCATCTCCACTCTGCCTGGCCATGAACACAACCATCCCCAGCACTGCATGACCTCTGGTACCACCCTTCAGCTATCAGCCCTGCAGAAGGTATTCTTGCCTAGGTAGCACAGTCTTGTCCTGCACAGGGGCAGCAATGTCCTCTTAGAGACCCCCAGGTAGACTTCTGGAGCTCCCCTCCATAAAGCTCTTCCTCGCTTAACAAATTCCAGCTACTTGAGCAGTCTCAACTCTGATCTCTACCTGTTCAGCTCAGTGACACTGGGGCTCTGCTCAGGATCCCTGTCTCTGCTCTTTAATAATGAAAGTACCTCAGACAGAAAGACACAGTAAACCTGGAGTGTACCTCATAGGTTTCCCTGTTTTCAAAGATTGGTACTGCCTGTAGTCCAATCCCAAAAAACGGACCATCAGGGATCATGTCCAGTGTTGTAGCTGTTTATAGCAGTAATCTTGCCACTAGTTATTCCACTAGAAGAGGAATCAAGCCTGTTTTTAAAGGTAAAATTAATTTAATGTGTGAAAATACAGTTGGATACACTGAATATAAATTAAATTGAAGTGTACAAATTTAGAATTTTTAAAGGTCTTAGAAAATAAAATGGATGAGAAAATGCTTTTTAAAATATTAAGTGAATTTGAATGACTTTACATTATAGCAATACTTTATTTAGCATAGCTATATAGTTATGATTCTTCATAGCACTGATCACCAAGGATGGCAGAATTTACTCTTATGCAAATACTGCTTAGCCTCTTTACTTCACTTTATTTACACAGCACTTTCTTTTTTAAAAAATTTTATTTTATCATTATTTTTGAAAGAGTGAGAGAGAGCATGAAAGCAGGGGAGAGGGGCAGAGGAAGAAAGAGAGAAAAAGAGAGAGAATCCTAAGCAGGCTCCACACTCAGCATGGAGCCCGATGCAGGGCTCGATCTCAAGAACCATGAGATCATGACCTGAGCCAAAATCAAGTCACATGGATGCTCAAAGGACTGAGCCACCTAGGCTCCCCTATTCTCATAGCACTTTCTAATCTCTTTGTTTACTCCACAAAGATCTCTTTTAATGTTATTACATCCTATTATCTGAAGACACATTGACTATTTTGAAAAGAATAAGCATTCATAGGTTACAGCATGGGTTGTATTGAAATGCCAGTTTGACCATAAGTTTATCAGGTGAGTTCTCCAACTGAGGTACGTAATATACCAGCTCTAGAAAAATCCACCAATAGAACAACTCTAAAAAATATAGAGACATAAGATCATCAACCAATGCATCCCTAATTATGCCTTGACTGATTTGAATAAATGATGTTGTGGATGCAATTCCATAGGGACAATGCCAAGTTGACAGTGACAGCATGGATTCATTTAGTGCCACCATTTCCTGGAATGCATTCACACTTCTTTTCTCTTTTTTTTTTTTTTTTTTTTTTTTGAGAGAAAGAGAGAAAGAGAGAGAGAGTCTATGAGCTGGGGAGGAGCAGACAGAGAGGGAGACACGATCCCAAGATGGCTCCGTGCTCTTAGGGCAGAGCCTTAATGCAGGGCTGAAATCCAAAAGTGAGATCATGACCTGAGCTGAAATCAAGAGTCAGATGCTTACCCAACTGAGCCACCCAGGATACCTGCATTCATACTTCTAAGTTTGTTATAACTGGACTATTATTAATGTGTATGTTACTGTAAAAAATATCATCATTAAAGTCTGTTAGATTTTTCAAGTGTACCTAACAAAGGTAGTACAACTCATGGAAATGAATCACAATATTAAATTGTTATATAACCTATATTCATGTATGTAGCTGGTTTTATTTTTTTTAATTATTTTTTAATGTTTATTTTTAAGAGAGACAGCGCAAACAGGGGAGGCACAGAGAGAGAGAGAGACAGAGAATCTGAAGCAGGCTCCAGGCTCCAAGCTGTCAGCACAGAGCCCATTGTGGGACTCGATCCCTCCAACCATCAGATCATGACCAGAGCTAAAGTCAGATGCTTAACCAACTGAGCCACCCCGGGGCCCCTATGCCTGGTTTTTAAACATCAATTTAATCATATGCCAAGGTTGAAACGGATGCACTTGAGGCCTACCACTAGAAGAGAATGCCAAGGACTGGATGGGTGAGGACTGAGAGATTACCCTAATTTGGCGAGTGGTGAGACATGTTATGTCTTCTTCCATATGTACCCCCTATGATTTTTTCCCAGTGCAAGAAGAAATCTACATCTACAGCTCTGATTTTTCACACGCTATGACAACAGAAAGCATTATAGCAGAAATCTCACTTTTCTCATGTAGCCATAAAGGATTCCCAAATAATTATAAGTTTTGGTAAGATGCAAGGGACCCAAGCCATTGTTTTTGTTTTGTTTTGTTTTGTTTTGTTTTTTCCAAGAGAGACAGATATCAGTGAAAACTGAACAATTTTCACTGAGACCTAGTTTGGCACACAGTCTGTCACTTAGCAGAATAGAATGTAAGCAACATGCAAAGCAGTCTCCTCAGAGACAATGGAGAACATCTCCAGGAATTCCAGTCAGCAGCAGTCAATGAAAATCTGACTAGGGTAAGGTACCAAAATATGGAATGATTTTTCTCACATAACTAAGGTACATAAAAGGGTAATCCAGGATTGATTTAGCTGCTCAAAAAAGTGTTTGGTAATAATGATGTTTATAAAAGAATTCCTATACCATGAGAAAAGTTTTTTTTTGTTTTTGTTTTTGTTTTTTAAGTTAAGGAATGTGTTTGCAATTCTGTAATGAATTTAGAGTAGTATTTAAAAATAGGGGCACCTGGGTAGCTCAGTCAGTTAAGCATCTAACTCTTGAATTCAGCTCAGGTCATGATCTCACTGTCGTGAGATGGAGCCCCAAGTAGGGCTCTGCACTGAACTTGCTTGAGGTTCTTTCTCTCTCTTCCTCTGCCCTTCGTCCCCACTTGAGCTCTTTCTAAAACAAATGAAAACAAAAGCAAAAAGCAAAACAAAACAAAAAACATGTAATAAAGGTGTTTATAAGAGTTGTACATGAAAAATACTTTGAGAAGTGTATTATTTCAGGGATGGATGTGATAGGTCTTCTGTAATGTATTTAGAGAAGTGCTTAAAAACACATAATAAAAATGTTCTAAAAAGTGGTAGCAGCTTACTGCAAAGAGAAAAGTGCTTTTTTTTTTTAATATTTTTTTTTCAACGTTTATTTATTTTTGGGACAGAGAGAGACAGAGCATGAATGGGGGAGGGGCAGAGAGAGAGGGAGACACAGAATTGGAAACAGGCTCCAGGCTCTGAGCCATCAGCCCAGAGCCTGATGCGGGGCTCGAACTCACGGACCATGAGATCGTGACCTGGCTGAAGTCGGACGCTTAACCGACTGCGCCACCCAGGCGCCCCGAAAAGTGCTTTTTTTAAGTGAAGGGGTGTGTGTGCTGTTCTGCAATGCATTTTGAGAGGTGTTTAAAAACACATTGCAAATTTTTCCTTAAGTGTTCATGGTCCTAGGGTCTCTTCTCAAATCAAAGGGTGGCTACTCTACCTCCAAGTATATGTGTGTTCTAGGCAGGAACAAAGCAGAAGAATAAAGGGCAAAAGACAAAATAGTGTACTTCAGTACAAAAGAAGAATACTGATTATTAATGATTTAATGACTATTAAAAGAATACTATAGGTTTTTAAAATTATAGCTTTTGTAGATTAGCTATAAAATCATCTAAGCAAGACAGCCTTAAGAGAGTGGTTCAAAATTTATATATACCCATACTAAACAAAGTAAAACCTTAGACATGTGAGCTAAAGTAACAATGGAAAGAATACTTTGTCTTCATAGTTCAATGTCACTATCACAGGAATTAAAGATTAATGAGATTGCTCTGAAGAAAGCATGCCCAAGACTCTAACTAGGCAAGAAGCAACCAACCTTGGCTGGATCCTCTGAGGAAGCTCTTCTGTGCTGCAGAAAATTATTTTTGGAAAGGGTTACTACAGGTGAAATACATGAAAAATGCTGTTTCCTGAGTTTATGGAAGCCTAAAACTATCAATTTAAATTGATCAATATTTGTAGACCCTATACTGTATGTCACAGACACCGGATTATTTGGTTAATCCTTTCTCTTACTCCACTGAGTGAAAAACAACTAATTCTCTTTGGTCTTTTTTCTGGGGAAACTTAAATTTTAAGTAAATAGGCAGTACATCTTAAGTAGTTAAAATGAAAAAATAACAGTTTGTAACCTGACAGCACGTTATGGCAAAAGTCTATTCTCAAAGAGAATCTAGCACATAAATCTAAGGGATGCTTAAGAATTCTTAAGAAAAACATCTAGAAATTACATAAAAAAATTATTTTTGGCCAATTAAAATAATGTTAAATCTGGACAGTCAGCACTACTTACTTGTCTAAACCACATCCTGAGAATAAATAAACAAATAAAAGCACATTCTGAAAAATTAAGATGGGACAGGTGACTAAAATTTAATATAATCTATGCTGCCTTATTTTTTTATTTAATTTTCAAGGGAGTCTGCGGTGAGGAGTATGGACCCTTGATTTATTTATTAATGAGTAATAAACGTTATAACACATTTATGGATGGAGGAAAAAAAAAAGGTGAGAACTGTCTACAGAAAGATAAAACCAATGAGAATCAACTTGATTCTGATCTTTATATAAAAATCTCATTTTGATAGTTAAGTCCTTGAGGAGAGCTCATGGTTGTGAAGCACCAGATATCTCTGAAAGCCAGAATGAAGGGTGAGGCTGAAAACAAAAGGTCTGTTGGATAATCTGCTTATAAGTTCAAACTAGCTCCCCTCCTTCTTTCTGCAATTGCTTCTCCTTTACCTAGGAGGAATAATATATCGAGTTAACCTCTAAAGAATCTGAACAACACAGCTACAGACCTAGGGACATGACGCAAAATTACAGGCCAACATATGGACATCCTCAAAGCAAAGGACATCCTGCATTCTGAACACAGACCCCACCCTGTGGTCCTAATCTGCTGACAGCCAGACAAACCCTCAGAAAGGAGAAGGGAGGCTTTGTTTCTAAAACAATAATCAACCCAAGCAAAAAGACATAAAGATACTAACATTTAGATTCCCCAATGACAGAGACTACTTTCACCCAATAACGTTATGCTTCACCTTACCTAATAAGAAGTCTCAGCCATATACCCAATTTTCAAACAGCTATTTGGTGCCTCACTATTAAAAGTATCAGCTTAGGATCATTAGATATCCAAAGAAAACCTAAAATATGAAAAACAAACAATAAAAAAGGTAAAAGGAATTTTAAGAAAAAAATAAACTTTGAAAATATGTGCAATTAATGAATCATATCATAAAACATTGACTCAAGAAAATAATATTACGGGGATATGAGAAAAAAATATAAGAGGTCAGCAAAATAAGAGCTGCTAGAAATTACCACTATCATAGCAGAAATTTTTTAAATCCAGTAGAAGAGCTAGAAGATAAAGTCAAGCTAATCACATGGATAAGGAAAAAAAAAGACAAAAAAAATGGAAAATTAAAAAAAATTATAAGAAAATCAGAAGATCAATTCAGGAGATCCAATCTCCCTTTCATGGGAATTCTACAGAGAAAAAACAAGTAAAACAAAATGAAAAGAATTTTTAAAGAAACAGTACAAGAAAAAGATTTAAAACTGAAAACACTAAGTTTGGGAGTTAAAACATAAACAATGAAAAAAGATGCATAAAGCACAATGATGAAAAATTTCAAAATAAAAAAATAGGAAATACTAAAAGTTTGTAGACATAACAAGGTCACATAAAAGGACTCAGCAGCAGTGATATGGATAACTGAAAACACTGAAGCAATGCTTTAAAAATTCTAAGGCAAAATTATTTCCAATCTATAATTCATTACCTAGCCAAAATACTACACCAAATGGAAAATCAAAATTATCATGTTTAGCCATGCAAGATATAAAAATAGCTACTTACGTACCTACCCATTCCTTTTTTTTTCTTTTTTACCTTTTCTATTCAGCTTACTACATTTTTCCATACAAAATTTGTCTGTATTTACATGATCTCAGAAGCAAAAACTCTCCAATACTCAAGGCTTTGGGGAATACAATACCAAGAGAGATGGATTGAAATAGGTAGGGAAAGAGATAAGAGTTAATGTCAAAATTCCTGGCATTATAATTTCCCCAAACAAGAATTCTAAGATTCAGTAAAGAAATAGAAAAAGGTATAGGGTCCAGGAAAAAAGCAATCCAAACCAGAAATTGGACACAGGGAATCCCACGTATGATGGTAAATGAAAATCCCAGGATAACAGCTGTGCAGGAGGCCCAGAAAGCAACAGTTGAAATTGAAGCAAGAGGTCAGAAGGCTCCAGAAAGTATTTCTCAAAAAGGGGTAGTAGGAGGACTGATGTATTTAGCAGAGTTAGAAGTGTTGTTTTCTCTTTTGGTTTGTACAGAGCTAAATGTGTGGTAGGAAAACAATAAAACAAAGAGATCACTATATGGCAGACTTTAAACGGCCCCCACTCCTGTTTTCTGGTATTCATATCTTTGTGTATGTAAATCCCTCCCCTTGAGTTTCAGGAGGACCTGTAACCTGCTTCTCATCAAAAGAATATGACAAAGATGATGAGATGCCACTCCTGTCATTACATTATGCTTTGTAAGACTCTGTCTTGCTAGCAGACTTGCTCTGCCTCTTGTTGGCCTTGAAGAAGTGATAGAAAAAACAGCAGGGTGCCTGGGTGCCTCAGTTGGTTGGGCATCGGACGGAGTCTTAATTTCAGCTCAGGTCATGATCTTATATGGTTGTGAGATGGAGTTCATGTAGGGGAGCCTGCTTGGGATTTTCTCTCTCTCTCTCTGTCTCTCTCTCTCTCTCTCTCTCTCTCTCTCCGTCCCACCCCCCTCACGTTCATTCTCTCTCAAAATAATAAAAAAACAAAAAAAGAAAGAGAGAGAGAGAGAAAGAGAAAGAAATAAGAAACAGCAATATAAAACATTAACTCCAGGGGACAAAAACTTATGTAAGAAAATGTATAGAACACTATGTGGCTTAGCCATGAATATTTATGGTCATAATGATATAAACTCTGAATGTTGACTCTATAAAATTTCTGAATTGAGAATGAGAGGGAAAGTACATATTTAGCAGAAGAAAAGTTTATAAGAAAACTAATTCCTCATCTCCATGGTAGTAGTAACAACAAAATCAATTTTTGGATTTCCATACGCTACGCAATTTTCAAGCACCAAGATACATGATTTCATATGCCGATCAGGAGCTTTATCCACCCTTCTCAACTTTCTGGGCATTCTTTCCTCTTGCCCACTTGCCTGACTTTCCATCCACCATTCCTGACACTGTCCGCCACTCCAGTTTGGCTCCTGCAACTCTTGACACCTTCCTTTTTACTAAAAGGCTGTGCATGAACATGCTCAGTGAAGCCTCTGAAGAGAACTAATCTAACCTTCCTAGTGAGAATGGAAGGATTTAGACCAAGAACACCAACCCTCCTGGGCTATATGAAAGAGAAATCAAAACTGCTGCTATTTAGAGCTATAGGATAAAGCAGTGGGTTTTCCTTGAGGTGGAGACATTTCACTCAGGACAGCTCAACATTGTTGAAGCTCCTGAGATTCTCCCCCAAATTTCAACACATCCCAATTAACTCTGAGGACACCATTGAAGGGGGAGAAGAGAGACCTAAAATCAAAGAAAGTCATAGAAATGTAGTGAACAGAGACGCATCCTATAAATATTCATAAATTTCTGTGAAGTGTCTTATCTTCACTGAAAAATTTTATTTCATAAAATAACTTTTTACCAGTTTGATATTTTCAGAACTATATTCATAACTCATGGAATAAAATACTAAGCAACATAAATATTGAAATGCCAAGATTATCGTTGTATTTAAGTAGTGCAATCAATTTATAGCAAGATACCAACAGATGCTACATAAAATTTTATAATAAATAAATAGCTATAAAAACACACTATTTTGTATGGAGGCAAATACCAGGAGAATTTGAATATCACCTCTTTATTCTACAGGATACTGATGTCACATTTCTATATAATATGGACTCTTACCATTTTTAATATGCATTTTGAAGTTATAATAATTAGAATGATTTGATAATGGCCTCAAAGTCAATAAACAGATTGATTTGCCACTATAGAAAATTAAAGATTTTCGCAAATAAAGTTTGTGATCAAGCAGACTTTTCAAAAGAACTAAGAAAGAACTGGTTACATGACTGGCATACCTGGGTAGATAATATTGGACACAATCACAGGCCTCATGTGTAAAACTAAGACAAGCTACCCTTGGTGTGGAAAACAAAATCACATGTTTTTAGTAAACATGAGTAGTGTTTTGTTGATCTTCAAATTTGCTATTACATAATTACTGAAGAAAGTCTACTCACAGCACTAACATAAACTCACATATCCCTCACAAAGTAGTCTCTCTCTCCTTGGGGGGAAAAAAAAAAAAAAAAACTTCTCTAAACTTCTAGAAGTGAGGCTTTGACTCAGAGGTCTGAGTTGAAGTCCCATCTCTGCAAACCAATTCTGGAACTTAGGGCAAACAATATAACCCTAAACCTCTGCTTCTTTCTTTTAAAAAATGGGGTGAATAACTGCTGATAAAAACAAGTTATCTCATTTAATTTCACGGCAACCCTATGTAGACCTGCCTTGAAGACAATAAAGCACCTAAATGAGTAATTGGTATTACAGTGATTACTGCTTAAAGGGACAAATTCACATAGAACTCTTGGTAGAAAAAAGTATATTCCCAAGATTTGGGGGGAAATATATATGTAAGTTCCTACTAAGAGTCAGTGTTCCTGATGAGAATAGATTGCATTTTTATAGTTCTATTTTAGAAATAACACATTTCAAGAATAAATTATTTTACTTCTAAGAAACACTTGAATTCAATAATAAGAAAATGAGCAACCCAATTAAAAATAGGCAAAAGATCTGAACAGACACTTCACCAAAAAAGATACACAGATGGTAAATAAGCAAATGAAAAGATGTTCAACATCATATGTCATTAGAAAACTGCAAATCAAAACAAGAATGAGAAATTACAATTTAAAAATAGGCAATTAAAAAATAGGCAAAAGATCTGAACAGACATTTCACCAAAAAAAGATACACAGATGGAAAATAAGCATATGAAAAGATGCTCAACATCATATGCCATTAGTAAATTACAAATTAAAACAACAATGAGATATTACACACCTGTTAGAATGGGAAAAATCTATAAAACACAATACTAAGCACTAGCAAGGTGTGGAGTATCAGGAACCCTCACTGCTAGTAGCAATGCAAAATGGCATAGCTACTTTGAAAGACAAATAGTTCCTTACAAAACTAAACATGCTCTTACCATATGATCAGCAATCATGTTCTTAGCTATGTCCTAAAAAAAGTTGAAAATTTGTGTCCAAAAAAAAAAAACAATGTGCACACAAATGTTTTATAGCAGCTTTATTCTTAATTGTGAAAACCTAGAAACAATTCATTCACCTTCAGGAGATGAACGAATAAATAAGCTGCGGTATATCCTGACAATGGAATTTTATTCAGTTCTAAAAAAGAAGTGAGCTATCAAGGCATGAAAAGATATAGAGGAAATTTAAATGTGTATTATTAAATTAAAGAAGCCAACTGAAAAGGCTACATACGATCCAACTATATAGCATTCTGGAAAAAGGCAAAACTATGAAGACAGTAAAAGAGATCAACAGTTGCCAAGGACTAGGGGTAAGGAGGGATAAATGGATGGAGCACAAAGGATTTTTAGAGCAATGAAACTACATGAATCGTACTATACTGGAGAATACATTTGTCCAAACCCATAGAACGTGCAACACCAAGAGTGAACTTTAATGTAAACAATGGACTTTGGAGAATAGTGATACGTCAATGTAGGTTCTTCAATTGCAACGAATATACCATGCTGGAGCAGGATTTTGACAGTAAGGGAAGCTGGGCTTATATGGGGGCACAGAATACATGGGAAATCTCTGTACCTTCTGCTCAATTTTGCTGTGAACCCAACACTGTTTTAAACATAAAATCTATTTGTTAAAAAGCACTTATTTCCAAATAATATATTTAACTGCTAGAAGCATAGAAGCACATTTAAGTAACTAAAATTGAGGTGCAACATAGGGTAGACAGTTTAGGGTTTTCTAGGGTAGTTAAATAACATGATGTTTAGAATCCTAAATATATTTGGCTTTTAATTTACTCCTTGCAAAGTTCAATGTTATAATAAACAAACCCTTAAATAAATTCAAGAGACCACAGAAAGCATTTGAATGAAAATCATTGGTTTAAGGTATTTAGATTAGTTCAATTCCAAAAATTCTATACGGATTACCATAAAGGAGGTAAATCTGGGATACTATCAACACCATCATTTGTTTAAATTCATTTCTGAAAAGCACAGATCTTAAAGTTAGGCCAACCAGTTCACTTAGGAGTTTTTAAATTAAATGCCAAAAACTTGGAAAGTTGGTGAAACAGGAATATTTCATACCAGGAATTTTCCATACCAGGAAAAAAAGTCTTGAACAGCATATTAGCTGGGACACTTTTAATTTTAAATGACAGAGGCCCAACTCAAACTAGTCTGGATTCAGAGTCCAGAGTGCTCACCATTACACCAGAGAACTACCATAACTCAAACTAGTTTAAGGAAAATAAAAGGAGTTGGGAAATTTACTGTTTCCCCTAGGAAACAGAGTAAACCAGATTAGGTTAGGAGTAGGTCTCCCTCTTCCTTCCTCCAGTGTCCCCAATCCTAATGCCTTCTTTCTCCTTCTCTCTCCCACTCTTTCCTTCACTCTCCCCATCTTTGTCTTTTCCCTCATTTTTTCTTATTGAAGATTTGATTCTTCCCAGTAGTGGGAGATGGACATGGCCTGCAGTTGGCACTATGCTTACAAAACCTGTAGTAGCCACCTCAGAGGAAGAAGAGAATATTTATTTCCCAGAGCCACCACATAAAATTCCAATGATATAATCTGACTGACCCAGGCTGCATCATGTGCCCATCTCTAGGTCAAAACTCATTAACTTCACTTGGCATGGAAAGGAAAATGCCCCCCAAATGAGAAGGGCAGAAATGGAAGGAAAAAAAAAAAGTGGGGAGGGAAATTAAGACAACAGATGGATCAATATATTTAATTTGGTTAACTTCTATTAAAATATTTGGTAGAAAAATGTGTTTTAAAATCAAAAGTCCTAGGACAAAAATTATATCTTCATCGGGAAATCCAGAAATAAGTTCTTTCTGAAGATACTCTAAAATTGGATAATGAAGATGTAGAGTACATTAGCCAATCAGATGACAATGAGTACTTCAGAAAGCATTTTCTTGAAAACAAAATGTGGCTGACATTCTCCTTTAACTATACCCTCTTGTCAAGATGAATGCCTTTCTTCATTGCCTGTTCAGATTTTTTTTTAAACAATTTTTTTTTCACCATGAAGCTATAATCAGTTTGTGGAACTCTGAATGACTGGTTTACATGACAAATGACTATGGATTAGATTTCAAAGTATTAATAGTATATTTGCATGAAAAATGTTCACAGGAGATCCTGGGAGGTTTGGTTGGTTAAGCACCCTGCTCTTCATTTCTGCTCATGTCATGATCTCATGGTTTCATGAGCTCGCGCCCCACATCAAGCTCTGTCCACTGACCTCAAGTAGGCTTCCTGGGATTCTCCCTCTCTCCCTCTCCCCCGTTCATGTTGTTTCTCTCAAATAAACTTAAAAAAAAACGTTCTCCACATAAATAAAAAGGTTTTACCTTACTTCTGAGATGAAACCGAAATTAAATTAAATAATTACATCCATTCCATGGATAATTCAGATTTTTTAAATTCCGTTTTCCTTGGAGCGCCTGGGTGGCTCAGTCGGTTAAGCGTCCAACTTAGTTCAGGTCATGATCTCGGGGTTCGTGAGTTTGAGCCCCACATTGGGCTCTGTGCTGACAGCTCTGGGCCTGGAGCCTACTTCAGATTCTATGTGTCCCTCTCTCTCTGCCCCTCCCCCACTCGTGCTCTGTCTCTGTCTCAAAAATAAATATAAACATTAAAAAAAAATTTCAAACTTTGTTTTTCACAAGTGGATATCTTGGAGGTACGGAAGTTTGCCCAAATTAACATTCCTTGCCTTGTGTGACAATTCAAAACTCAACATTGGTAAATATATATTAACAAAACCCTCATCTTCTTTAGAATAGCCATTTTCATACCAAGTTCCCTGGAGTTTTTCTTTCACAGAAATGTTGATTCTAACAGGCTTATGATAGTGGTTGCTCTGTTCAATTAGATCTCACTGAATAGGACAAGGTAAGTTGTAAAGTAAAATTAACCTTCAAGTCAATGATTTCCCAAAGATTTGAAGAATTCTGCTCCTCATAAATATCTCCAAAATCCTAAATGACAACTCAAGGAAAGCAAGCTTACAGACTTTGTTCCCAGTTCTGTTTTCAACCTCAAATGAAGTGTAAACTCAGATAAGCTCAGTGGCATCTCAAGTTCCAACTACATCACCACTAACATAGCTAACAAATACCTTCCAATCTCTTTCCGTCCTGACTTTCCTGCAGTGCATTATCTATTCATGTATTTACACTGTAATGAGATTTGGTAAACAGCTGGCAGTGAGAGAAGATAGATTTTATAAGGCTAATTCTTCCTGTGGTGCCTAAATGGGGTGTTTCTCAATTAGAAGGGGGCTTCCAAATGTGGGGCAAAGATCCTGTGGAAGCCAGTAGCACAGAAGATGAAAGAATTCACCTGATGCAGAACAAAGGAAATAATTTACTGAATACACCAAAAGAGTGGTGGGCAGGACAGCAGAGAGGCTGTCCGCAACAAGGCAGTGGCGGGCGGGAGAGGGGGGTGGCTGCTTTTAAGGAGGAAAACTGAGGAGGTATGGCAATGTATGGAATTTTCCCTTTTTTGGTAACTGTGCCTAGTTTTAAGTCGCCCATTGGTTAGTTAGGGCCTATGGACATTTTGAGGTGGGTCATTCTAATGGGCCTGTTCGTATTCAGCCAGGTGGTTGGTCACTGTGGGCCCTTTCCATATTCCATTGTTCAAGTCTGTGTGCCTGAAAGTAGCCTCCATATTCCCCTTTGACAGATCAACAATGACAAATCTTTGGCATTTGGGTGGAGGTTTCATCTTCAGAAGCTTCTTCCTGAATGAAAGGCATAGAAATGTCCCTACTTAAATTTGTTGCTCCATCAGGGGTTCTGGGCATTTATAGACCAGAGCATGGTATTATATTAACTTGCTAATAAGTGATTTGAGTGAAATCCCTTGGCAGCCAGGACCATGGGATTTGGGGGAGGGGACCCTCCGATGGAATGGATTAGAATCCCTATTTAAGCATCATTCATATACAGAATTGTTGGATTCTATAAGAGACAAATTTAACAAAGAGATTAAAGAGAGGGGGATCAATAATTAAGAGTAGAAGTATTGAGGCCAGGGGTCCTAAGAAGTGAAGCCAAGATATCCATGAACAGATTTCTTTCCAGGAAATCCATCCTTGTGTTGCACAGTCCCAGAAGGAGGAAGCCAAAAGGAGGATAACATGGAAAAGAAAACTTAGCCCCAAAAGTGGGGAGGACTGAATTGTGAGAGTAGGACATCAAGGAGGGAACAGGTCCAGCTAAGTTATGATTTCTGACCAAGTGAATTCAGAGAGGTCATCCTGAACAAAAAGGTGGAGAATGAAGTCTTGGAATTGGGAACGAGAGCTCTTGAGAGTCTCAGGAGGAACGTATTGAGAGTGTTTTTCTAAGTTCATTATGATGCAATTGACATGGAAATTCAGTTATTTCTGTGACACAAAACACTCTAATACTCAGAACAGAGTCAGGACCTTATACCAGAAGGTAACATACCAAATAAGCCCAATTAGTCAGAGGTTTTGTTTAGAATTTTAAATCTTGGGGAAGTTTGTTAATACCTTAGAAAGTTTAAATGCAATGCCTAGGGGCACCTGGGTGGTTCAGTCGGATAAGCCTCCAACTTCAGCTCAAGTCATGATCTCACGGTTCGGTTCGTGGATTCGAGCCCCGTGTCGGGCTCTGTGCTGACAGCTTAGAGCCTGGAGCCTGGAGCCTGGAGCCTGCTTTGGATTCTGTGTCTCCCTCTCTCTCTACCCCTTGCCCACTCTCTCTCTCTCTCTCTCTCTCTCTCAAAAATAAACATTAAAAAAAATTTTAATGCACATGCCTAAATAGAATTATGGGTCATCAAACACTTGATAAAGACAAAACATAGAAATTGGTTTTTCTAGGCAAAGAAAAAACAATTTCGTTTACATTTTCTTACCAAGAGCAGACCAACGATCTAAAAACTCTGTGTTTATAAAGGAGAAGAGCAGAATTTTGAGCTGAGAAACCTCAGTCTCCGGTGAAAACTAAGTAAAACTAAGTAACTAATTGTGAACTGTTACACCAGTATTCTTTCAATGGCAAATGTGTGAAATCTATTAAGCACAAAGTATGTTTGCCAACAGGCCCAAATATCCTCAGTTTCTTTGCAATAAGTCAAAAGCAGATAAACCATATATTAGTAATCAATGCTTTAGTATTTTATCTTATTTGGAAAATGATATCCAATGAATTCAATCCCATTTATCATCTAAGCAAAACTTTAAAGTTTCAGGTTACCAAAGGCTTTGAAAGCTATCTTAACATTATAGGGGCGCCTGGGTGGCGCAGTCGGTTAAGCGTCCGACTTCAGCCAGGTCACGATCTCGCGGTCCGTGAGTTCGAGCCCCGCGTCAGGCTCTGGGCTGATGGCTCGGAGCCTGGAGCCTGTTTCCGATTCTGTGTCTCCCTCTCTCTCTGCCCCTCCCCCGTTCATGCTCTGTCTCTCTCTGTCCCAAAAATAAATTAAAAAAAAAAAAACAACGTTGAAAGCTATCTTAACAATTACCTATAAGAACTTTGAGACAGACAAAATTAACCATCATTTTAACTCATCATTTTGGGGAAAATTGCAACAGAGATAACACAAGCTTATTTGACCTTTAGCAACCCTTGGTAGAATGAAAGTCTCAATTAGTTAAAAGACCACATGACGTTCCACCTGGGTCCACTTAAAGTCAATTTGTTTCCCACCTCAGTTTTTACCTGGGGCACAGGTGAGGAAATCTAAAGTGAGCAGTGCAAGTCCAAGAGGGTGGTCTTCACTCCTGGACAGAGAGGGGAGGAAGTGGCCCCATGATGACATAGAACCAGTTATACAGGCTGCACACAAGGTGGTGTAGAAATGGGAGGAAGGGAAGGCAGAAGAGGCAGAGTACTGAGTACTGAGTACAGAGTACTGAGTACTCAGAGTACTGCCAGAAGGCAGAGAAAAAGGATTCCTGTTTCTTAAACTTGGCTTTGGCTTATCAGCTCCCACAGGGGAGCAGAAACCACGTTTCCCCCACCCTCCCACCCACCTAGCAAGTAAAAATACAGGCAGTTCATGTCAAGCCTTGGAGAAGACAAGGACCTTCCCCAAAGAGAGTTTCAGCAACTGCTTGAGAATATATTCCTTAAAGACCCCATCCCAAGGTAGACTAACCAGAGACAGCTGGCTCCAAGTATCATAGTCATTAACCGGGTAAATGAGTGAGGGAGAGGCCCCCACATCTATTAGGAGTTGGAACAGTGAGAGAGTCAGCGTCCAATATGTCGGAAGGCAGCTGATTATCAGCCGAACACATTCGGCAAGAGGCTCTTATGTCAGCGTCCTGATTTAGGGCCATGAAATGAAGCAAGGCACGTAGGGGACTTCTGACCATTGGCAGGGGTTGCAGCAAAGGAGGTCAAGCTGGAAAATAGTATTAGAAGAGAGAGTTCTGTGGGAGAGCCATACCTCTGGATCTGGGCGTTTGTCCTGAGGCCAGGAAACATCAGGCTTTGGGAGCCAAATTTGTTAAAGAAGACAGCCCAAGAGCGAGGAGGTGGGAAGGACAGGCCGCCGACTCCCAAAGGGACCTCCCGCCGAAGGTAGTGCAGCTCTGACGCAGGTCTCGATTTCAGTCAGGGTGGCCTGCTGACCTGATAAAGGACTGCACCTAACAGGAGGTGGCGGACTCTTCTGGTGGCGTCCCACCCCAGACAGGAGTCACGGCAGTTTCGGGACGACAGACCTTTTTGGGATGCCCGACCGAGAGGGTCCCGGCAAAAGGCATGGAACTTCCTGTTGGGGCGTCCCTTGGCAGCAGGGATAGCCGGAGACCACCGTGGCCAGACCGAATCGGAACAAGGAGAGGGAAGACTCACCCCCTCAGACGCGCGGAAACGCATTGTCCGCAGGTCAAGATGGCAGCTGGATCTCCGGGGAACAGAGGCAGAGGGGCGGAAGGAGAAAGAAGTGAGGCGGCCGACAGCCTGTGTCTGGAAAGGGTCCCAACAGAGTCCACAACCTGTGCGGATTCGCCCCGGGCGAACTCTTAGTTGCCGCAGTCTTTGGAAACAGACTGCGGAGGACAGAACGAGAGAGCAACGGGAAGGGGTTCTGTATCCACACAGGTGCGAGCAGTCTGACCTGTTTGCTCTCAGACCTTCAGACCCCACCAGGGGGCTATCCTGGCCAGTGGCCTTCCATTGTTAGAGGAGTACTATAAAAGATAAGATTCTGTAGGCAGAGAGAGAAAGGTAAGGAACTGAGGTCCCCGGGGGGGGGGGGGGGGGGGGGGGGGGGAAGCGCTTCTTTTGAAACGATGCTGGGAGTGTCTGACCACCGCAAACCCCTCAGGCTTAAGGTTCCTCTTAAGAATGTGACAGACAACACCTACCCACCCCTCAGGTTTCCCTCAGGAATTTGACAAAAGACCTGACTAAACATAAGTACACCTTCAAGGATCACCCACAAGCAACTGGTATGGCCATAGACCACCCCTCATACAATAGGAGCCAACCAATCCAGTTGGTCAACCTAGGCAATAAGGGTAGAACCAGAGAAGAAAAGGGGCCAATCAAAAATTTATAAAACCAAGTCCCTTGCCTATAGTGTGTGTGTGTGGGGGGGGGGGGGTATTCACTTTCTAATGCCCCCACTCGGAAAAGAGAGGTTTGAGGCTATTCTTACTTTCTGATCTTATACTCTAATAAACTTGTGCCTGCTGCTCATTTTAGCCTGCGTCCACCTCTTCATTCTTCCAAGCTGTGAGACAAATCCTGAGGTAAAAAATCCTGCAACAGACTGCTGGTAGGAATGCAAACTGGTGCAGCCGCTCTAGCAAACAGTATGGAATTTCCTCAAAAGATTAAAAATAGAAATACCCCACGATCCAGTAGTTCTACTACTAGGTATCTATCCAAGGGATACAAGTGTGCTGTTTCAAAGGGGCACGTGCACCCAAATGTTTATAGCAGCACTATCAACAATAGCCAAAATATGGAAAGAGTCCAAATGTCCATCGACAGATGAGTGGGTAAAGATGTATGTATATACAATGGAGTTTTACTCAACAATCAAAAAGAATGAAATCTTGCCATTTGCAACAAATGTGGATGGAACTAGAGTGTATTATGGTAAGCAAAATTAGAGAAACACAAATATCATATGACTTCACTCGTATGTGGAATTTAAGATACAAAACAGATGAACATAGGGCCGGGAAGCAAAAATAATATAAAAACAGGGAGGGGGACAAAACAAACTCTTTTTTTTTTTTATTTTTTTTTCAACGTTTATTTATTTTTGGGACAGAGAGACAGAGCATGAACGGGGGAGGGACAGAGAGAGAGGGAGACACAGAATCGGAAACAGGCTCTAGGCTCTGAGCCATCAGCCCAGAGCCCGACGCGGGGCTCCAACTCATGGACCGCAAGATCGTGACCTGGCTGAAGTCGGACGCTTAACCGACTGCGCCACCCAGGCGCCCCCAAAACAAACTCTTAAATACAGAGAACAAACAGGGTTCCTGGAGGGGTTATGGGTGGGGGGATGGGCTAAATGGGCAAAGGGCATTAAGGAGGACACTCGTTGGGATGAGCATTGGGTATGTAAAAGGCGAATCACTGGATTCTACTCCTGAAATCATTATTGCACCATATGCTAACTAACTCAGATGTAAATTTAAAAATAATTATATATATATTCACAACAACAATAAAATCCTGCAACATTACTAGGGTTAGACTACTAAAGAGCCAAAAAGAGAAAGGAGGGAGTGGAGGGTCCCTCCAGAAGGCAAAAGGTGAAATCCTTCACACTTTCAGGCAAGGGTGATCTGGCTGGTTCCCCCTTGGGACTTTGGATCCTCACCTAGAAGTAACCTCTGCTGATGCACATCATCAGTTCCCCAAGGAGTACTAGAGTTGGTCCACCAAGGAAAGTCCCAAGAGATTCCTGGAGAATCTGGGGAGAGCAAAGGCTCCTTGTGCAGAGTTCCCCCAAGTGTGGGGTGGGCCACAAAGTCCCCCCATACGGGACACCAAATATGGTGCCTAAATGGGGTGTCTCTGGATCTGATGGGGGCCTCCAAATGTGAGGGCAAAGATCGGGTGGAAGTTGGTGGCACTGAAGGTAAAAGAATTCACCTGAGGCAGAACAAAGCAGGTAGAAATTTATTGAATACACCACTAGGGAGTGGTGGGCAGGACAGCAGAGGAGAGACTGTCCACCCGGAGGCAGTGGGTGAGGGCTGCTTTAAAGGGGGAAGATGAGGAAGCATGACAATGTATGGAATCTTCCCTTTTTCAGTAACAGTGCCTAGTTCTAAGTAGCCCATTGGTCAGTTAGTGCCATATGGATATATGCCAAATATATGTATATTTCCAGGTGGGTCACCTGATGGGCCTGTTTAAAGTCAGCCAGGTGTTGCCTGTGGGCCCTTTCTACATTACATTGTTCAAGCCTGTTTGCCTGAAAGCCGCCCCTACATTCCTCATGGTATACAGTCTTTCACAAGTGCTTTTAGTCACAATGAAATAAGAAAGAATACCAACTGCAATCAACTAGGAATGCACAGAGAGAGTGTGATTTTATACATCCTAGTTATTCATAAACTGAATTGAATTCAACATGTCTTGGGCCTGGGATTATAAATAACATCTGAAGCAAGATTTTTCCAATATGGAAGAATATTTTTTTTCTGTAAGCCCTTGACCTTGAGCTTGCTATCCTAAGCCCCCAGACACTTGATTCATTTCTGGACACCTGATTGCCACTGCTAAATGCATTCTGTTCTCATCTATTGCCTGTTCAACTTCTTTGGTTACCTGGATGCAACTCCTAGATTCTAGCCTGTGCCTGTATTTCTATACTTACTCTCCTTTTTAACCTGATTTTAACCTAAAGATTTTCCTTGTATCTACGTTTATATACTTTCATTCAGTATATTTGGGCTTCTGGCTTCTATTCCCAGACATATCCCTCCTCTGGTGGCCTCTTGACTGAAATATAATTAATATTAAAATGTGTTTGCCTTTCCTGAGTATACAACAACCAGTGGCAATAGGAAGAATATAGAGAGAAGGGCATCCTTCAGTTAAACATTCTCTTTGGAGAGTCTACAAATGATACAAACATTGCTAGACAATCAAAAGCTCGTTGTATTGAAGGCTGATTAATTTTACCTAATTATTCAATTCTTTTATTATCTGAAACATTTCCATTTCTCTTTATTATCTACCTTTTTACCATTTCACTAAATTGAAACATTAACATTTCTTAAACCAATATCTAAAGTGAGATTTAGAGGAGCGCCTGGGTGGCTCAGTCGGTTAAGCATCTAACTTTGGCTCAAGTCATGATCTCATGGTTCCATGGTTCGTGGGTTTGAGTCCCACGACAGGCTGTGTGCTGATGGCTCAGAGCCTGAAGCCTGCTTCCGATTCTGTGTCTCCTCTCTCTCTCTGTCCCTCCCACACTCATGTTCTGTCTCTCTCTTCTTCAAAAAAAATAAACATTAAAAAAAATTTTAAGTGAGATTTAGAATTTGTGAATTTCAGTGATTTGCGCACCATTGTCAAATCAAGAGTCAACACTTTCAGAAGAAATACCTAAAATCTAGATAGTTCCAAAAGATTTAAATATTTCGTCATTCTAAAACTGAGGTTTTCAGGGGTGTAGCAAGAAGAAAACGTATGCCAACTTTTTCTGAAAAGTAGCGGGGAGTCAACTTATTGATGCCAGTAGCTAAAAAATTGCTTTAAACTAATTTCCTTTTGGATAATTTGTACATTACATTTTCCACTCACCTACCTTTATCCTTATATGTGTTGTTTTGTCTGGCTGTTATTATATAAAATATATGTTTCAGTCACTACTTAAAATTCAGGGGCATAATAAAAACAATTTAATCCTTTGCCATTTTAGCATTTCGCTACACTGACAAGAATACACAGCATTGAAAAAAATGAGGATATCATTTTTTATCATGTTTTAATCTTACATCTTAAATCTATTCTTGTATCTTCAATCAGTTCTTTCTTATAGTTTTAGCTATTTGAGTATGGCTGCTTTGTTAGGCAGGATTTTTTCCAAGCTTCTTTTTTCAGTTGCTTTCCAAAGGTGCAAAAATAATCCTGTCACAACAGAGAAGAAGAGCTTATAAAGATGCTTTAAAAACCTTATCACCAGGAAACAGTGCACAGTGCATTGTATAATATAGTGTCTTAAAATACTTCTGCTTACCTCCTCATTGATGCTGCTACAATATTTACATAACACTGCTAACTAATTCTTCATTATGTAGATTATTTATCCTTTCTCTTGGAGACTGTCTTCCCAGCACATTTAATATTATCGAAGAGAGGCATTGTTTTTATTTCTACCTGTTTAGCAGCAATGTATCTCTTCTCAGTTCTGGGGCTCCATTAGTGGGTCAGGATTCATGTTTACTGCTCCTTGGGGTAAGAAATGAAAGTAGGAGGAGGTCTGTGGCAGGACAGAGTCTTGGCTAGCCATCAAGGCAAGTTGTTTATGGATGCAGGATGGGTTATTTCAAAACCTGAAAAAAATAAAAGAAAGGAGCAGTTGTGGTTCAGAGGAACAGTTGTCCTGGGAACAAAAAAGTGAAAGTGGAAACTAATATTTTTAAAAATATTTCAACAAAAAGACACTTTTAGTACAAGATACCTTAGAGGCTGGGGAAAATTATTTGAAGCATTAAATATTTTCAAGACTTTCTGCATTGAATACATTTTTAAACCCTAGGCAAGATGTTTTTTGTTAACATTTCATGTTGAAGAGTTGATTCACATCAGAAACAAACAAACAAAAAATCCTATTTCCATGTGACAGAGGAGCACTCCAAGGCAAATAGCATATAGGCATTTGGCTCTACCTAGTTTCAACCTGAAGGTCAATCCAGATGGACAAGGCCTTTGAGTTCCCTCTTTAACACTTCAACACTCTGTTAAGCCTCCTTTCCCATTAATCTTGTTGTACATGTGTCTACCATTACAGCACAGTGCCTCAGGCCGAGATCACCTAGCTTCCAACACCGTTGTTGGTCCCACTCCACAAATAAGTCACCTCATCAAGCAGCAACCAACAATGTCTTGGCTCATACCCACACCCTAATCTCCTGACGCTTAAATACACTGCTTCTCAAATACATCCCTCCTCCAGAAGCTAGGGAAATGAAGCCTAGAGGTCACTTCCAAGCTAGGTTTTTCCATGATTCCTACCAATTCCCCAAGCAACACCAAAGGCAGATATTTACAGTAATAGAGTTGCTGACCTGCCTTAGATTTGCTGAGGGAAAAAAAAAAAACAAAAACAAAAAACATCCAGGTTAACATTTTTTTTTTCTTAGCTGAAACGATCAACATCTAAATTTTAGAGGTTCTATAAACCTGTATATTTTGATGTACTAAACCTGGCTGTGTTTATATATAGAGTGGCCATCCACCCTTTTTCTCACCAAGTCAAACAATAAAATCAGGATCATTCTGTCAAATAAATGCAGTAGTCCTTCCAAACCAAATGACCAAATTCATATGGTCATTTAATGAGCAAATTACACCTTTTAATATGTCTAGCTAAACATTAAAGTCATGTGATAATTAAGGCTTTGAATATATATATATATATATATATATATATATATATATATATATATATGTGTGTGTGTGTGTGTATATTACTAGAGTATGAAACCTTCCCTATTTCTTATAAAGTTAAAAAAATAAATATTTATTGACTAGTAGAAAAGTGACACTGAACTGCGGACTTTCACAAAGTTGCTCCTCAGTGATGCTATGAGTTGGATTTTAACATCCATTCAAACTGAGGAGAAAAACAGCCTCACAGAGAACAAGTGACTTCCCAAGGTTACTCAAGCCATTAAACGAGCTCTGATTCAGTTCTCCCAACTCCAGCCCCAGTGTTATTTCCACTACTTGATGCTGCAACTCATTTGAAAATTTAATCATAAAGAATACTATATCATTAATCTACCAACATGTTTTCATTCCACCTTGTAAAATTTGCTGAGTAAAAATGCTGTCCTCTGTTAAACTGCATAACCTTGGACAGGGCTAGGGTAGTTCTGATGTATTGAAACAGATCTGATTACAAACCTACATCAAACTATAGGATTAAGAATTTGAAAAGCAAAAGTAAACTTTAGAGCTCACAGTTCTGTTTCCAGCAAGAATGTTTTTAGATGATTTATAATGGGAATTTTTCAAATTACTTATTATAATAAAAATACTTGATTGTACTTAGTAACTGTACATAAGCATATTTTAAACCATTTTAAGAGGATGAACATGATTTAAAACTCCTTATACTAATTTCTGCCTGATGTAGAGGACTTATAACAGATGCATTAAGGAGATTTAATGAACTTCACAAGGATAAAACTTACAACAGAGCACTTTCTTTAATGCTGAATTTTAACTCTTATACAATACTAGTTTAAGAGTACATTAATGAGCTTTAAAAAATCTAAGTAGATTTAATGTGTTTGGGGTTTTAGTTTTTGTCTATCCATAATGCAGAAGGGTGTGTTGTCTCATATGAAATTTTGTTGAACTGTAGATAAGTCATTTTTATGATCCTGTAAATAGCACTACATATTATATTAAGTGTGTTCAGTAGGTATTAAATAATCATTTTGACTTAGTTCCACAATTTACATGCAATACATTACTTTAACTTCTGGACCAAAGAATGGTATGCTAAAAGTGCTATTTGACAACTGGACATAACTGAATGACTACTATTTTGTTAAAATGAAATTAATAACAAGTGCAGCCATTTCATGTGCAGTGTATTCATCTCTGGTGCTTTAGATTCTTATGCGATTTGGGTCGTAATGTAAATAAAATACCTTTTGTCCTTTCTGTATGATCCCCAGTGGGTATTTGTTGGCATTTTCTCTACACTAAGCAACGTACTATTGTTGACAAATATCAAGGTAGGAGAAAGAAAGAAAGAAAGAAAGAAAGAAAGAAAGAAAGAAAGAAAGAAAGAAAGAAAGAAAGAAAGAAAGAAAGAAAGAAAGAAGAAAGAAAATTAAAAAAGAAAACTACCTTTTATAGTTTTTTAAATATAGGATTAATCATTTTCTATAGCTATCAACTATTCTAATTAGCAGGTCTATTATTTAATCATCCCCACCTTGTTATTCTTTTCATTCTCATACTTGATTCTTGGCTACCTGAGAAAATAGAAGTTTCAGGCCTTGTGAATATACATGTGAATTCCACCTATTTTTAGTTGAAAAATCCTCTTCAATATTTTTGTATGCTAGCAACTTGGTTCAGATAGAGCTTATATTCCCTGCATAATCCAATAAAAATAGCTTATGTGTGTTTAAAGTGCTTTATACATATTAATATTCTTACCAATACATTTGATCCTCCAAGTCCAGAAACATATTTGGAAAGTTTATGTGACTTACATAAGTGGCATCCACTTACCCACAGTCCTGACTCTAGAGCTCTGTACCTTCTAATGAGAAGAACCCTAGTAGAAACATATGTAGTAATACCTAGAGAAACATAAATAAGTAAACTAAAACCTTGGGAACTATAGAAAGACAAAAATACACATCTGTACAAATAGCTTAGAATTAAGAAATGTTCCCAAGGCTGCTGCTGACTTCTAGGAAACAAATCCCTGAAGAGTTTAAAGGTTGCCCTACTCTCGTGGACAAATCAGTCTCTAAAGTTTCTGAGCCTTGACTTCTTACCTATATAAGGGACTTAATAACTGATATATCTAAATCTTCTTCAGTAGGCCTCCATTTTATTAAATCCAGATCTTCCTGAGCAACATGGAATTCTATGTAGTCTTCCATTTAATTACCAGCATAAAGTATTGTCCTTATGCCATTTGGTATCATAATTCCATTTCACTGGAAAATGAACAAAATCGAATTCAATTTTAGAACTATAATCAAAACGTGCATTATTGAAAAACTTACATATAATATGAAAAAAAACACACAAAAACTCCGTGTTTGTTTTTAAGATGCCAAAAGAAAACTGAGGTTATTTTTATAAAGAATATGATTTTTTTAATGAAGAAAAATTAGGATGAAGAGACATACACAGAAATAGATTCACACTACGGATTTTGATGACAAATCTCTCTCTCTCTCTCTCTCTCTCTCTCTCTCTCTCTCTTTCTCTATCTTTCTTTCTCTCCTAATTTTCCATAAGAACCAGGAGCACAGAGTTGATGATAATTCACAGCTCATGGCCACACTAATCACTGGATTGTGAAAAGGACAAAAGGTAGTTGAATTCATTTATAAAAGAGAACATGTACAAAAGAGAGAAGAAAGGGGCGTGACCAACAACAAATATGTAAGAATGGCTAAAAAATATAAGAATGATTTTTAAAAGGCCAATAACCATAATGCAGTGAGGCTTGCCAAAAATTCTAAAGACACGCAAAATAGGGTTTTGAAGTTATGTTCAGAGAAAATGAGCATGTTGCTTCAGAGTAACATTTTTATAACACATGACAAAGAAAAGGCCATACCACTCAACTTTTATTTTATTTCCATCTTCTCTGTCAAGGATAGCAAAAATAATGTTGGTGAGAGGAAATTGAAACCCAAGAAATGTAAGATTGTAAGAAAGCAATTCTTTTTCTAAATGACTTCATATCTTTTGTCCCAGACGAATTATAACCCAGGTTAAAAAAGGAACTTTCAAATAAAATGTCGCATACCATTGAACTATTTCTTGAGGCATTGTTAATAATCAGAGATAACCAAAATACTAGAGCAGGGAAAAATGTTATAATTTCTTTTTAAATTAAAAATCAAGGACTGAGCCATAAAAAAGAATGAAATCTTGCCATTTGCAACATGGATGTATCTAGAGGATATAATGCTAAATGAAATCAGAGAAAGAAAAATATGATATGATTTCACTCATGTGTGGAATCTAAAAACAAAACAAAACACTTAAAATAGTGAACTGGTGGTTGCCTGGGGGAGGTGAGCGGTGGGATGGGTGAAGCAATGAAAGGGATTATGAGTACTCTTATCAGGGGCACCTGGGTGGCCCAGTCAGTTAAGCATTGGACTATTGATTTCTGCTCAGGTCATGATCTCAGGATTTGTGAGATTAAGCCATGTGTCAGGCTCTGTGCTAATAGTGCTGAGCCTGCTTGGGATTCTCTCTCTCTCTCTCTCTCTCTCTCTCTCTCTCTCTCTGCCTCCCCCCCATCTCCCTCTCTCTTTACCAAAAAATAAATAAACATTTTTAAAAAGGTACAGTTATGGTAAACATTGAGTGATGTATAGAATTGTTAAATCATTATATTGTGCACCTGACACTAATATAATGCTCTATGTTAATTACACTTAAATAAAAATATAAGAAGTTAAAAAAATAAAGAACACTTGAAAAAAAAATCCAAGAATTCTATACTATACTGGAGAGTGAAATTAATTCCATAGAAAATCTTAGAAATTATTATTAAAATATGGTTTATTAACAATTGGAAACAAATGTTCAGTAGGAAGTAACATGAGTTCACTAAACGTAAATCATGCATGTCTTATCTCGTTTTTTTGTTGACAGATTTAGCCCATTTATGTACCAGGTGATTTCTAGACACATATTCCAATTTGAGCAAATTATCAATTAGATACAATCTTGGATGATATATTCATCAACAAGAGAAAAAATCACTCAATTCCATTATAATTTTCTAATGGTTTCGATGGGTTGTATTAAAAATACATTATACAGCTCTTTCCGTTTCTAGTGCTGTAGGGAAAGGGGCTGCCGCCATGTCGGCCCACCTGCAATGGATGGTCATGCAGAACCGCTCCAGCTTCCTGATCAAGGGCAACAAGCAGATGTACAACCCTTTGCCCAATAACCTGAAGGCACGCAACTCGTTCTTCTATGATGGGATGATTAACCACAAGACTGGGCGTGGAGCCCGCAGCCGGCCAACTGCAAAGGGGTGGTTGTGGTCATTAGGCAGAGATCGGGCCAGCAAAAACCTGCCACCTCCTACATGCAGACCAACAAGAATGCCCAGGCCACTCTCAGCAGCATCCGTCACAAGAAGAACAAGAACATTGCTGCTATTCACAGAACCAGCGCCATCCTGCGCAGCCAGAAGCCTGTGATGGTGAAAAGGAGGCACGCCAGCACCACCAAAAGTTCCTGAACGCCTGCCTCCACTTCCAGAGCAATAAAGACGTCAACCACCTCCGCGGGGGGGGGGGGGAAGTAATAATATATATAGATATATTATAGATATCTATATATTATATATAATATTATATTATATATTATTATATTATATATTATATAATTATATTATATATAATATATATTATATATATAACCTGAAATGACATTTTTAATGGAACAGGGTTCTGTTCTAGGTTCCATTCTCATCAAATGCATCTAAGAAAAATATTGCATAAGTCTGGATTGAGCAGAGAAAAGCAGTGGTGGCTAGAGGCCATGATAATATACCTCAATGATCAACTACAAGTCTAATTGACCAGGGTCTGAAATCCAAAAGTGTGTTTGTGCTGAAGGTACGTCTCCCAAGGGCTGCTCATAATTAACCATGGAACCTGGTAGGGATCCTGAAGCAAGTATGTTACTGGAAAATGTGGGACTCCCTGACAGGTGATTTTGGCTTAAGGGCTCCCCCATGGCCTTGCTGAACCTTCCTCATAATCCAGGATTGGATCTCCAATCAGATTGAGGGAAAACTTACTCAGTTAGGCACCTGGATTTCAGGTCTCAGCTACAAAAAAAAAAAAAAAAAAAAAAAAAAAAAAAAAAAAAATCATGATTGGAACTCTAGATTCTAAGTTTGATGTAATTCCAATTCCAAGATCTATTCAATGGGAAGTGATAATAATACCATAAATGTAACTTCCTCAGAATCGTAGGGCATCAGTAGATTCAAATAGGAAAAACAAAAGCTAACAAATTAGGAAGATTTCAACATCTTTGAGATTGTATTAGTCTAAGAGTAGTTTATATTTCTTTAAAAGAAATCAATTTGTAAGTAAAATAGGGTCACAGGAAATACATAAAAATAGTTTGGTAGTGCTTTTTAAAAGAAAATTTTTTAATGTTTATTTATTTTTGAGAGAGATAGAGAGAGACCAACTGCAAGCAAAGGAGGGGAAGAGAGAGAGGGAGACATAGAATCCGAAGCAGGCTCCAGGCTCCGAGCTGTCAGCACAGAGTCCAACACGGGGCTAGAACTCACAAACCGAGATCATGACCTGAGCTGAAGCTGGACACTCAACCAACTGAGCCACCTGGGTGCCCCAGTTTGTAGTGCTTTTGAGACAACACATGCCCACATACATATACACTCCACTGATCTAAAGAATCTAGCCTTTCATTCTTCCATCAGGAAACCTCAACTTTCCCTTCCACTTCCTCTCCTGTGCTGGGTATACTGGATGGCTCCTTCTGTTGCAGGCCACCCTTCTTGATGTGCGTTAGTGTGGCTCACCACCTGGTCTGTAGAGGTCTTTATCTTAATTTTTTAACCATCCTGGTAGAATGTGACTTTCCATTATTTAAGTTTTTAGGAAAGACCAAAAGATATGCTTTATTTTCTCATTCACAGATATCCCTAGTGGGCTTGACCTGCCAGCTCTACAGATGTATATGGATAGCCCTGAATGCAGTTTAAGCTCTCAGGCTAGGAGCCAGAAAAGGTAATAAAAGAGATATTCAAAGACGAACTGCTCAGCAGGCATTTGAAAATACTAGATTGGAATTCAGGAGAAATTATACCAATGGATATAGATTTAAGGATTGTCTGCATTAAAACAACAACTGAAGAATCAGAAGAGATCCATTTAATGAGGGAAGAAGTGTAGAGAGAACACAAAGGGCCAAGACTGAATCTTAGAAAATGCCAATGTGACCTGGGTTTGGGGACCTATTTGAGCCTCTCTACAGGTCAGCCCTTAGACCTTTCCATGGTCTCTACTAGCTCTCTGTGTACTTCATTTCTTTCTGTCTGTCTTTGCAGAAGCTCCCACAAACTCAGCCTTCTCCATTTGACAGTTTCTAGCACCATTCCAACTTGAGATTCTGTTCATGTCAGCTACACGGTAGCATAGTCTCCCCAACTTCCCTGACTTCCTTTGAAAATTATCTAGACTCTTCCCTCTTCAGGGTCTTTCTCAGTAGCCTATATAATAAAGCACAAACATACACAGAAATACACACAACAGAACATGTGCAAATATGCACACATGAGGGAAATCAAAAATAAAAAGAACAAGAAATACAAACCGTTAAATGTAGTTTTTAATCTCTAATTGAACAAGTAGGGGTAAATGGATACCTGATTGTCTCCATTTAGCCCTATGTTTTCATTTCCCCACAGATAAGAGCCCATTACAGTTTCCTTCTTGCCTCATTCATTGTCTTAACCCCTCTTTAGGAGACACCATTTCAGAAGTTCTCTTAGGCTTAGCACAGTAATTTTCAAACTCTCTTATCCATGACCCATAGTAAGAAATACACTTTATATCATCGCTCAGCAAACACTTAGCTGAGTGTGTGTACATGTGTTTGAAATAATAATTCCTATCCTTACTGCAACAAATGATATTTTTCTTCTACTTTTTTTCCCCCTGTTGTTGGTTATTACCTACTAAACTGATCCCATGACCATCTATTGAACCTAGAGTAGAGCCATGTTTTGAAAAATCCTGATTCAGAGACAACAATCATGCACCCAGATAAAACACATGGAGAAGTAAAAATGTTCCCTTTCTCTCAAAGGGGTCATTTGCATTTCCCTAGACCCAGCAGCCCTCATCCACAAGTCTTCTGCTCAGTTTGGCATTTTCCTGTATTTGCTCATATTTTCAACATTTTCCCACATTTACTCATATGGAGTCTATGGGGAAAGGGTTGAAACTCTGGCAAGAGGTATTCCTAATTACAAGGGCACAGGAGGAGGCCAGAGAGTAATAGCACTTACCTCATATCTTTTCTCAAATGTCACTTCCTCTGTGAGGTCTTATGTGGTCATTGCATCTAAAATCCAGACCTCTACTAATGCATATATCCCTATTCTCCTTCAATATTTGCTTTTCCTTAGCAGTTGACAATATCTAATATTTTATATATTTAAAATACCTATTTAATTTATTATCTGTTTCCCCACTGTCATAATAACTCTAAAGGAACAGATGCAAAGAACCAGAGTGTTTTTTTGGAGGAAAACTTAGAAGCAGAGAAAGAAAAAATAAACATTTTTCCTGAGCTCTCATTATCCAGGAGGAATGTGCCTAGGCCAAAGTGAGGCTAGACTGCATACCCTATAGCAAGCATGCAACAGAGAGGAACCCTTATCCACATAGCACTCTACACATTTATAGGTACAGGGAGAGAAAACAGCTTTGAATGTAACAAAGGAAAGTTCTGTTCAAGAAAACAGCCTTCTAACTTTCTCTTAAAACCTACTAAAGATTTTAAGGGAAAATTTTAAGGGAAAAGACACGATCAGACTTGCTTTTATAAAGTATACTTTATTATAGTGTGAAGTTGGTTAGACTGGCTATTAGCAGTTCCTCTTGTCACTCTCTCTACCTTCTGAAATTGGCTAAGTTTTCTCCAGGTTAAGGAATTTGGCTGGTCGAGACCTCAATAAATCTTAGGTAGTTCAGGGAGACACTTGGCTCCATTAGCTGTAAAGAATATGTATTTGAGGGTTGCCGATGCAGTCATTATGTGCAAGGCAGAGAGAAGAGGGATTACAATATAATTTTGTGTACTTTATTCCAATTTTTAAAATGATAGAAGATAAATCAGGAAAAACTTCTTTTCACCTTGTAACTCTAAGGAGCCTAATCAAAAATGTTTGCTATCTGGTATAATTTGCTTTTTACAAGATTTTAATAAAATATGATTCCTTTCTACAAGGACTCTGAAGTATTAAAACACAGTAAAACCTTTTTTTTTTTCTCTTATACTGATTAGGAATTTTATTAGAACCTTGGATTTCTTAAATTTCGCCTCTAGAGCAGCACTATTTAGGAGGGACAGAATGTGAGGCACAAGTATGTATGTAATTTAAAACTTTTGTATACTACATTAAAAAAGGAAAATAGGTGAAATTAATTTAATATTTTATTCACATTAATGCATCTAAAATATATCTATTTCAACATGTGATAATGTAAATAATTAAATGAGACATTTCACATTCTTTTTTCTTATAATAGACTTCAAAATCTGGCATGTATGTACTTAACACATATAACATGTCTTAAGTCAGAATAGCCACATTTTAAGTGTTCACTTTGCCTAGTGGCCTAGTGGTTACTGTATTGGACAGGCATATTTCTAGATCTTTTTTTGAGAGAAAACATTGGTAAAATGAGATCAGGAAAGGAATGTTTACTGAGTACCTACTGCCGGCCTGACTGTACAGGCAATTTTACATTGATTTAAAATTTAATACTCCCAAACGCATGTGAGGTAGTTCTTACTATACTCACATACTGCCACTCAGAGGTTTAATGAACTTATCAAAGGTCATCCAGCTAATAATTCTAGTTGGCCCCAAGATATCCTCTGTCCACCCCTCTTTTCTCCCTCAAAGGAGATATCCTTACTAAACCTTTTATTATCAATAAATGCTTAAGCTATAGTAAATATCACCCAAATCCTAAATTGTTATCTATTAAGGCAAGGAAAGAGGAAACTGTATTCATTTTCTTTATTACTTCTTTATTATTATTATGCATACACTACCATGATATCACAAAAAAATGTAAATTTGGATTCATTGATTTGTATATTTCAAGACATGTTTTTCACAGAGCTCATAAATTTGGAATCTCTAAAATGATACCTAAAGCTGGTGCTTGTCAGCTTCTGTCATTATCAGATCAGTCTTTTATAAACTGAATTTCTTGGTCTTGGATGTGAAGGGCATGTGAATATGACAGTGTCAAGGTCTGACATGGCTGAAGAAAATATGTTTGTTCTGATTTGCTGTGCATGAAAAATATTAATCCCACAACATGTAGGCCTATATTTACAAGCCATTGCAAATTGATGCTCTGCATATTTTGGTCACAGATAATTCTAACATAGTTGAATGTGAAATTGGCCATGCAGTATTAAGAAGATAAAAAAGTAATTGTTGTACATATTTTGTTGTTTGAATTTGACATATTCTACTACTTGAGAATTGCTTTATTTTGATAACCTGCCACTGATAAAAAAAAATAAAAACAATTTTCAAGAGTTTATAAAATGTTCTATGCTCTATCTGATTGAAAGACAAGAAAACAATTTCTTTCAAAAGTATAAAATTCCAGATACTACTATTGTAAAAGAATAGATTACGGAAAAGAAGCTATTTTTGAAATAGCGATTGATTTAGTCCTATAGAAAAATAATGACACATGCATCAGAACAGATATGCAAAGATAATTTTATAAACTCATACTCTCAAATAAGAAAAAATGTTAAAGTTTTATCTATGATTTAAGCAAAACTGAAATACAGTATACATATATATTAGATAGAAAATTAAAAGAAATAAAAACCAAAAAGAAAGAGCCCTACTTTTGATAACTTAATCACTGACTAATGTATAATTCATATACTTTTATTGGTGAACAGGAATTCACTTTTTCTTGAAAACACTACTCATTTTCTTTGGTTTCTTTTTTTAAAATTTTGAATATTCAAATATTTTTGATGTATTGAAATAATGTTATCTGTAAATAACATGAATGTTGGCAAGGATGTGGAGAAACAGGAACGCTCTGCATCGTTGGTGGGAATGCAAACTGGTGCAGCCACTCTGGAAAACAGAATGGAGGTTCCTCAAAAAATTAAAAATATAACTACCCGACCACCCAGCAATAGCACTATTAGGAACTTATCCAAAGGATAAAGGAGTGCTGATTCATAGGGCATGTATACCCCAATGTTTATAGCAGCTCTTTCAACAATAGCCAAATTATGGAAAGAGCCCAAATATCCATGAAATATTTATTTGATTTTGAGAGGGAATGAGAGAGAGAGAAAGAGGCACAGAGAGGGAGATGCAGGCTCCAGGCTCTGAGCTATCAGCACAGGGCCCAACAAAGGGCTTGAACTCACTAACTGTTATCACGGTGAGAACATGACCTGAGCCTAAATTGGCTGCTTAACCGACTGAGCCACCCAGGTGCCCAGGTTGATTACCAGTTTTTGACATGAAAATTAGATATTACAGAATTCGACATAAGTATAAATGTTTGTTTTATATGAAGTATGTGATTTTTTAAATCAAATCATAATGCAGATGAAAGTATTTAAACTTTATTTTGAAATTTTATTTGTTTTGATTTACATTTAAAAGAAAATCATGATTCACATAGAAAATTCGGTTCTAAAAGCAACAGTTTTGAATGGCATGCCTTGCAATTTCATGACCCACTTGATCATGATTGATCCACAAATATGGAAGAGGATTCAGAGGTAATTATAGCCAAGTTGAATTATGACGACAAGTTATAACAATGGGTAAGAACATAATTTTTGAAGTCTGAAAGACCTGAGACTAGAGTTCTGCCTCTCCCATGTAATTACTATTTGACCTTGACATCTTTAAACCTTTTTATTGACATGAAAATTAGAAATACTAATCATATCCACCCCATAGGATATTAAGTCAGATGATATTTACCAATGGATTAAAGTATGGCACATAATTAGAGCCATGTTAATTTTGTTTTTTTTCAACGTTTATTTATTTTTGGGACAGAGAGAGACAGAGCATGAACAGGGGAGGGGCAGAGAGAGAGGGAGACACAGAATCGGAAACAGGCTCCAGGCTCCGAGCCATCAGCCCAGAACCTGACGCAGGGCTCGAACTCACGGAGCGCGAGATCGTGACCTGGCTGAAGTCGGACGCTTAACCGACTGCGCCACCCAGGCGCCCCTAGAGCCATGTTAATTTTGAAAGACTATGGGTAAATGGACTCAAACAAATTTAAAGTTTTGTAATGAAATATTCAGTTGTGTCATTTTTTTAAAATTTGGATAACATGTTAATTTTTGTTAAATTTTCCCTCAAAATTTCAAAACAAATTTATTCTTTCTATGGCAAGTGATTTAGAAAGTAATAAGTACCCTTCTATTCACACCACAGTAAAAAAACAAGTAAATGGGGAGCTCTGGAATATTTGTTCTCTTGTCCAATTGAATTGTAAAAATTTCATGTATGTCAGCCTATGAACTAATTAGTCAAGTAACTTGTGTGCACATTCTTGTTGTCTCTTAGCTTTATTTTCAGACAATGTGCGAATTGTATTTTCCTAGCTGCCTGCTAATCTAATATAATTGTTGCGATATAATAGAATGTCATTTAATAAGTGCATTTTCAGCATCAGATTCAAATTATGTTTGCATACATTTTTGATAACATTAAGCTGTTCCATTTATTCTTAAAGAATTGGACAGCTTTATTTTTATACTCACTTTGTTTTGTTTCAAATAATGTTGTAACTTGGCAGAGATTGTAGAACTCTTTTCAAAATTTCACTGCATAAACACACTAAGGATTTGAGTAATTTTTATTCCCATGAAAATTATCCCCAACAAAAATAACTTCAACTTTCTTGTCATATTTTTTCTTTAAATTTCTAGTGATTTTGTAGAAGAATTTCTGGCATAATATATAATGGCTTAACATTTAATATAATATATGTTACTTCATCTTAAACCAGATGAATCTCATTGCTAGATTCTTTCCTTTTTTAAATTTTTACCAACAATTTTAGCTTTAATAGTAATTATATTTCATTTGAAAAAAGTAATAAAAAAGTTATGAAAAACTATAAAGGTTATAATAACACTATTATAAACAATCATAGAAGAATCTAAAATTTAAAGTAAGTGCTAAAACAATTTCAATACCATGTGTATTAGAGTTCTCCAAAAATGCAATCAACAGGGTGATTTATAGACACACGAGAGAGAGAGAGAGAGAGAGAGAGAGAGAGAGAGAGAAAGAGATAATAAGGAATTGACTCAAGTGATTATGGAGACTGACAAGTTCCAATATCTACAGGGTAAGCTGGCAAGGTTGAGACCCAGGAGAGCGGACAGTGTAGTTCCAGTGTGAAGGCAGGCAGGCTAGGGTCCCAGGAAGAGCCTACCTTCACTTTGAGTCAGGCTTTCAACTAATTGAATGAGATCTGCTCAGATTACAGAGAGTGATCTGCTTTCCTCAGTCTGCCTATTTAAATATATTCACATCCATAAACAACCTCACAGAAACACCCAAGATAATGTTTGAGCAAATATCTGGGCACCCTGTGGCCCAGTCAAGTTGACACATAAAATTAATCATCACACCATATTATATACAGAGTTTACTATATCATTATTCCCCAGTCCACAACTAAATATGACCCTATGAGTTGAGCCTGCACTCATAGATATGCCTGATCCTCACCTGGCATTAAATTCAGTGCAAAAATATACACACACGCTATAATAGTTTTCTGCTTTCCACAGTTTACAATTCTTGGCATGCAGGGGTCTGAATCTTTTTGGTACCAGTGTAGCATTAAATTATATTGCAATGATTCGATGAAAAGTTGCAAATATATGCACAGAGATGACAGAACAAGCTTTTTCTGATACATGTAAAAAATGAGTTAACCTGGCAAAGCAAGTTAACTAATGGTCTCTGACGTTTTGAATTCAGCATACAACATTCTTGATATATTGTGCTGCTTTATTTTATAGTTGAAGTTATTTTCTATTAAATTTTTTACTAACTTTCACAGGATCTGAATCCTCTTTGTATTAATTCCTAGCAGCCACTTTTTGTTCTTACTTATGGGTCACAGATCATTACTTGTAGAAGTAGCACATTGAACATCAACTCTCTAAAATTCTATAAAATCTCTAGGAGACCATCTGGAAAGGAAGAATTTTCCACTTGATAATAAGGAACAAGCATATTCTAAATTCTGGTATAGGAATTTAAATAATCCTCCATTGATAATTTGGTATTAAAAATAAGTACCTGTCTGGAATTCTCTCCTTTTCCTTACCTATTTCCTGTTTTTCCTCCAGTAGGTGGGTTTCTGGGCATATTTGGTCAAATCATTGTGCCAAATCAGCTGTCATACAGGAGCCCTCTCTGCCCATTAACTTTCTGGCTTCATACCCTATATTGGCAAGCAGAGTGCTTCTGGACATGTGTGCGTTTTGCCATTTTAATGTCCTTCAAAAGCACATTGATAGAAGCATTCTTTGTGTCTCCCTTTAGAACACAAATTATATACTTATTTGCCCACCATATTTTTGGCCTTTGATTCTTACCTATGTCCTGAGTGAAATTCAATGAGACCTCCGACCTAGAAGGTCTCATTGCATTTTACTTAGAAGCAAATCAGTTTGACATTTAAACCCAGAACAAGGGTTCTTATCCCTGGGCACCTTGTATATTTATGCAAAATTTTGTATGTATGTGCATGTATACACATTTTCCTGGGTAGAGAGCATACTGTTCACTGAGTCTTAACTGTGTTCTTCATCCCAAATAGGTAAAGCCACTGAGCCAGTAGGAAGAACCGAGATTCACTAATTTCTTTTTGTATTATGGTTCTTCAGGGTTCTCCAGAAAAACAGAACCTGTCTCTCTCTCTATATATATATATGAAAGAGTGAGTTGAAAGAGGAATTTTAAGCAATTGGCACACGTAATACAGAGGCTAGCAAGTCTGAAATTCACAGGGCAGGCTATCATGATGGAAATTCTGGCAAGAGTTGATGATGCAATCTTGAGTTCAAAGGCAGTCTGGAAGAAGAATTCCTTTTCTTTGGGGGACCTCAGTCTTTTTCTCTTAAGACCTTCAACTGATTGGATAAGGCCCACCCACATTTTGAGAGTGATCTGCTTTACTCAAAGTTGACTGATTTAAATGTCAATCACATCTAAAACATGCCTTCATAACAACATCTAAAAAGGTATTTGATCAAAAATTGGGAACCATGGCCTAACCAAGTTGACACACAAAATTAACCATCAAGCCTTTTATGTACTCAGAAAGGGCATCTTTCTGAGTACTCGCTTTTAATAGTAGTATTCTGATTCCCAATAAACATTCAATAAATGTTAGCTTTGTATTTGCACATTTCAGCCTGCTCTTTGGCTTCAGATCCAAGAAGGACCACCTAGCACATCTTGGCTAAGAATAGAATGGACTGCAATTCTTTATCCTAACTGTTCTCCAATAGCTTGTCTGAACCCCCTTACCTCTGTGCATGCTATAAAACCTGTTTCCTAATGGGTAAAGTCAATAAGATGAACTAGTCAAGCTGAAAGATAAGTAGACAGGAAAAAAACAAACAAGTAAACAAACAAACAAAAGACAGTGCCCATAATGAAAAAACAGCAGTATAAAGAGAAAACAGAGAAACAAATTTAGAGGTAAATCTTTGCTCTTGCCCTCCAAGTTACTAATTGATTTGCTTCTTGAAATAGGACAAAGTCATGGAATCATGAAGACCCAGTTTCCTAAAAATGTATACTGACTAAATTTAAACTAGCTAATCACTGCTATTTAGCAATTGTGTCTTTAGTTTACTATTTATTCCCTATGAAAATAATTCTTAAGGTCAGGAGGGAGGTTAAGGTAGAGATTTTATTTGAAACAATTTTTCTTAAGATGAATATATACTATCTTTGGAGGACCAGCCCTCACTGGGGAAAAAACCTAGAGTAATCACTGTTACAGATAAGGGTACATCGTATTTCTCAGGGATGATATGCTGACAAATATTTGAGACTACTGCTGTAGAATCATAGAAGTGTTTATAACTGGAAAAGGCCTCAAAGTTCATAATGCCCAATCCCATCATTTAACAATGAAATTATGATGTCTCAAAGGGATTCAGAGCCTCGCCATACTCGCTCAGCTGTAAGAACTGTTTCAAACCTTTTCCATTTTTTCAAGCTTTTCCTGGCTGCTCTCCTTTCCCTGTCCTTATCTCCTGAAAGTTCACCTCAAAGTCTTAACACCTTTAGCCTTACAGTCTAAATTAAAACTATTATCTTCATTCTACCTTAGCTAAGCTCTCTCTTGATATTCATTTTTTATCTTCCCCTATGCCTCAGAAAAAACTTGCCCTTCCTTTTCAAAGCTAACCCCAGTGAATGATCTTGGTCTTTCTCATCTCCATCTCAAGACCTGAGAACTTCAACATGTGATCTGAGGATACCAACACCCGAAATATCTTTTTTCTTATTTAAAGTTCTATTTTCTGGTCTCCACTTCAATATTACTGAATCAGAATTTCTTTTTTTTTTTTTTAATTTTTTTTTCAACGTTTATTTATTTTTGGGACAGAGAGAGACAGAGCATGAACGGGGGAAGGGCAGAGAGAGAGGGAGACACAGAATCGGAAACAGGCTCCAGGCTCTGAGCCATCAGCCCAGAGCCTGACACGGGGCTCGAACTCACAGACCGTGAGATCGTGACCTGGCTGAAGTCGGACGCTTAACCGACTGCGCCACCCAGGCGCCCCCAGAATTTCTGAATGGAGGCCAATTTCAGAAGAATCATCATCTTTTAATTTTTTTAATGTTTATTTTTTTTTTATTTTTGAGAGAGGGAGAAAGAGGAAGAGAGACAGAGAAACAGTGTGAGCAAGGGAGGGGCAGAGAGAGAGAGAAACACAAAATCCAAAGCAGGCTCCAGGCTCTGAGCTGTCAGCACAGAGCCAGATGCGGGGTTCAAACCCACAAACTGCGAGATCATGACCTGAGCTGAAGTTGGATACTCAACTGACTGAGCCATCCAGGCACCCCGAAGAATCATCATCTTTACCCAAACTGTCTAGATACTTATCCATACTAAATACTTGAGAAACATTGCTATCAATAATGTCCACCAATAGTTACCTCTTTCTCTAACACATCCAGAAGTTTCCTCTTAGCTGTCTCTGATATTTGACTTCCTTTCCTCAATATGGTCTACAAATTACACTCAGGGATTATTTATTATACCCTAAAATGGCATTAAAATGACCTTTCCCCAGTCTCTATTCTTCCTGACCTCTTAATGACATAAAAGAATACTCACATCACAAAGCACTGAACTTCTGAAATTTCAAAGTTGGCCAAAGACAAGGGAAAGAAAATGGTAACATAAGCAGGTGACTTTTGTGTTATTCCAGACAATGAGGCCCTGCTCCAAAACAGGCATCAGATGGGATATTTCAACTCACCATCATCTCAGTAGGTCTCACATAGTGTGAACTACTTGCTCACCAAGTGTAAATCCAGTGTTAAAAATTGTCTTTTACATGCAACATGGTCCCTACATGAAATTCAACTATGTCTTATGGAGCTGAGAGGGAAGGAAGGAAGGAAGGAAGGAAGGAAGGAAGGAAGGAAGGAAGGAAGGGGGAGAGGACCTATTCCAATTTGTGGGGAAAAAAAATTACTTCTGTTGAATTTTTATAGAAAAACTATGTGTCAATATATAATATGGCACTTTTGTAAAGTAGTTTTCACTTTGTCATTTTCAACTTATGCCATGAGGAATCATAGATAGATATCAAAGATAAGATGAAAATTCACTCCTTAACTAACTATACTGTTTATTAAACCATTTCCTTCCTTAGTCTCAACAAGGTATTCTTGTCTGGGTTTTCTTTTATCTTACTGTTCATTCTTGGATCTTCCAGATTCCTTTCCCTAAAAATGAAGGCATTTTTAATCCCTTCTTTCTTCCTTCTTCCTTTACTTTCTCTAGCTTCTTCTACCACAGGCCCAACTGTAGAACAAGACCATCATTTAGTTTCTGAATTCACTCCTGCCAAGAGTAGAAGTCTTCTAAGAGCACCAACTCTACCAATTTAAGTAGATTTGAAATAAAGTCCTGGTTCCTAGGTAATGAAACTTAGTGATCCAGTCACAAATGTCAAAATGCTGTATTGCTACCCCAGATTTCCTTGTTAATTTTCAGATCAATTACTTTATTACTTGGGAATATACTGCTAATACCTAGGTCACCTGGAAGTGATAGGAAGTCTCTGTTCCTTCCTATGTTGACCTTGTCCACAGGTTTAGTTTCTGTCTTGAATCTTATTGGGTAGGCTGATTGTTGGCCTATGCTTTCTGTGAGACATTATCAGCTTCTCTAATTTTAAGTTCTATCAAATAGTGAAGCTAAAAAACGGATGAATTGGCCAGTGAGATAGACCAAAACCTAGAGACAGAGTTCCAGTGGACCCAGGTATAGACATACACTATGGGAGCTGAAAGTAAAAGAAATGGAGGGACGGGGAAACTTATGGAAAGCTCTTATTTTGCAAGAGGTTAGCCTTTAAGGCACTTTTCATTTCATAACTACTATCCAATATTAGACTGAACTTTAATAGTAACTTTTACAATTTATGATATGTTCTCACTTTTATTCAGAAAAGCACACATTTCTATGTTTGAAAATGTCAAAGAATCACTATGAAATTAGTTCTAATCGGATCCTTGCCATTAGCGAAGTGTGAATTCAGCAGCATTCAGAGGAAATGGCTTTCTGAACATAAAAGTTAATCTATCATGCTAAAAGATCATTGAAAACACTATTTTATAAGCCAAATTGATGGCAGCTATATTAACCAAAATATATTTGCAAAGGAAATTTTTAAGAAGTATATCTTTATTTCTGTTAGATGAAAGTATATGCATGTCTCCACTCATACATAAGCAGTTAAAATTATAGAATATTTTATAGTTGTGAAGAACTTAATTATGAAGTCCAGCACTTTCATCTTATAGATAAAAGTACTAAGGCCTAGAAAAGGCAGACTAAATAACATTTCTAACATCTAACTACTGGCATTACTAACTCTAGAGCTCTTCTCCAATGCTATTTAATTTATGCAACAGTTATGTATTGAATACCTTCTTTGTATATTAGGACAATGATAAATGGAAGAATCCTGTTCCCCCAAAGCCCACAGTACAAAGGAAAAATCATATAACCCAAATGTCAACTCCTTCAGCCACAGTTACCACCTTACCCTTAATATTTAAATAAATTCACTCAAGCTCCTGTCATGTGTATGTTGGAAATCATAGCCTTCTTTCCCATCTATTAGCTTCTCTGAAGGTTCATGTTTCTCCTCCCAAACTGGCAATTTCCTCCTTTTGATGAATTATCACATTTATGTTTCATCTTTTCCAAAGCACCCATAAATGCAAGACCTTAATATTTATCTTAGTTTCCTAAAAAGTTGGGTACAGTGAAAAGATACTAAATAAGAACTGTACTCTTAGGATCTGTTGGTTTTAATCAATTAAAAAAAAACTCAAATAGTATTAAACTATTTATTCATTCAATAAACAGTGCTTTATTGGTCCAGGCATTGGGAATTAGTAGTGAAAAAATAATAAAAAAAAAAATCCCTGTTCTTGGGGAGATGAATTTTTCTTGGGGGAAACAGATAAGCAAGCAAATAAATAAATATGTATGTACAGTGATCATACTAGAGATAAGACTAGGGGAGAGAAGGGTATAAGGTATAGTTCACCTTTTATTTATTTATTTTAGTTCATCTGTTAGTTAGGGGAGTCAAGGAAGAACTTGTTGACAAGGTGGCATTTGAAAAGAAACTTGAAGGAATTGAGGAAGTGAGCAATGAGAACATCTAAAAGACAGGAGTTCTAGGCAGAGGAAACAGCAACAGAGCGACACTGAATTTGAAGAAAAGTAAGGAAGTCAGTGTGAGAGACCAGGAAAGTAGTATATGAGGTCTGGAAGATAACTGAGGTCCCTATCAGAGAGCTTTTTAGGCCAAATGAATGTACGTGGGCTTTTACTGATAGTGGAAATTTATGACTAAAGACTGGCTTGGTTTAACTTACATTTTAGGGAATCACTATGTTTACTGAATAGAGAATAGGATGGCAAGAGTAAAAGCAGAGAGGCATTTTGGAGGCTATGGTTATAATCCAGGAGAGAGATAATGTGGGTTTAGATTAGGGTAATGATAACAGAAATAATAAAATGGTAAGATTCTGTATACATTTTGATTGAAAAGCTGACAAAATTTGCTAATGGAATACATATGGGTTGTAAGAGAAAAAAGGGAACAACTGGGAGGAAAGAAGTGCCATTTAATAGAATTAGTAAAAAAAAAAAAAAAAGTAAAATCAATAGACAAATTACTAACGAAATATGTTGTGTTTCTATCCACAAATAGTAAACTAACACAAATTAAATTAAGAAAACAATCCCATTTACAAATGCATCAAAAAGAATAAAATATCTAGGAGTATATTTAACCAAAGAGATGAAAAGTTGTGCTCTAATAACTATAAGACACTGATGAAAAAAAAATGAAGACAGTACAAATAATGGAAAGATATACCACACTCATGGATTGGGAGAATTAATATTATTAAAATATCAATACTGGGGCGCCTGGGTGGCGCAGTCGGTTAAGCGTCTTCAGCCAGGTTACGATCTCGCGGTCCGTGAGTTCGAGCCCCGCGTCAGGCCCTGGGCTGATGGCTCAGAGCCTGGAGCCTGTTTCCGATTCTGTGTCTCCCTCTCTCTCTGCCCCTCCCCCGTTCATGCTCTGTCTCTCTCTGTCCCAAAAATGAATAAACGTTGAAAAAAAAAATTAAAAAAAATATCAATACTACCTAACATCTATTGGTTCAATAAAATCCCTATCAAGATACCAATGATATTTTTCACAGATCTAGAACAAACAACCCCCAAATTTGTAGGACACCACAAAGAGCCTGAATAGCCAAGGCAATCTTGAGGAATATTAAAGCTACAGGTATCATGCTCCAAAGATTTCAAACTGTACTACAGTGCAATAGTAATCAAATCAGTATAATAATGGCACAAAAACAGACACATAAATCAATGGAACAGAATGGAGAGCCCATGAATAAACCAACACATATATGGTCAATACAATAAAGGAGGCAAGAATATACACTGGAGAAAAGATAGTCTCTTCAATAAATGCTGTTGGGAAAACTGGACAGCTATATGCAAAATAATGAAAGTGAACCACTTTCTTAAACCATAAACAAACAAAACCTCAAAATTATTTAAAAACTTAAATCTAGGGGCGCCTGGGTGGCGCAGTTGGTTAAGCGTCCGACTTCAGCCAGGTCACGATCTCGGGGTCCGGGAGTTCGAGCCCCGCGTCAGGCTCTGGGCTGATGGCTCAGAGCCTGGAGCCTGTTTCCGATTCTGTGTCTCCCTCTCTCTCTGCCCCTCCCCCGTTCATGCTCTGTCTCTCTCTGTCCTATAAATAAATAAACGTTGAAAAAAAAAATTAAAAAAAAAAAAAAACTTAAATCTAAAACCCAAAGTCATGAAACTCCTAAAAGAAAATATAGGCAGTAAGCCCTCTGACATTGGTTTTACCGATATTTTTTTGATTTACCTCCTCAGGCAAAAACAACAAAAGCAAGTATAAGTAAAAGGGACTACATCAAACCAAAAAAATTTTTGCACAGTGAAGGAAACCATTACCAAAACGAAAAGGCAACCAAATAAATGGATGAATATATTCACAAATGGTATAGCCAAAAAGGAGTTAACAACGGAAATATATAAAGAACTCATAGAATATCAAAAAACAAACAATCCAACTAAAAATATGGGCAGAGAACCTGAATAAACATTTTTGCAAAGAGGAAATGCAGGTGGCCAACAGGCACATGAAGAGATGTTCAACATCACTAACCATCAGGTTAGTGCAAATCAGGTAGATGCAAATCAAAACCACAATGAGATGTCACTTTACATCTGTCAAATGGCTATTATCAAAAAGACAAGAAATAACAAGTGTTGTCAAGGCTGTGAACCAAAGGCGATCCTCAGATAGTTGGTAGGGATGTAAATTGGCACAGCCACTATGGAAAACAATATGGAGTTTCCTTAAAAAAATTAAAAATAGAACTACCATTATCTGAAGAAAATGAAAACACTAATTTGAAAAGACATATGCACTCTATGTTCATTGCAACTTTATTTACAATAGCCAAGACATGGAAGCAACCTAAATGTCCACTATATAATGAAATATTATTCATTCATAAAAGAATGAAATCTTGCCATTTGTGACAACATGGATGGACCTAGAGGCTATTATGTAAAGTGAAATAAGTCAGACAGAGGAGGACAAATACCATATTTTTTCATTTGTGGAATCTAAGGAAACCAAACAAATGAATATACAAAGGAAAACAGAAAAAGACTGATACAGAAAACAAACTGATCATTGCCAGAAAGGAGGTTAGGTAGGGGGTTGGAATAATTAGGGGAAGGGTTTTAAGAGGTACAATCCTCAGGTGTGCCTGGGTGGCTCAGTCCGGTAAGCATTAGAGTCTTGATTTCAGCTCATGTAATGATCTCAGGTCAAGGTTTGTGAGTTCAAGCCCAGAGTCAGGGTCTGTGCTGAGAGCATGGGACCTGCTCTTCCTGTGCCTCTCCCTCTGCCCCATGTGCACATGCTATTTCTCTTTTTCTCTCTCTTTCTCTCTCAAACTAAATAAACTTAAGAAAAAAAGGAGCTACAATCTTCCAGTTATAAAATAAATAAGACACAAGGGTGTAGTGTACAACATAGGGAATATAGTCAATAATATTGTAACAACTTTACATGAAAACAGTTGGTAAATAGACTTACTGTGGTGACCATTTCATAATGTATATAAATGTTGAATTACTATGTTGTACACTTGAAACCAATATAATACTGTATATCAATTATCCAATTAAATAAAACAATAAATAAAATTTATAGGAAATGCTGTAGCAGAAGTTTTTGGAAGTGGGGGGAATCGAGTTTGGTTTTATTCAGTAAATGAGATTCACTGGGTCATCTAAGTAGAAATCTAGACAAGAGATTTGGAAGCCTTCAAGATCAGTTTATATAGGTCATTTGATCTTAGTGACTAAATCAAGTCATCAAAGACTCATCTTTTTCTTTCCATTATTCCATCTCTGTTATTCACAATTACAGTCTTCCTAAGGATGGGTCCCCATGTGATCAAAGGATAACTGCTGTCAGAAATTGAAACTATGTCACCACATGCAGTTGGACAGGCAAGACAATTCTCACAACCATTAGACACAAAGTCTTGAGGCTCTTCTGAATAGATCTTCCCTAAACCAACTCCTGTGCCTCAGAAAATGTCAGGAAACGTGTTGACTGGATTAAGCCTACCTTGTTTTCAAACTAATCACCGTTTAAATGGTATTATGGGATTACCTGATTTAGAACAATTTGCTGTCACTATTGGAGGAAGAAGAAAGGTTCATCCAAATGGTTGCCACATAGTCAGGGAAGAGTGGAAGAGATGTTTTAAAGACAGACAATGACCACTATAAATGCACAGAAGAGCAAATGACTTAATATTGAATGCTGGATGCAACCATTCTTACAAGTCCTTTGGCAATTCCCATTCTGGGGAAATCTCACTGGATGTTTTATTTTTATTTATTTACTTACTTATTTATTCATTTGTTTGTTTGTTTGTTTGTTTGATTGAGGTTCCCCAACTCAAAAAGAGTTCCATGTTGCATAACCTTTCCTTCAAAATCTTTCTCATATTTCCTCCTCATATTACTTCTCTGGCTCCCTAAACCCCTCTCCCTCATGTTACCACAAGAATATGCAAAATCCCCATCACCTGTCACTTTAGTATGCAGAGAAATTAGCTTCATGCCAGTTTTGCATATATACAAATTCATGAAGGTGGCCTGTTAAATGAAAGACCGTTCACTCTAGTTACGAACTCCTTAGAAGATGAACCTACAGAAATTTGTAGTTTGGGTCTTTTCCCTTTAAACACATGTAAGTTTTTATTCTTCCCCTATCAAGCTCTGTGGGTGAAAGGTAACTATATGGATCTTTTTTAACAGACATGAATTGCCTTTAGAAAACAAAAAGAGCAAGATAGGATTATGTGTGTTTATCTGAGAATTTATTGTATTTACTGTTTTAAATAGCTTACGCCTTTTTCACAATAATTATTCAGTGAGTCAAAAACTCTAAATGAAGTATGTACAGAGTGTTATAGTAGCTAAACAGAATGGGCATCTAATTCTGCCCAGATGGTGATAAGAACAGGTATTAGGTATCGTTTAGACATTACTGAAACTACTATGGTTTCCAAGAGACACAACTGTATTCTAGAAAGATACCTCTAACAGTTACAGAGGAGCAGTTAGGAGGATGCTAAATAAAACTAAATGCCATGCAGTCAGTTAGGAAGCTGCAACAATAGTCTAAGAAGCACAGAATAAGGGACTGGCCCACAAGAGTGACAGGTTGGAAAGAGGCCCCCGGTTCAAAGATAATTATGAAATTGAATTATTATTATGCTGTCTCTCTAATATTTCATATAAAACTCACTATAGCAATATGGGGTGATATTTTTGGAAGCCTAAGGATTGAATAAACTATTTGTTATTTTGCCACATTCTTTTGGATTTTGTTATGTTGTCAACATCTTTTTTTCTTCCTCCATTAAAAACACCTGAATTTTGCTTCAAGGGCAATGCTCTTCTCCCATTAGATACAATCTGGTTAGAGCAATCAAGAGAATCTGTCTTCTTCCATATTCTTCTCTTTTTTTGGTGCAAAAAAAAAAGTGATTTTATTAAAGCATGGGGACAGGACCCGTGGGCAGAAAGAGCTGCCTTCTATATTCTCCAATTGAGACCAATAAGATAGATCTTCTCTGAAATTTGCCAGAATGGGAGTGGGAAGGAAGAAATAAGGATGATCACAAGCAGCACCTGATGAGACAGTCTATTTGTTGTTACTCCTAGAATTCCAAAAGCTGCTCTGATTCTTATATTTTAGATTTTCCAGACTATATTTTAAGTAATATATCCTTATATCTCCCTATAACCTCCCAAGAAATTATTTTCTGCCTATATAAGCTAGGATGGGTTTCTATTCCTTATAACAAAAGCAACCTAAATAACACAAAAGTATGCTAAAAACAAATGAGCCAAAATATAACAGGGATAAGAACCCCAGTCTCCTAATACTTGGTCCAGTAGCTTTCATACCATGTCATGCTACCTGTAAATACCAAACAAGAGAAAATGTTCTTCAGACATAAAAATATAGCATCTAATGGAAATGTCTTCTTTAACATTAGAATAAATAATAAGGAAAGATATAATAACCGGTTTAGATCCCATGAGGCAATGGCAAAGAACAACTTGGATATTACACATGTTTTGACTTTATGATAGCACATCCTACCTTAGCCATTTCTGGGGATTATATAAAAATGCTCAGCAAATCTAACACAGTTCTAAGGGTTTGGAAGTAACAGACCACATGCTAACTACTCAGATCTTGTCATCAAAACAATCTGGGAATTTGTGAGCTCTCATTGTTGCTACTGCTACTGCAAAAGTCCATGTTGTAGTTTGTGGGTGAATTAAAGAACCTTCAATCAAGACTTTACATTGGAGGTTTTGAAAATAATAAAAGCCTACTTGAATAAAATTTAAAATAATCTTTTTGGTTCATTGAGCGCAAGAATAAAACTTAATGGAACCAGGAAGCTCCTTTCTGCTCAGTTTGCCCTCAAGTTTAGGTGATGATCAAACTCCTATGATGGCACCTTGATCTCTCTGGCTTCTTGGGGATGAAGGAATTCTCTAATTTATCTGCTAAGTGGGGAATATGGCTTCCACAATAAAAATCAAACTGAAATTTATAATACAGGAACCATTAGAAGGGGGAGGAAAGATGAATTCAAAGAGAAACAAACCAACAGGCTGAACAATCCTGAAAGCTGACACATATCAGTGCTGAAAACATTGGCAGATAGCCAGAAAGTATTTCTGCAGAAGATATTTAAGTTTAGAAGAGCTAACTTTGGAATGAGAAAAGGCAGTTAAGTGGAGAAAAATCAAAACAAAATGGATAGAGGGGGAAAATAGTTAAAATAATCAGAGTTATGTTCAAGAAGAGACACTGACAGTTCCTTTGTTTTAATAAGAAAAATACCAAGAGCAAAAAGTGAAAGTTTCCCTACTTCTTGAAGAATCTCTAAAAATGAAAATCCATTATAAGTAACCAACAACACTGATGCTTTCTCTGATTTAATAGACTGTGGTCTAATTAACAAGAAAAATTACAAATACTGGTAAATAAAGTGTAATTTCCTTGACCCTTGCCAAATAGATTTGAAACTATAGGCCATGACCTCCCGTTGATCTATTCTCCAAAATCCCTTTGGTAAAGGTGACCTTTTTGTTTTTCCTCATGAAGCCATTTTATTTAGATTCCAAACAAACCAGATTAGAGGTGACCACAAATTAATCTGGTCACTTGGGAGCTGGGAACCTAAAGTTTCTGGCTCCTGCCAGCAGGAGCTGCAGACAAGGCCGGGTTCTGGGTCCTTCAGGCCACCACAGTTTACCCACCGACGTGCCCCGCCCACCTGGGCAGGCCCTGACCTAGGTACCCAGCACAAGTAGGAGGCATCTATGATGCTAATGAGAAGGTGCTGGGTTCCATGAGAAGGGAAGTGATGCTCAGGAGGATAGTCCTGACGTTCTGGGTGGGGTTCCACCGCTCTGAAGGGGGCTCCCTGCTCCAGGGGCCAAGGACCGGGGGTGGAGGACCAAGGATGGAGACGCAACATCTTGCAGATGCTGGAGTCAGGAACTGAAAGGTCGGCAGGGAGTAAAAGCAGTCGATAGTGAACCTGAGGCATGTCCTGAATTGCCCCCCCTTGCAGTAGATATTGGGGGACCCAAAGATGGCCACCTCTCAACTGTACACTTTCATCCTAAAGGTCACCTGGAAACCCTCAATGTCCTGCAGCTCCTTGAACTTGAGCAGCTGTGCCTTCTGTGCCTTCTGTATTATGGGTTTTAGCAAGGAAAATAATAGTTAAACTGCCATTTTATTACATCATGTCAAGGGCACATACCATCACCTTGATTTATAACCTAATATAGATATTGATGTTGACCTTGATCAACTGGCTAAGGTAGTATTTGTCAGGTTTTCTCATTGCTCATCCTCCCCCTCCTTTCCATATTGTCTTCTTAGGAAAAAAGTCACTGCACATCTCCTACACTTAAGAAGTGGGGGTTTATACACCTCCCTTCTATGAAGGCAAAGATCTACATAAATTATTTATAATTCTGCTGCAAAGGAGATTTGTCTCTTCTTCCCTATACATTTATTCAATCATTTATATCATCATGGATTCATGGGAATTTATCTTATACTTTGGATTATAATCTAATCCTTTATTTTATTGCTCATATTTTTCCAGCTTTGGCTATTTGCAATTCTTTCAGTTGGCTCTGTTATCCCTTCAACATACCACATCAATGTAGGTTTTTGTTTTGTTAGTTTTGTTTTGAGCACTCCTTAGTTCAGGCTGCTACAATACAGTACCATACCATTAGCTAGGTGGCTTATAAACAACATAAATTTATTACTCACAATTCTTCAAGTCTGGAAGTCTAAGATCAGGGTACCACCATGATTGGGTTCTGGTGAGGAACCTCTTCTGGGTTTAGTCTCCTGACTTACTGTATCCTCACATGACAGAGAGAGAGAGAGAGAGAGAGAGAGAGGGCAAGCTACTACCTTTCTTCTTCTTACAAGTGCACTAATTCCATTTATGAAGAGTTCACCCTCCTGTCTTAATAACCTCCCAAAGGCCCTGTCTCTAAATACCATCACATTGAGGATTAGATTTCAATATATGAATTTTGGAGGGACACAGATATTCAGGCCATAACACTTCCTTACTTTCTAGCACTACATAATGCTCCAGATTCATCTTATATATTTCCAGATCCAGTCTTAGAATCAACCATTGATCCAAGAAGCCCTGTTTCTTCTCATGTAAACAGTAATAGAATCCAAAATCTGGGTACTCAATACCCTTGTTGCTCCCAGGGTGTCATTGTTTCTGGATCTCTCAAATGACAGATTGAGAAAATGTAATTGTGTATATAATCTATGTATTTATAATATAGAAATATTTCTGTAGGTAACTATCTGTATCTATATTAAGCTAAATATGAGTTCCTACTGGTGTTTCCAGCTCTGATCTTTTACAGCATGGATTATTCTAGTTCTTCCCTTTGCTTATCTCTAACCTCCACCTACGAGGGAGAAACCAGGCTTCCACCATCTTCTATTCATTTATTTAATTCTTCAATTTAAATATGTATATTGTGCTTTATCAGCATTGTTAGCTAATACTCCATAGGAAACAGCTTTATCAACTAAAGTAAAGTGTTTTACCTTAAGTATTATAGGCTCCACTCATTTCCAGCTCTTTACATAGCACCTTTCCTCTCTATGTCCTTCTTTGAAGTTTTATTCATACGCTTATAATACAGTCGGATTCTTTCATCACAGTCTGTATTCCAACCTGGGATTCTCCAACTTTCTAGACGAATTTTTAAATATTTGCATACATTAAGGTCACTCTTTGTGTGATAAAATTATATAAGCTTTTGACAGATGCATACTATTATGTATTCACCATTATCACATAGAATAATTTCAGTCCCTCAATAAAAAACTATTTTTCACTTATTAGAACTTTCTCCCTCTCCTCTAGTAACCACTAGATTTTTTTTATTGTTTGTATATTTTTAACCTTTATAAACCATTTTAAGAATGCCATATAATCGGAATTCTAATGTATGTAACCTTTCAGACTATCTTCTGTGAAAGAAGATAGCAATATACATTTAAGGATACTTCATGTCTTTACCTAGGTTGATAGCTCATTTTCTTTACCACCAAGTAATATTCAGTTGTATGGATGCACCACAATTTATCATTCACCTACTGAAGGATATCTTTGTTGCTTGCAGTTTTTGATAATTATGAATAAAGCTACTAAAAACATTCACTTGAAGGTTTTTTGTAGACATGTTTTCAAATCAGTTGGGTAAATACCTAGGAATTGAACTTTTATGTGCAGCATGACTATGTTTAGCTTTGTTTAAAAAAGCCAAAAAACAAAAAAACTGCCAAAATGTCTTCCAAAGTGGCTGTACCATTTTGCATTCCCACCAGCAATGAACGAGAATTTCTGTTGCTCCATCTTCATAGTGTTTGGTGTTGTCAGTATTCTGGATTTTGGCCATTCTAATAAATGTGTACTGGTACCTTACTGTTGTTTTAATTTGTATTACTCTGATAACATATGAATGGAGCATCTTTTCATATGCTTCTTTGCCACTGTATATATCCTTTGGTGAAGAATGCAAATCTTTTGTTCATTTTTCAAACGAGTTATTTGTTCTCTTTTGTTTGAGCTTGAAAAATTTGTATATTTTCTATATTTGTATATTTTGGACACCAATCTCATACCTGATATACAAGGTAAGGAAGACTGAATGGTACAGCTCATACGGATAAGACTCACAAAGCAAAGATCAAAGATAGATGTGAGTAAGGGTAGTGCTAGTAAATACAATTTCAAAAGAGAGAACAACCATCTTAGAGATTTTTTTTCATGTAGGCATATATGATCTTTTTCATTTTAAGTTATAAGAGAATGAAGCTAATGGGGAAAAAAGGTTAAAATTTAATTTTGAAAAACTTCCTACTCACTAATTCTACTGTTTTGCTATTTTTTCCAAATTGAAACTTATTTAGGGGTTGTCATTTAGGCACCGAAATTTATGTGGCATATGTAAACTTAGAAACTGAAATAATGTAAACAGCATCTAAATCTATAAACTTTATTTCAAAATCAATTTACATAATATGTAAACAAACAGGCTTTCAATCAAAATTTAATCAACTTATTATTAAATATTAATATAAAACTGACATTCCCTCTAATTTATGTAACTACTGATCAAGAAAACCCTTAATGTACTTTGTGGTTTCAAACCTCATTTGTTTTCTTCAAGTACTAGGAAAACATTCCATAGACAAAAATTATAAAGGTCAGTTTATGGAACATAATTTTAATATTAAGCTTATCTCAACTTGAGAAAGTGTATTTTAAACCAATTAAGTCTAAAGTTTTATAGATTCTTTTAAAAATTCATGTTAACTTTTTAAAGATCTCACATTCATTTAAAGACACTGACCTGTTATTTGGCAAAAACAACAAAAACCCAGCCTTTAAAATATTTAAACATTTCTACTACTATTTTCTAAGTATGAATAGTTTTGTCTTAGATATAACCACCACTTGAGGTAAGAAAACCAGAAAATGTATTATCCAAAGTACAGTTCTGTGAATAAGAAAGAGCAATAGTAATGATAATAGTCATAATGAGACAGTGGGCATAAGCTGAGTCTGTTCTGGGTAAACTTGGATAAAGGGTTAAGCCCAACATTAACTTAAAAAATCTGAGTCACACATTACCAAAAATAATCAAAAGTTTACAAAATGCCTAGCGTTAGGTGGCACAAATATAATGATGTGTCATTTACAGTAGATAATTTACAAGCAATTTATTTACCAAACTGGTAATACTCAGTTTAGTGTAACAATTAGAAGACTAACTTGATCTTAGCTTGTTAATAAAGGGTGGGAGACTAAATATAAGATAGCAAAATTTTTATTTATTTTATAAAAAAAATTTAAAAATATATTGAGGAGCGGGGTGCCTGGGTGACTCAATCGGTTAAGTATCTGATTTCAGCTCAGGTCATGATCTCACAGTTAGTGAGTTCGAGCCCTACATCGGGCTCTGTGCTGACAGCTCAGAGCCTGGAGCCTCCTTGGGATTCTCTGTCTCCCTCTCTTTCTGCTCCGCTCATGCTCTCTCTCTCTCTCTCTCAAAAATAAATAAACATTAAAAAATTAAAAAAAGAAAAAATATAGAGAGAGAGGAGTGCCTAGCTGGCTCAGTCAGTGGAGCATGCAATTTTTGATCTTGGGGTCATGAGTTTGAGCCCTACCTCATGGGTAGAGTTTACTTAAAAATAAATAAATAAATAAATAAATAAATAAATAAATAAATAAATAAATCTTTAAAAGGCTTTCCTTCTCCAAACTTATTCACCTAACAAGTTCCCTAAAAAGCCACCATTAAACATTAGTTGCTTTTGTTTAAGGCCACATTTTTGAAAGTCTATTCAAAGCACATCAGACTGTCAAACCCTACTGGTTATGGCAGAACCCAAGGAATATGTCCTACTTGAGGACTAAAACCTTTTTTTTTTTTTTTTAATTTTTTTTTTTCAACATTTATTTATTTTTTGGGACAGAGAGAGACAGAGCATGAACGGGGCAGGGGCAGAGAGAGAGGGAGACACAGAATCGGAAACAGGCTCCAGGCTCTGAGCCATCAGCCCAGAGCCCGACGCGGGGCTTGAACTCACGGACCGCGAGATCATGACCTGGCTGAAGTCGGACGCTTAACCGACTGTGCCACCCAGGTGCCCCTAAAACCTTTTGATAAGACATTTAACATTTGCTTTTCCTTTTACGGAAAGAAAACAAGATTAATAGACCTTACCTCTAGCCTATTTTTAATAGCAGAGGTACACCAACATACCTCTTTCCAGAGATAAGATGAATTTGCAAGAAGCCAGGAGAGTTAGAAGATTTCTGCTTAAACCTCCTGTATTAAAAAATAATAATAATAATTAAAGTAATCTCTATGCTCAACATGGAGCTCAAACTCACAATCCCCAAACGGAGTCACATGTTCTACCAACTAAGCCAGCCAGGCTCCCCTAAATCTCCTATATTTAGAAATCATGTCTCCTTGATTTTATAAAATTTGAGAGATATTTTCCCTTTTTATAGGAAATAAGACAAAAGAATAATGAGCTTCACAATAAATGCACAATAATCTGGGGGTACCAAGATGGGGAACATGTTATCAGTTAACAGAATCCAGAGGATGTAGCTGCAGGGAAAATTTGCCAGAGACATGTGGCCCTCAGTAGGGAAGCACAACTTGCATGGAGAGAGCTGGGGAATGTTTCAATTAACTATTGATGCATAACACAACACCCCAAAACTTAGTGGTTTAAAACAACTATTTTACTATTGTTCATATTTCCATGGTTTCACTGTGTGGTTCTTCTAATCCACATAATGCCAGGAAGTCCAACAGTCATTTAGAGTTCAACAGGGTTGGAAGGTCCAAGGTGGCTCATTCACATAGTTTCCATTTGATAGTGGCTATTAACAAGACACTCAGCTGGATTCATCCACCAGAGTATTTTCCACCTGGCCTTTCGATATAGATATAGCTTTTCACAGCATAGACTACCAGATTCTAAGGGTCAGATAGTAGAACCTATATGTCATAGGTTGGATTCTCCAGAAGAAGATTCTGAGAATTTTGGGGTGCAGAATATTTATTATTGATCAACACCTGAGAGGGGGAAATGTGGAAGAAGCAGGATTAGGCAAAGGAAGAAGTCCAACTGTGATGCAGTTGGTTAACCTGAAAATCTGTTGCATATCAGGCGAAATGTCCAGACCTTTTATAACATCCCTTTGCTTAGTCTTCAGGAAAGGCATGACCTGAGGTGAGGCGGGTCTCTTTAGCTGAGGCAGATGCTGAAGGAACCGACACTTAATGTCTCTCTGTTGTCATCATTCCTCACTGCTGAACAAGAAGTTCTTCTCTAAAGTAGGATCTGAGTAGCTCATCTCAGATCTGCCATACCACCAATCTTCTTAAAGCCTGGGCTCTTAGGTCCCAAATCAGTAATTTCACCAATTTCATGGCCATTTGATTGATCAAAGTTAGTTACAAGGGCAGTCCATATTCAAGGAAAGGGGCAATAAACTCCACCACTTGAATTAGGAGTAACATGCATATAGAAAGGGAGGAGGAATTTGGAAAGGCACTCCAGCCTCTGCCTTCTGGCTATAACAATTCATGTACAAAGTACACTTAACACCTCCCAATTACCCTACAAATTTCCATCCCCTTATGGCATCAGCTCATATCAAAAACTCTTATCACCTATATCAGAGCCAGATATAGATGAGACAGAGTCCTCAAGCTCCTCAGGAGCACCTGTAAACTAAAAAATGAAACACTAACACAATAATTATCTGTCCCATACATGCCTAACATACAATAATGAGGAAAACACATGGCAGGCACAATAGAAACCTTCACTCTAAAAGTGTAAAACTGAAATAACATAGCAGTTACTGGCCCAAAACAATTCTGAAATCTAGCAGGACATGTTACCATTTCCTCTGTCTCCAGGGATACACCATGTTTCTTGATTAGGTCTATACTCCCTGAGAATGGTTCTTCATGGCTCTGCCTGCTCTGTTATTGTTACTTTTCTATAAGAAGTAGAATGTGTTTGCTGCTGAGTAATTTTCTTAGCTTGTGTCCTATTCATAGGAAATTACTAACACCTGAGACCTTTTTCATTTTGTACTACCTCAGTCCCTTTTAGTCCATGCTCTTAAAATTTCTGTTAAAATGTTTGGACTTCCTATGTACCTATACCTTATTTTATGACAGATTTTAAAGACACACTCCTCTCTACTTAGGGCTTAGAATCAGGACGCTGTAAGGACAATGCCTTTAAGATTCTTGAAATCCTTTTTTTTCTAGCTGAATGGGCCTACAAGGCAAAAAAACTTTACTGTCTAGCGAGAAAGAAGGTCAACAAGGCAAGCCCCTTAAGATTTTTAAAAATCCCATTGTCTAGCTGACAGGGTCTAAGGGACAAATCCTTAATCTTTATGAAGGTTAAACAGTCTTTCAACTGCACTATTGAACTGATCTTCATAATGTGGCAGCACTCTGGATTTTATCTTTGCCCCCAGGTATTAATTTACTCTGAAAATCTCATATGGGCTGGAAGAGATAAATAGGAGAATAACTTATGTTCCAACTCACCAAACCCTTATTTGAAAATGTTTTTTCTGGGTCAGAGGTTGGTCAACTATGGGCCACAGGTCAAATACAGGCTGTCACCTGCTTTTGTCAGTCAATTTTCTTTTTTTATTGGAGCACAGTCACATCGAATCACTTAAAGATTGTCTGTGTCCACTTTCATGCTACAAGTGCAGAGTTGAGTAGTTGCTACAGACAACATACAACCTGAAAAGCCTAAAATAATTACTATCTGGCCCATTTTAGAAAATGTGTTGCTGACTTGTATTCTAGATACTGCTTACAAGTTAAATGGTTTCTTCTCAAGTCATTTCACCCTATTAATGGTCATATACACCTAAAGAAACCAGTAGACTCTTAACTTTGGAAACCTCCTGAGCCAAATACACAAGGTTGTTAGATATATTTTCTATCTCTCATGTTACCACAAATTACAGCATTGTCAAACATTCTCCCTCTACATAATAAGGCAGAAACTCACCTTTGCTCCAGGCTCAACAATTTCTTCACTGTCTTACAGGCCTCCATTGATTACCTCTGTGAGATCCCTTATCCCAAAGCCAATGCCACATGTTTAAGGTTTTTGTTACAGCAGCACATTACTCTCTAGGTACCAATTTCTGTTTTGGCTATCTATTATTGCAAAACAAACCATCCCAAAGCTTGGGAAACAACCTTCATTGGGTGCCATATTGGTGACTAGCTACCACAATGACTCACTCAGATGGCTGTCAATAAGTGCCTGATATAGCTAGAGTGCTTGATTCTCATTTTTGTGATTCTTCCATCTATCTTGGGCTTCTATCTATCCTGGGCTTCTCATACCATGGTGGCTAAATTCCAGGAGGCAGCAAATAGAAGCTTCCAGTTCTCTTTGGTCTGAGTTTGGAAGTCTCAAATTGCCCTTCTGCTACATTCTATTTGTAGAAGCTAGTCAAGGGCCAGCACAGATTCAAGGAGAACAGAAATAATCTCCAACTCTTGATAGCAAGAGTGATATGTATATACAAGGAAGGAATTGTTGGGGGATACCTTTGAAGACTAGCTAACACAGGGAATGAATACCCCATCTCATTCTCTTCCTGCCCTCTAACCTATTGCAGAAGCTTCCTATTGGACTTCCATCCAGTAGTCAGAGGACAGGTCATCTCTTGAGGCAACCCCTAGATGTCAGCCTTTGGGGGTACAGAGAAGATTCTGAAGGAGTGAAACTAGAAGGGAAAATAGAAAATACCCATCACAATTCTGAAATATAGGTTAGAAGTAGTCCCATGGAAATTATATTTTTCCATAAAGTTTGATTATATTAAATAAAAAAAGTTTTCACTATCTATAAAAGTAGCATAGCAAACAGATTGACTTTTATAACCAGTCCTTTCCTCTTTGGTCTGGCCAATTGCAGGTACAGAAATTCTTCACCTTGAAAATTTAACCCTGTGCAATACAAAGTTGGGAATCATGTAAGTCTGGCCACAATTCAAATTTCCATTCATAGCTAAATGAAAATATAATGTTCTTAGTGTGAATCTCCTGGAATAAATAGCTATATTGTATATCTTTTATTTGTGATTATTAGCCTAATTTGTATTCAGATTTACATTCTACCTCCCTGCTAGCAAGCCCTATTCTGCTTTTCAGCCTACTCTGTCCTCATCTGTAACTTCTCTTTGTAGAGACAGGGCCCTATTACTTTATGGCCATGTTCTAGGTACTACTACCAGAGGGCTTGCATCCATCACATCACATCCCATAGGTATGCTTTCTAAATCAGATCCTACATGATATTGTCTTGTTGCCTTAGACATTATACCTGTGGTCACCCATACTGGAGTCAGTCCTTTAACCCCAATTTCATTCATGCCTGATTCAATCTCCTCTCTTTAATGACCTGCCTTTGAAGAAAGCACTGTACTGGACCTCATACACTTCTAAAAAAAGGACAGCTGGTAATTTATCTGTGATTTTGGCAGTGACAATATTTTTTTTCATGACCGTTTGAAAAACTAATGTTGTACGGTTGGTTACCTGTCATCTTCAAGAGTTAAAACCAAAATCAGCAGCACAGCATTTTAACATTCAGCGCTAACATCCTAAGTAGGAAGGTTGCCTTTTGGTACTTTGTTGAAAACACTCTTCCTATGGATTTGTATGTCCCTGAAAAATTTTTCTACTATGCCAAAAGCACTATTAAAGTGTTTTCATAGTTTGGTATGTGTTTAAACTTTCAGCTTTCAAAAATCTATCTAATTGCTATCATTTTTTATCTCTTCCATTAAGCTAAATGTTTCTTATCATCACTTACAACCAAGCCAGTGATGATCTAGATTGCCAATATATCCATTATTTGTCAGAGAATTTCCATTAGTCAGAAGCTAAGGTGTATTTTTAATATATTATTTTAATATAGTATATGGAACTATATTGAAGGTATAAGGTATTTTGCAAACATTAATCTTCAAATAAGCTGGTATATTACTGCTATTCTATAAATATAAAAATGGAAATGGAGCTAATAAGTGAATTTCCCAACACCTTGCAAAAGTCAAAACAGAATTAGGATATAATCAATTCATCGTCAAGTGTTCTTGGACAACAAAATCAGACTTTTCTTAAGGAGTTATATAAGTCACTTATCAAAGTATGATTCAACCTAGTTTATGGGTCCTTGTGTGTCAGGATTATTACTGAGGACTTCAAAATAGTTTTGTCTGTGAAATATAAAATACATGAAGAAGAGTATATAAAATGTATAAGCACAGGTTACAATGCAATAACAACATGAACACCCATATTTACACCCCCCCCCCCCCGTGTTAAGAAATAGAATATTAGGGGTACCTGGGTGGCTCAATCAATTGAGCATCCAACTTTGGCTCAGGTCATGATCTTGCACTTCGTGGGCTTGAGCTCCGCATTGGGCTCTGTGCTGACAGCTCAGAGCCTGGAGCCTGCTTCGGATTCTGTGTCTTCTTCTCTCTCTACCTTTCCCCTGTTTGTACTCTGTCTCTCTCTCTCAAAAATAAACGTTAAAGAATAAAATAAAATAAAAAAAGAAATAGACTATTACCAGTTAAATTCCCTCTATTGTACCTCCTTACCCTCTACCCAGAGAAAAACCAGTATCCTGAATTTTGTATTAAACATTTCATAGGTTATCTTTATATTTTTACAATCTATGCACAAGTTCTAATACAATACATAACTTCCATGAACTCTTCATGCTACATTCAACACAAATGAAATCTTACTATATCTATTCTGACTTGCTTCTTATACTAACCAATATACTTTGAGATTTATCTATGTTGATAGATTTGGCTATATGTGTTTCATGAATTTTCTCGTCTCTATAGGAGTTCACAGTATGAATATACTACAGTTTCTTCTTTTATAGCTGATAGATATTCCATTTTTTCCACTTTTTTGCTACTACTGTGATGTTCTTTAAAGCACTGTTCTTTTTTTTTTAGGTTTATTTATTTATTTTGAGAGAGAGAGAGAGAGAGAGAGAGAACGAGAGAACGTGAGTGGGGGAAGGACAGAGAGAGGGAGAGAGAGAGGGACAATCCCAAGCAGGTTTCTCACTGTCAGCGCTGGAGCTCAAATACACAAACTGTGAGATCCTGACGTGAGCCAAAACCAAGTCCAAGAGTGGACCCTTAACTGACAGAGCCACTCAAGTGCCCCTTTAAGGAATTTTTCTAAATGCCTTCTTTGTGTACAGAATCAATAGGATAAATGCCAACTATTAGAATTGCTGGCTAATAAATACAAGCATGTTCAACATTACTTGGTGATACTAGAGCAATCATAATGGACTAGTACAACCTCCAAAATCTTAGTGGCTTAAACATCAAAGTGTATGTTATTGGTGTTACATTTTCATCTTAGATGGGGGTTGAGTAAGGAGAGTCTCTTCCACATCATCTTCCTTCAGCGAAGGAAGTAGCCATGGAAGAGGGGGAAAAAACTTGATCACTCACTCACAGGTTTTAAAGCCTCCCACTTCGAAATGATACTGGTCACATAGTCACACATAACTTCAAAGGGTTGGTACAATTTTAGCATACACCCAGGAAGAGAATAAAACGCATGTATGAACAGTCTGAATGTCTATTGATGATGACTACAAATTGTTTGTTCCTTGTTATGATGAGCACTGGGTGTTGTGTGCAAGTTAGGAATCACTGAATTCTACTCCTAAAACCAATATTGCAATGTATGCTAACTAGAATTTAAATAAAAATTTAAAAAGAAAAAAAATACTGCTAGGGTAATATCTTATTAAATACTAAGATACATTCTACCCTTAAAAAAATAAAGTGACTGCTTCAATTTGCACACCTACAAGAGAGGATGAGAACTCTGTTGCTTCACATTCTGCTAAATCTGATACTGTCAGATATTTAAACTTTTAAAATCTTATGCATATGATCTATCTCAACTGTGGTTTTAATTTACATCTTTTTGATTAGTAATGAGATTTAGCATTTCACAACTTGGTAAGTGCCTTGTACTCATACAAAATTCTTTTGTAAAATTACTCGTTATTTTGTCCATTTTTCTATTGAGTAGTTCAAACTTTTTCTTGTTTCTTTTTAATTCAAGTATAATTAACATACAGTGTTATATTAGATTCAAATATACAATATGATTCAACAATTCTATATATTAGTGCTTATTGTGATAAGTGTACCCTTAGTCCCCTTCACTTATTTCAACCTTCTCCACACCTACCTCCACTCTGACAACCACCAATTTGTTTTCTATATTAAAGAGTGTTTTTTTTGTTTGTGCCTTTTTTTTCTTTCTTTGTTTCTTAAATTCCATATATTAATGAAATCATTTGGTATTTCTTTCTCTCTGACTTATTTCACTTAGCATTATACCCTCTAGATCTTTCCTTGCAAATAGCAAGATTTCTTCTTATGGTATATATATATAATAAATATAAATATATATATAATATATAATGTAAAAAATATAATATATAATGTAAATTATATATTATATATATTTACATTTTATATATCATGTTATAGTATATATTATATATAATTATATGTAAAATATATAATTACATATAAAAATATAAAATATATATAAAATATATATGTATATATATATATATATATATATATATATATATGAATTCCTCACATTTTCTTTATCCATTCATCTGTCAATGGACATTTAGGTTTCTTTTATATCTTGGCTATTATAAATAATGCTACAATAAACATAGGGGTGCATATATCTTTTCATATTACTCTTTTAATATTCTTCGGGTAAATACCCAGCACGGAATTGGTGGATCATATGGTAATTCTATTTTTAATTTTTTGAGGAATCTTCATACTGTTTTCCACAATGGCTGTGCCAGTTTGTATTCCCATCAATAATGCATGAGGGTTCTTTTTTCTCTACATCCTTGCCAACACTTGTTATTTCTAGTATTTTTTATTCTAGCCATTCTGACAGGTGTGAGGTGATAGCTCATTGTTTTGATTTGCATTTCTTTGAGATGTGGAATACCTGAGTGATGTTGAATATCTTTTTGTGTGTCTCTTGACCATGTGTATGTCTTCTTTGGAAAAATGTCTTTTCATGTCCTCTGCTCATTTTTTAATTGGACTATTTGGGTTTTCTTAGTATTGAATTGTATAAATTCTTTTTTTTAAAAAATGCTTATTTATTTCTGAGAGACAGAGAGAGAGTGTGAGAGAGAGAGTGCCAGCATGAATGGGGGAGGGGCAGACAGAGGGGGGACAGAGGATTCCAAGCAGGCTCCACGGTGACAGCAGCAAGACCCACGCAGGGCTCGAACCTATGAACTGTGAGATCATGACCTAAGCTGAAGTTGGACACTCAACCAATTGAGCCACCCAGGAACCCTGAGTTGTATAAATTCTTTATATATTTTGGATATTAACACTTTACCAGACATGTTAGTTGCAAATATCTTCTACCATTCAGTGGGTTGTCTTTTTTGTTTTATTGATGATTTCCTTCATTGTGCAAAAGCTTTTTATTTTGATGTAGTCCAAATGGTTTAATTTTGCTTTTGTTTCCCTTGCCTCAGGAGACACATCTAGAAAAATTAACATAGAGAATCTGTAGCATTTCTATACACTAATAATGAAGTAGCAAAGAGAAATTGAGAAAACAATCTGATTTACAATTCTAGCAAAAAGAATAAAATACCTAGGAATAAACTTAACCAAGGCGGTGAAAACCTGTACTCTAAAAACTATAAAACACTGGTGAAGGAAATTGAAAATGACACAAATAAATGGAAAAACATTCCATGCTCATGGATTGAGAGAACCAATATTGTTAAAATCTCCATAAAATCCAAAGCAATCTCCAGATTTATTACCATCCCTATTGACAACCAAAAGCATATTTCACAAAACTAAAATAAATAATTCTAAAATTTGTATGGAGCCACGAGAGACCTTAAATAGCCAAAGCCATCTTGAAAAAGAACAAAACTGGAGGTATCATGATCTCAGATTTCAAGCTATACTTCAAAGCTGAGTAATCAAAACAGTATAGTACTGGCACAAAAATAGACACATAGATCAAGAGAACAGAGAGTCCAGAAATAAACCCATGCATGTATGATTAATTAATTTATGACAAAGGAGGCAAGAATATACAATGGGAAAAAAGACAGTCTCTTCAACAAATGGTGCTGGGAAAACTGGACAGCTATATGCAAAAGAATGAAACTGAACCACTTTCTTATACCATACACAAAAATAAACTCAAAATGGATTACAGACCTAAATATAAAATCTGAAACCATAAAATTCGTAAAAGAAAACATAAGCCATAATCTTTTGACATCAACTGCAGAAACATTTTTCCAGTTTGTAAATAGTAGTTTGGAAGAATATATATATACATATATATATATATATGTATATATATATTCTGAATATTAATTATTTATTGGTTTTATGTGTTGCAAATATTTTCTCAAACTCTGTGGCTGATGTTTTCACTCTCTTTAAGGTGTGTTTTCATGAACATTTTTAAATATAGGCAAATTTATTAATTGTTTATTTTATTACGTTTTTCATGTCTTTCTAAGGAAATATTCTCATACCTGAAGAAATAAAGATATTTTACATATTATCTGCTGTTTAATAGCTTTGTCTCTCATCTGTATGCCTTCAATCCACTAGAATTGATTTTAGTGTATAGTGCGACATAGAGCTCCATTTTTACTTTGTTACTTCTATATGTGTAGTTGTACATGAATCAGCCAAGTGGCTCTCAGCTGGGGCGGGGAGGGAGTTTTGCCTTCTAGAAGACGTTTGACAATGTCTGGAGACCATTATGTTTGTCACAATGGGAAAGAGGGTACTTCTGGCATGAAGTGGGTAGAGATCAGGGACGCTAATAAAAAAAAAATCCTTCAATTCACTGGACAGCCCCTAACATCAAAGAATTATACTATCCCATTATTAACATGGAGAATTATTAATATCATATCATATCAATATCCCATTATTGACATTGAGAAACTCTGGATTAGATTATCCCAGTGGTTACCGACAACAACCAAATCTTTTGACAATAAAGGTTACTTCTCCCTCCCATTCATGTCAATTGAGGACTGGCTAATGTTCTATTCTCCAGCATGGATCACTGCCAATCTCATTAGCAGAGGGGAAAAGGGAATGCAGTCATAGCATATATGCAGTGGTTCTGCCAGAGGAGTCACACAGCTCTTCCTCTCAAAATTTTTTTGGACAAAATCAGTGGTCTAAGTTTCAGTCTAAGGAGCTACAAAATAGGGCAAATTAAACCCAAGCTAAACGTAAAAAAGAAGATAATAAAGATAAGAATGAAACTCAGTGAAACAGAAATTAGTCAAACAATATAAAAAATATATCAAGTGAAAAGCTATAGTTTGGAAAGATCAATAAAACTGATAAATCCATAGATACAAAAGAAAAAATAAAGAAGCCACAAATTATTAACATAAACAATGAGAGAGGGAACACCATCATAGACCCTAAAGATATTAATAGGACAGTAAAAAAATATTATGAACAATTTCATGTCAATAAATTCAATAACAAACAGAATGTACAAACTCTTTGAAATTCCAAACTCCTTGATATAACAACAAATTTCAAGAGTCTGAATAGCTTTAGATCTCCCCAAAAGTTAATTAACAACCTTTTACAAAGAAACTCCAGGCTTAGAGAGCTTTAGAGATGAATTCTGTCAAACACTTAGGGACGAAAGAACACCAACCATACACAAAATCTTTCAGAACACAGAAAAGTAGGTAATATTTTCCAACACATTTTATGAGGCTGGTATTACTCTGATACTGAAACCAGACAAAGATATTATAAAATCTGAAAATTAAAGGCCAATATAATTTATGAATATAAACACAAATATCCTTAATATAATATTAGCAAATAATTAGTAATAATTTCCTTCCATTCTAGTTAATACTTAGTTCACCTATAGTTGTAACTAACATAAAGGAGGTAGGGGGGAGGATTTTACTTGTGCCTTTGTGGATGTGTAGAAAAATGGGGTCAAAAAGGGTCAAGGTCAGGCTAGAGAATGTAGAGGAAGTAAAATGGGACAATGAGGTGAGTAAATGGGACAATGAGGTGGGATAATGATAAGAAGGGCCCAAACAGCACAGAGAAGAAAGCAATGGACATTTTGTTGACTCCTTCAATATGCCAAAAGAAGGAATCAGTTCACCTTTCCCTCACAGAGGAAGTGGTAGTTTGGGGATATTATTGGAGACAAGGCTTGACTCTAAAGTCCAGAGAGTTGTGTTCCTGTGTTTAGGATATTTATTATTTGGGGAATACTGGTGGATAGAGCCTTGCAGTGGTTTTATTGCCTATATATTAACTAATAACAATATATACATACTAATACATGGTTACTATTTAGAAAATTCATAAAGCATATATTAGTGATTAGTTTATATAATAATCTCTTGATTTTGAGATCTCACATACACATGATAATTTAGTGCTTCTTACTATTTTGACAGTGTTAAAAATGATTAAAGACAATTTAGGTGATACAAACTATTGAACACTTGGTAAGGCAGACTAATTTCAGAGAACTGCAAAAAGGGATGGAAGGCAGAAAACTTTTACAAGAGAAGAATGACCAACAAGGAAGAGAAAAATGGAAAATATTTGATTGGCTGGGGCCATATATTCAACCTTGTTTAGGGTGAGAATATGTAGAGTTGGCTTGGCATTTAGGGATTGATGGGCTGGATGTACTGCATTCCTGGTCAAGCAGAGCATTTATAGGGGTACAGAAGTTCAGTTTCAGTTTGCTCACATGGCACTCTGGACAGAAGCAGAAGGGGGACCATCTTGGGCCTAGAAATTTGTTTCAACAACAGCCTGCTATTTTTGAAATTTGAATTGTATACTAAGTACGCTACCTAAAATTTGTTTAAAACTTCACCTTTCATCCTTTTAACTACAAAATTACAAGCATCTGTGTGAATATAGTTTCTCATACTATATGGATTATGGAACGATGTAGTGAATAGTAATATATCTATCCATTTACCAAATGTGGAGGCTTGTGTAGATTTAGTTCTAAGATGATGACAAGCACTGATCTAAAAATGGTAAAATAAGGGCTACCCATCATAATGTAGCTGGCTTAGGTATAGCATAAACCTTGCAAATTTGACTCCTCCTCCTCCTGAGTAGCTTGCATTTGTCTTCCTTATGGTTAGTGTATACCCCAAACCTCTTGAGTTCTCACATACTACAGATGAAATCGATAGGTAATTAAATAGTAGCAGTGACTCATTTAAAAAAATATTTACCAAACACATATTCTGGCCATGTAGTGTGCTAAGAAATGAAAATGCAACATGACCTAGTTAGACATAAGCCTTGGATTTCATAACCTCACAGTGCAAATTAATTAAAATGTCTAACACATATTCTGTGAAGCCTTCTGAAACAACCTGTACTGCATCTACTGGCCAGGCCAATGTAACTTTTTGATGGTATTTGAATCAGAACTGGAAAAGGAAGCAGCCTTATAAGACACCACAGTGAAGTGATTTTCATATTTGTACATCTGGTTAGGAACATCTCAAGATGTCTTGTTATCTCCAGAATCACCACCAAATCTCAAAGCAAAATAAAACAGAACAAGTAAACAAACAATGAAACCCCCCAAAAAACTAATTATCTATGCCAAGTGACCTATTCAGGAGGCTGGGAAATATTTGTTATAATACCAAACAAAAGGTATTTTTACAATTTCTGGACAATGCAATTCCAAAAAGCTTGGAATATCTACCTTAAGGTCTCTATCTTCATTTTCTTCTATATAAACTTCCATGGACACAATGCATTATTTCCTATTCCTCCATTCATCTGAGATTTCTTAGCTGAAAGAGCACAAATATGGCTAAGGCATCAAGAATTTCCTGCTTTAGCTGGCTGTAGATTTCTCCTTCAGAATTAAACATATTGTAAGAAAGGAGGAAGAAAAAGGAAAAGAAAAATGATCCTAGTTTTAAGTAAAATGTTCGCTAATCCTCTAAGTATTTTTATCTTGTGCTAATTGGTTATTGAACAATATTTTGCAAACCATATGACTCCTATTATCTTCCATAAGAGCTGAGATTCTGCATACACTTGATTTGAATATTTGAGCCTGTATATATTTTTATCATTTCAAGGTTATGTTAATTAAATGTGTCACTCACTAAATTTTAATACATCGTTGGCCAGCAATACTTGCCTTTGTGTTGTCATATTAATTTTTTTGGACTTTGCTTGAGTAAAAACTTTTGGGGGGATTTCTCATTTTTAAATTTATAAAGCTATAAATTAATAAAATTATATATGTGTAAAGCTGTAAGTTTATAAAATAAAGTTCCTATTATAAAAAGAATTATAAAATTAGCAGAAAAGATATATTTTAAAAAATCTATTATTACAAGTTTCTTTTTTTTTTATTATTTTTTTTTTAATTTTTTTTTCAACGTTTTATTTATTTTTTGGGACAGAGAGAGACAGAGCATGAACGGGGGAGGGGCAGAGAGAGAGGGAGACACAGAATCGGAAACAGGCTCCAGGCTCTGAGCCATCAGCCCAGAGCCTGATGGGGGGCTTGAACTCCCGGACCGCGAGATCGTGACCTGGCTGAAGTCGGACGCTTAACCGACTGCGCCACCCAGGCGCCCCAACTATTATTACAAGTTTCAACTTGTCTTTGTGAATCAGGATTTTCTTGCTACTCTGCCACCAAATAAAGAAATAAATCAGATGCTAAACCTGTTATTAAAAACCTCTAATTTCAAATCTTTATATCAACCAGTAGTTTAATTTTTCTCCATAATTTTAAAATAAATGTGGTAAATTTAATTCATATAGTAAATTCATATTAATAAAAGGCCCTTTCCTTCCATTTTATAAAAGGATTATATATTTATTGGGAAAGGATTCTACTTAAAACCACAACCTATATTATATAGTGTATCTAGCTTAGCTTTTATTTTCAGTGGTTGGATACCTGAACAGCTTTCTGTCAGGGTGGAATATTTGAGGAACTATAATTATTATTTAATGTTGCTTATGAAGTTACAATGAAGATATTATGTCTTTTTAATTGGCATACAAAATCAAATTGAAAAACTATAATAATATTTTTCAGTATTATATCTATAAAGTACATACAATGCAATTCTTGTCTATTTGGAAATTATACCAATCAAAGGTTGATATTCATTCACTTTAGAAGGCTTGAAGACGGGTGCCTGGGTGGCTCAGTTGGTTAAGCGTCCACCTTCAGCTCAGGTCACAATCTCATGGTTTGTGACTTCAAGTTCCACGTTGGGCTCTGTGCTGACAGCTCAGAGCCTGGAACCTAGTTCAGATTCTGTGTATCCCTCTCTCTGCCCCTCTCCCACTTGCCCTCTGTCTGTCTGTCTCTCTTTCTCTCTCTCAAAATAAAATAAAAACATTAAAAAAAAACTTTAAAAAAAACTTGAAGAAATTATGCTAAATTTGGGTGACAAGAAATCCAAATTCTTTATAATAAATCCAGATTAAAAGGGTTTTTTTCTTTATTTGTTAAAGGTTTATTTATTTCGAGGGATAGCAAGCCTGGGGGGTGGGGATGGTGGTGGCAGAGAGACAGAGGAGAGAGAGAGGATCCCAGGCAGACATTGCACTGTGAGCACAGAGCCTGACGCAGGGCTTGATCTCACAATCCTGTGAGATTATGACCTGGGCCAAAATCAAGAGTCAGACATTCAACCAACTGAGCCTCCCAGGAGCCCCTGAAAAGTTTATTTTAATTCAATATTAAGTGTCTTACCAAATGGGGGTAAACATATTGGCTGAAATCCCAGGCACGTAACATAATGAGTGCAGTGGTCCAGTATAAGTGTAAATGATGGGAACCAAGGAGGGCCCCATGCCTATATCCTATCTAAAGGGACAATTGTTATTTAGCTTTGGCCAATCATTGCTACATGGAAATGTGGGACCAAAGTTACCAGAATGTGATTTTTCAAAATGACACTGAAAAATCTATTTTTTTTACAACATGAAACCTATTTACTTTTAATTTTTTTTGAAGTTTGCTCATTTTTGAAAGAGAGAGCATGTGAGCAGGGGAGGGGCAAAGAAAGAGGGAGACAGACAAGCAGGCTCCAGGCTCTGAGCTGTCAGCACAGAGCCCGATGCGGGGCTTGAACCTATGAGAACCGTGAGATCATGATCTGAGCCAAAGTCAGAAGTTTACCGACTGAGCCACTCAGGCACCCCCAAGTCTATTTACTTTTAAATGTTGGCTCCCAAATGGAAATACAGTTCTGGCAAAATAAACAAGGCAGTCAGTCTGTAACCTCTCAACTATATAAATCAAGCTCAATTCTTTCAAATTTCAAAATTTATTTTGCATGAATCACAGGGATTCGTGTAAGTCTCTATTACAAAAGAATACATTCACTATTTAAAACCATGTAAAGAATTTAGGCTCACAAATAAAATGTAAAGCCACTTGAAACTTTATGTATTCTTTAAAAATATGTATTTCAGTACATTTTATTCTTCTACCTTTGGCTACCAGTAATACATTAAAAGTCTATAAGGGAATATTCTCTCCAAAATAATAGATTTAAACTTAATTTAACTATTTAACTCCTTAGAAAATAGACATTTCCTTGACTTCTTAATCATATTTCATAGTGTTTTCAAATTACTCTTACAGAAAGTCAGAAACATAAGGATTCTTAAAAACAATTTAATAAAATCCTTTATGTTTTGGATGAATAATATCCAGAAAGGGCAAGTGCTTGTCCAGTATTATAGATTGTTAACAGCAGAACTAAAAATCCTTTCAAAAAGCATAAAGTTAGGAGGTAACATTTAATACTCCAAATTGAGAATGTGAACAGACAGAAGTACAGAAAGCATGTGAAGAAACACAGCACATGTAGTAAATTGAAATATAATACTGGTGTACATGCACACATACCTGAGTGAAATTTACTAGGTCTAACTAAATAAGCTTAGTCTTATTTTTAGTGGACATTCACTAGTATCTTTATGGTTGGTAAAAGAGTTTCCAAGTTGTTAACTTAGGAAAGAATTCTGGATGGGTGCCATTTGTGAGCATCTGGGGGAATTTCAAAAAGACTTGTGGCAATGGACAGAGCTGGTGTCCAAACCTTCAGTAGTAATTAAACTTAGTATCTGTCATTTATCTCTGTTTTGCAAATAAGCTGGGAACTCAGAGATTTCTCATCGACAGAAAAATAGGAATTTAGTGGGCAGTTCAATATATAAAAGGTTTTAGAAACTGTAAAAGATGAGAACTCTGCTTCTAACTGTCAGAAGAGCTGACAGGATTCAGACAGATTCCAGCAGGGAATGATGGCATTTTCTATCAGAACCACAGAGCTGCTGCAGAGACCAGGACTGGATATTAATGTAGCCAGTATGAATTTGCTCCACATACTAAGTAGCAAGCTTCTTTTGTCCTAAAACAAACCAAATCCTCACCATATGGAGTTGTACAGAATTATATTTGTTGTATTTAATGGAAAGAGCTATCTTCCTTCCTAGGAATATCTAAGGATCTGGTGGGCATATAGTTGCTATCTGTCCAGAAGTTGGGGGCATGGGATGTGGGCTGGTCTTTATGTTACGGCAGTCATTATCTTATGTTCCATGATAATGTTATTGCATTTCATCTTCTGCTGTATGCTGGACACTGATCCACTGACACTCTCAATAAGCTTGCATGGTTACACCACTCATTGAGCGCAGGCTCAGCTGTCGAGACCTATAGTACTGCCCTGTAGGCTGCAATGCTGAGTGGTTAGTCTTTCACAGCATCACTTAGTCATTCTCCATTAAGAGAGCTGCATGCAAGAGGACTCTGACATTTTACAACTCCCTCTGTATCTCGGATACAGTCACTTTCCCCTTCTCAACTCTCAATACCAACATTTCTCTCCTTCTTTTGAACGAGTCTCTCTTGCCTTAAAAATTCTTGGGTGTTCCGGGGTGCATGGGTGGTCAAGTCAGTTGAGATCAGGCTTCACTCAGGGCATGATCCTGCAATTCGTGAGTTTGGGCCCCATGTCGGGCTCCCTGTCAGCATGGAGCCTGCTTCAGATCCTCTGTCCCCCCCTCTCTCTGCCCCTCCCCAACTTGTGTTCTCTCTCTCGAAAATAAAAAAAAATATTAAAAAAAAAAAAAAAACAACACAAACCTCTTGGGTGTTCTTCTCCAGTTACCTAACAAAACAATTGTTGTATTAGGGACCTGAAACAGAAACCTTTACATCGTCCCACTTAAAGCAGAAACTTCAGATTCAGAATACTAAGTCTTGGCTATCTTCTGATAGGAAAAAAATCTCTCTCATCTTTAGAGTATCCTATATTCGAAGGTGATACAAAGCAGATAATAGCTCAATAAATTCCTAACACACAAATTCAGGTAAAGGAATTCAGTTTCATTTAAGATAGAACTAACTTTATAGCTGGTCAGTAAAAATGCTTCAGACAAACGCATGATGTTTGGGTCAGGGGTGAGGTGTAAGGTTGTGTTAATAAAATAAGCAATTACAATCTTTGAAATTAGTTAGGGAAATATGGGGCCATGTCCTAGCCCAAAGATTTGGTTGAAACATAAAAATTATAGCTTGGGACTGTGTGTGGGGTGGGGCAGAGAGCAAGAAGTAAACCTGAATATTAAACTGAAAAATTTATTACCTAGCTGTGGGGATATCTCAGATCTATCTTCAGCTAACAACACCTGGATAAACATGCCACCATGGCATATTTGAAGTAAGAAAAAGGGGAGCAAGCCGTGGTGTTTCATAAACATACACTAACTAAGCCATTTTATGGATAAAATTCAGTTGTCATGATACAGGGAACACTTCAAACTTTTATTTTTCTATGTTTTCTGTTTTGTCTTTTCTTAAGTTTCCTACAAGTTCTATTAGAAAAATTCCAATTTTTCCTTAGTTTAGGGGGCAAAATGTCTTCTGAGACCAAAGCCTAGGCATAAAGAAAATCTGAGTGTTCATGAAGTTGAAGCATGGTGGTACTACCATTCATTTTGGCTTAGCGCTGTAAGAAGAACTAATGGAACAAAGAGGTGAAAATCCAGAATGAGAAAGTTTGGAACACTTGAAATATCTGTCCCTCAGCACCATATGATTTTCCCTCATGTGGGATAGTAGGGCTTCTGGAAAATGGGGGATATAGAGAGTCATTTTGTAGGCTCTGAAATATACTATGTATATGGATATTGATAATTCTGTTCAATCTAAAAGAGAATCTTGCCATCTACTTCCTTATGTTTCTCTTCCTTCTCTATCCTCCTCCTCAGGTACCAATAAACTCTCCTAAATTTTAATTAAAAAATAAATTATTGTTAATATTCAGGTCATTAGGAAGTTATAACTATGACCCTCTGGCTTCTCATGTCTTCCACAATACATGACAAGAATAGTTAACACGGTGCTGGGACAACTGAATTTCCACAAGTAAAAGAATAAAGTTGGAAACCTACTTCATATCATACACAAAATTAACTCAAAATGAATCAGTGATGTAAATATAAGACATAAGATAAAATTCTTAGAAGAAGACATAGGAGTAAACCTTCATGACTTCAAATTTTGCAGTTGATTCTCAGATATGACACCATAAACAGAAACAAGAAAAGAAAAGATAGGTAAGTTGGACTTCATCAAAATTGAAAACTTTTGCATATCAAAGGACAGTACTAATGAACTGAAAAGACAATTTTACAAAGTGAGAAAGAATATTTGTAAATGATATATCTGGTAAGGGACTAATATGCAGAGTATATAAAGAACACTTACAACTCAACAACAAAAATAAAAATGTGCAAAGGACTAGAATAGACATTTTTTTTCAAAGATTACAAAGGTTATACCCGTGAAATGCATAATTTCTGAAGGGAAATGTAATATACTTTTTCTTAAATATTTTTATTAGGAATTAAAAGCTAAATAGAAGCATTGCATGTGAGTGGGGTGATGTATCTGTGTATATAGTATTCTTTGTTCTATCATTGTAGAATATCTACATAAATATGATAAATATGCTCTCATTCAGCATATAGGCTATATACTTTTTGTTCAATAAACAAATGCTTATTATATTTCTAGTATAATGTTTTTGAGATTCATCCATGTTGTAGTATGATTAAGTACTTCATTTCTCTTTATGCTTAAATAATATTCTATTGTGGAATGGTATATATGTTACATGATTATACAAAATTTTGTTATTCCTTCATTAGTTGAAGATTTGGGTTGCTTCTACTTTTTGGCTATTGTGAATAATGCTCCTATTAGAACTTGTGTAAAGGTATTTGTTTGAAACCTGTTTTCTTTTGGGTAAGTACATATCTAGGAGTGGAATATCTGGGTCATATGAAAATTCTATGTTTAGCTTTTTGAGGAACAACCCAACAGGGTGGCTAAAATTCACAGTGTAACAGAGTACTGAGAGAAAAGAGCCACAGAAATAGACCTTCAGAAATATGAAAGGTTCTCCTTGGGTCTTCAGTTGAATACTAACCAGCAGATGTACTGGAGGAAACTACGTAAGGAAACTAGGTACAGGGCCTGGTGCTCACACAGAGCTGGGACTAGTTCCTGCTCCTTGTACCTGGAATGGAAAACCTCATAATTCACTGTGCATCAGCTAGAGTATTAAGAGGGTTTTGCCTAAATTGTGGGACAAGATTATCCCTAGATTAGGTGGTGATTTGGTCCCACCTCATAAAGCAAGACTCCAAAATATTGGACTGTTTCCAATAACCACATTCAAGGACAGAGCTCAAGAATATTTGTAGAAATGAAACACAAAAACACCCAGCATACAACCCGGTAAAATTAATAATGCTTGACATCTCACAAAAATTACCAGGCATGCAGAAAAGCAGGACAGTATAATTATATTGAACAGAAAAAATAATCATATCAGGAATGACACATACTATAACCAATAAGGATATTAAAATAATTGTAACTGTCTTCCATATGTTCCAGAATCCACAGGATTTATTCAACATATTAAGTGGATACTTGGAAGATATAAAAAAAAAATCTAACCTTAATTTCTGGAGATGGAAACTATAATGTCTGAAATGGGAGGTCTACTAAAATCTTACTTGATTCATATACGTGGAAAATTCTATGTGTAACGTCCTGAAATCTGACTTGAACCACCAAAATGGAGTGTCATGGCCCCTCAATCAAATTCTGGACTTGAGTCAATTTACAAATCCAAGAGGGGGAACTTGAGAAAGGACCCTGCTATATTATAATTCTTTTTACTATAAAATTTTTATCTTGTGTGACAATGAGCTCAGACTCATGGAATTCAGCTGGCTTGACAGGACTGTGGATTGCCCTTTTGAAAACTCCATCATGGTATCAGCTAGGTGGCAATACCTTGTGAGACTGGGGCAATGTCCCCTAGGTTGTGGTCCATGCTCAAATCAGACTTAACATATTGGTGCTCTTTCTCCCATAACCAGGATTTATAGATCTTTAAGTTGTAAATCCAAGGGCTGGAAATGGGAGTGGCTCCTCTTACGATTGCCCTTGGTCTAGAGGTCTTATTGTTATTCCTTCATTAGTTGAAGATTTGGGTTGCTTTTCCAAAGAAAAGAATGCATCCACCAGACAACAGAATAAAGAATCTATTGAACTAGAAGTTGAGGCTGCCATCTGGCCACCTTGGGCTCCTCAAGCCTCTGAATCAACAGGATGAGAAAGGAATTACTGTGCTGGCTGTGGTGACTGATCCTGTCTCTCAAGGAAAATTGGGTGCTATTATACAATGAGGGTAAAGAGGATTTTTCTTAAATACAGGAGAATCCCCTAGGAGATCCCCCTAGGGCATCTCTTTCAATTCTCATGTCCTTTGATTAAAGTCAGTGGAAAACTACAATGACTCAATTCAGGTAGGATTTCTAATAGCTCCAGAAACTTCAAGAATTAAGATTTGGGTCATCCCAGGTGGCAAAGACCCAGAACCAGGTAAGGTGCATGCTGACAGCAAAGGGAATACTGAAAAGATAGAGAGAAGGCTCCCACGCGGGGCTCGAACCCATGAACTACGATATCATGACCCCAGCTGAAGTTTGACGGTTACTGAGTGAGCCACCCAGGCACTCCTAAAGATTTTGTATCCTCTCCTGGGGAAAGAGGTTGGAGGGCTAGCATATTTTTAGTCTTACAGGGGATAGTTCATTCTGTTATATCATTATTTGCAATATGCTATGATTTTGCTAGTGTATTTATTTGGTGATTGAAAGTGGTTTAAGAAGCTGTGTATGGTGTCAAGGTGAAAAAGAGTTGTCTGTGATGGCTTGGTGATATGTCAACTTAGGTTGAACTACATTTCTCAGAATTCCTTGTCTAGTATATTTCTAGCTAGGGTAGTCTACAAGGAATATTATTTGGTGACAGTTGGAGGACAGAGAGGAAGCAGCAGCCACTTTGCAGCAAATACACAACTTCCTCCAGCTATTCAATCAAGCAATAGTCTAGGGCCTGATGTGAATGGATTTTGGAGATGTGATTAGAGTTCTAATTTCCAGTTAACCAAAAGGGAGATTACCATAGGTGGGCCTCATTTAATCAGGTGGTAGCTATCAAAGCAACTAGGTCTCTGAAAATCAGAAACTTAAAGCAGTTGGGCCTGCAATTGCTCTCCCTCCCCCCTGTATTTTCCCTTCCTGAGTGACCATCTGTGGACTTTGGGCTTGTTTAGCCAGAGCCCACAGCTGTGTGAGCCAATTCCCTTAGTATCACTATCACTATCTATCTATCTGTGTGGGTGTGTATAGAATAAAAATTTTTTAAATATATATCCTAGTGGTCTGCTTCTCTGGTTGAAGCTTGACTGATAGAGAATTAAAAGAGATTTAAGTAACATATGAACCAGTTGTATTTATTGGGTAGAGGTTTAAACAAAATGTAAAAAAACGTTGTAAGACCATTGAAAAAAAAAGTTAAACACAGACCAGACACTTGATAGCATTAAGGAGTTTTTGCCAATTATTTTCAATATAATAATGGTATTTTGGATATTTACAAAGGATATAATGTTTTCAGAATAAAAATGTAATATTAGATAGTTAGAATTTGCTTCAAAATTACCCCAAGAAAGAGGTGAAATGAAATAAGATTGACCAGGAGTTTACCGTTTTGAAGGTGGGTATACAGTACATGGGATCCATTATACTCTATCATCTCCTCTTGAATAATTATGAATTTTCCATTATAAAATGGAAGTTTAAGAAAAAAACAGTTGTCTTAAAGCCCCCAATTTGACCTTGAGAAGAAAAGGCTAAGTAAAGGCACATTATGCATTTACTACTTTTTCTACTCCCACTACAGACATTAGATAGAACTGGTATACCAGCCTGTTCTTCTCTCTCTGTCTGTCTGTCTCTCTCTCTCTCTTTCACACACACACACACACACACACACACACTTCTTTCTACGCCAAATGCACATAAACATCCATATATAAAACGTAGGTTTGTTAATAAGTAAGTCTATGCATTCTCAATTACACGAAATAAACATGGATAAAATAATTTAGAATTACATGAAGTCAGTTAAACACTTCTGACCTACCATAGAAATGCTTACAGAGTGAAACCAAAAGATTAAATAGCAAGGCAGAATCTGGCAAGGTAGAGTATGGTAATGCATTTTTTTTTTTAATATACAAGGAAACCAATTTCTTCTTGTACTTATAAACACATGTAACATTATTATAAGACAAATGGAACTTTCTATTACTTGACCTATAATAAACAGTGGAAATAGAAAACAACATTAGAAAGAAGCCTTGACCAGAGACATTAAAAGCTTGTCTGGAAGTCAAGAAGGACTAAGACTTATTTTAACAATAGGAAATAAACCCAGAGAAAATGTGAATAATCCATAATGTAAGTAATTCTCTGATGCTGTTTGTGGGTCCAATGTTTATCATCTGAAGATGTATTTCTTTATATTTATAATGTCTCATTTATTATTTCTTCAATTCACTTCATCTTGCTACATACAGTACTTCCGAAGAAGACTTGTCCTATCAAAATGATTGTTTCCATGTTAAAATGTGAAAAAGTAAAATTTAAAACTCTATCCTACTACTTTCTACCTCTGTTCTTGATCTCTGGTCTTAGCTACAGCTAAGAATAGTATAGGTAGGGAATTAAAACATCATGAAGAGTAGAGGATATGGGGATGTACAAATTTTTTATACTACAATGCAATATGAGTGAACTATGATAAACATTTATATTACACTTGGGGAAATTGACATATAAAAGAATCCAATGAATAAAAAAGATTTTATGGTTTATAATTGGCAGGCTAAAACAAAAAGTCAAAGCTCTTGAGTATTATTAAGGTGACCATTTAATTTACTGTTCAAACCGGGACAATTTTGAAGGTGTTGAACATTGCTCTGGAGCATATGGCCTAAGCCAGGACCAGAGCAAATGGAGACTCAAGATCACTCCAGGCATTATAAGAATAAATGATACTGATTCTTCAGATGAAGATGTTTTATGCATGTAACAGATAAGTAATTTCAACTTAGTTGATATAATATATGAATATTAATTATGGTTTCCTTAATCTTCTTTTGAAGTTCTTGTTTTTCTTAATTTTTTCTGTTTATCACTCTATCCTCTTTATCATTTACTGTTTTACTCCAGCAATTCTTCATATTCAAATGGCTTAAAAGATGAAACGGTCACATTTTGAATTGTGGTGCCAGTAAAATATCTTTAACTATAGACTTCAATGAATGATTGCTTTTAAAATGCAAAAACATAGAGAATATATCAAATATACTCTTTACCGTACCAAATTGTTTTCCTTGGTATATTATTTTCCATTGTGTCTAAAGCACATCTTCAAAATGTGTATTATTAACAGATTTAAAAATACATGTTAATGCACACAGTATGTACTTTGATGTTGACAATTTTCTTTGTAAGATTCTATGAATGGTCATAAACATACTGAGATAGAAATTGGTTTTTAGAGATGTAAAGAACATCTACCAACTCTCCCATTTTATAGATTAAGAAACTGAAAATCAGAGCAGGCAAATGAGTTACTCTAGGCCACAAAGTTAGTAGGTAGAAGAGTCAGAACCAGATTATCAGTTCAAGGTTCTTTTTTTTTTTAACTTTTTATTTTGAAATAATTCAAAAAGTTGCAAAGATAAAAATTCCCTTATAGCCCTCATGCAGATTCTCCTAACACTTATCTTTTACATAAACGTGTACCAATTATCACCAGGTTCTTTTTATTGCACTGTGTAAGTGTGAGTTCAGGTTTATTGTCTTTAAGGTAAGTGCGGAAAGATGTATTTCATAATATGTAGAAAAATGCTAGAAAAATTATCCATCTATTACAGACCAAGGAAATATACTCAGTGCCAAAAAATTTAGGATTCTTTCTAACATTAACATATCTCTTTATCTACCGGGATGACATAATCGCAACTGGAATATTAAGGCTTGGGGACTTTTTGGAATAATGCTAATAACACATTTATGTTTCTATATAAATTAGGGTGAGCTTTCATATACTGTTTCATAAACATATTCACCAACTGTGAATTTATGTGATTAAATACATAAACATAAAAGCTGTTTGAATTTTTAAGAAGATAAAGTTTAATAAATCATTTTCTAAGAAGTACAATCTCAGAAAAGTATTGCTAATCAATATGTCTATTTATAGAACTTGTTATACAACCCCAAGATGTGGGATTAGGTGATAAACTCTTCAATATATACTTGCTCCTATTTTCTTTGTGGTGAATTGGATGAAAAAATAATCAGAATATGTACATTGATTCTTCATGTCTTATCTTAAAAAATTAAAATGTATTTTTTAAAAACAGAAAAAAAAGCCCAAATTATTCAATCTTATTATAATCAATGGTTACAATATTTGCATTGTGAAAATTATAAAATCTTAATTTCCTCGGTATCTTAAGCTTCCCAGATTCTTTCGTATTTATTTGATCTTTCCAAAAATGCCGTGCATTAATAGTTTTCTCATTTTCCTTTTTCCTACATTTATGTTGATATTTGTAACAAACTGTTATTGCCCAACCCATATCTCCTTGCCCTAGCGTTTCAGAGCACACTGGCCTGATTTTCCATAAAGGTGGGGGATGTGTCCACAGCAGGGTGTTAACTCCCTAGCATTGCCAGCCTGTGTAAAGGCAGAACAGATTCCAGCTGCCAGAGAAAGTCCTCAGAAAAAGATGCAGCTCTGGCAATTGGAAGAGTGGCCAGCAAGCATTGAATTCATAATGTACCCAAGGAAAAGACCTCCATCAATGACTGAAGGGAGTTGGTGCATATATATCTGAGTTTTCTCACATTTTGAGTGGGTTAATTCTGAAGCTACTGTTTTAAATGGTTTCTTAGGAATCCCAGTGAGATCAAGCTCTGTTTGCTCACAATGTAACTTGCTTGGGTAATTCACCCTTCATTGCCTTCCTTCCATTCCCTGTCTCACTTCCCCAAATCCCTACTGTTTCCTGAAATCACTTTCTAAAATACACTATTTGCACTTGAATCCTTAACTCAGGATCTGATTTCAGCAGAACACAAATTCAGAAAAGTTTCCTAAAGCATAGACTGAAAAGATACTCATGTAGAGGGAATATTTATGTTCTATAGTTAACAGGATTTATTGTAGGAAAGGCAGGAGGATGGGGACAAATGGGTTTAGGAATATTTGTGGACATCAACTACCTGCGTTGTCTCTACAAAGCCAATCATTATTACTGAAAATAGATTATCTTGTGTCCATATTACTCAGACTAAAACTCAGGAAGAAAAAGAACCTTACTGAAAGTCAATAAAGACTAGGAATTTTGTTCTTCAGATTAATATCATTTTCTATCAGAGTTGCTTATATTCATAACTCATCAACTAATTAAGCAATGAAAAGTATACACGTTCTCTTGTATCTTATGGTATTAGAAAATAACATTAAATTTGCAGTGCCAATTGTTTGGTTAATTAAGAAAATAAAGTATTTCTTTTCAGAGAATTAAAAGGTCAACTATTTCTATTATATTTTTCAAAAAGTTCATTCAAACAGTTTATTTGTACCCTAAGAGGTACAGCATATTATAAAGTGGGAGCTGCTTTTTAAAAATTTCCTCAGGTTTATTAGCTGGTAAAAAAAAATGCAGGACAAGAGATCAAATGTTTATGTCTGTTTAATCAGAATGGTGGAGGTATATAGTGTGAAATGGAGAAGTATCCTTTCTTAAAAAACAAGAAAATACAAGAGAATAAAGGCTAAAAGGTACTCTCTGATAACCTTCATGGCCAAATCGTAATCATAGCTAACTGACCCTTTGAAGTCTGAGCAGGTCTTAGGATAGTCTGTGTAATTCCTGGCATGCCAGAGTTAAATAAATTATTGGCAAGCATGCTATCCACATTTAAAATCATACCTTCCGCTCCTAGGCCCCATGGAATGGTGGGTAATATTTAAATATTAAGTCTGAAGAAGGAAATAAAAGAAGGGTCAAATAAATAGCATAAGAATACAGTGTCATGACTCTCAGTAAGCTTAAGTCTATAAGGCAATTTAACTTAGCTCACTTTCAATTTAACTTACACATGGCAATGACAGATATTTTCTAAGATATTTTAAACATATTTTACTCATTTTTAGAAATTTGGTAACGTCAGTTTCCAATTCTCCGTCTTTTCCAAATTCAAAACTACATGATACTGAATACTTTGTCCAAGCTTTAATACAATATAGCTTTGAACTATCTTCATTTTTGTATTATCTTTGTCTCCTGTCTTTTACTGTTTTAGAACAATATAGTAGCAAACTCCAGCCCTTTTCCAATTTTTTATTTAAAAACATCCTTGCATATTTTTGGTACACTTCACAGAACACTTTGATTACACAATGTCTGGCATCAGCTTTTTCTATCTTGACTACCACATCCTTATTCCAAACCCTGATTTTCTTTCATCACAGCTCATTTTTTTGTTGTTGTTTTAAATCCAGTTCCGTGTATAAATCCTCTTTATTCTGGGCATAAAGGCTGTATCATGGTTTCCTATGACATCATAGATCAGATAAAAATTCTGGACTTTTAAAGGTTCGTAGACTTTTGCCAGTTATATACTAACTTACCTGCTTTCCCTTTCTTTGAGGTCTCAGCATTTCTTCTTCTCTGACTTGAGGCAAAGTGTTTTTCATACTCCAGATAAACTTTTATTCCCAAACTAAATGTTATTTTTTCCCTTGTTCAGCAGACTATCATCTATCTTTCATCACTTAAAAAGCACCAGAAATCCCAACGCCTCCTAGATGTTCCTTGAAATAAAGGACGCTGTGAGGAGGGTTAGTATTCTTTTTCATTCCCTCCTCAATCAGGAATTAAATTTTATTCTATTCGCTTTGGTGATTGCCTCAGATATGCAGGTATTCTTGGTTAGAATATCATAGAATTACAGTGAAGTTCTTTATTATGCTAGCTTTTACTAAAGGCATCTTTCAGGTTGAAGTGCTGTAGTGAAAAGTACAAGGAAGGAGCATCTTTGTTCTAGAAATGTAGCGAATATGTTCATACCTTTTCACATCTTTCAATACATTATCTCATTTGACTCATAAGACCTATGGGAAGCAGCGTTACAGCCCCTGCTTTCAGTGGAAGGAACTGAAGCTTCAGTGTCCTGCAATATTCCGAGAGGATAGACTTTGAAATCAGGAAGACCTGAGTTTGAATTATTGCAACAATGCTTATACCTGTGCGGCTTTGGATTATTCATGTCTCTAAACCTAAACTGCCTCGTAAAATAGGTACAGTAATAACTATATGATACACTGCATGTAAAGAGCATCGCATGTAAAATGATTCCTTGGCACATGGAAAGCACTTAATAACCAGCCAACATGTTAAAGGATCTGCCCAAGACACTTTTAGAACATGCCTGCAAGGAGGTGAAACCAAGATTTCGGGCTCCAGAGCCCATGTGTTTCCATTATCCCTAATTCCTAGCGCGCTGATTAATTAAACAACTTGATAGATGACCTTGAGCAAAATACTTCACTGAATCAGTTTACTCATCTGTAAACTGAGTCTTTTCAGACTTTCAATCTATTGCAGCTACGATATTTTTTTTTCTCTAGCCTTGTACACTTGATGTTCAGACTCCTTATATATCCAAGATCTGTATAATCATAAGCTGTGCACATTGCAATGAGTTTCATTCCTATATTCATACTTAGTTCAATAATTAGTTTTGTGTACACTCAGCTGTTGCCTGTCTTTAGTCTGCTTACCAGCGCCTCTGAGGGGAAGACCCATACCTAGCTTTATTTATATCCTGGCTTGCTCTCGAAAGGATTAAAGGCAGCGAGCGACACTAGAAGTTCCCTAACGATGTTACACAGTGCTACCAATAAATACTCTTTTTATGAAATCGCCCCGTAGAAAACCGCCGATGAGTTAAGATGATGTCTCTTACCTAACTCTTAAAAATAAAAACTAATGTACCTAGCTAGAAGTCCTGGAAGCATATAGTTAAGGTTCTTTCTTCAGCCTTCACGCTGTCTCACCCGTTGTCAACGGTCACTCGAATGCCCTTCTCAGACTAGCCAAAATTGTCGCCACTCCAGCCCCGGCTTGACCGAGATCCCACCCCGCCCCTTCATTCCCTCTCATACCCAAGTTTCCTGATTGGGAAGGGGCCTGAAGAGCCTTTCTCACATTCCCATTTTATTGGCTGGCACGGCTGTCAGTAATCTCTGCTTCCCGCCTTCTAGCCTAGCGGGTTTCTTGGACCCCTTGGTTTCTGCGACAAGCCGCTTACGTTTGCCTGAGCCGTGTTGCCGGGGACCGGCGACCTTTCACCCCTCCCTTCCCACAGGAGCGCCCCAGCCCCCGTCCCCTCCCCCGCCGCCTGCGCGCGCCCCCGCGCACGCGCTTAGCCCGCGCGCACACACGCACGCGCATACACACAGCCTCCCCCGCCCCCCCCCCCCCGCCAGCCCCCGCCTCCGGCGGGGCCCCCTCCGCCCCCGCAGGCTGAGGCATCAGCTCTGGGAGGCGGCAGCGGCGGCGGCGCTGCTGAGAGGCAGGGACCGGAGCGCGAAGTGTGTGGGAGTCTACGAACTCAACCCCTCTCTACCCTCCCCTCGCAGCCATCCCCCTCCCTCCCCGCCAGCCCCCCCTACAAGCGGGAGAAATAATGAGCGAGACCGGGCGGCAGCAGCAGCATCGCCGAGCAGCCCAGGCAACGGCAGAACCGCTCCGGCAGCGGCGGCGGCGGCAGCACCAGCAGCGGGAGCGAGCGCAGCGCTAGCGCGGCGCGGGGACCGCCGCGCTCCTTCCCGGCTCCTGCCCTCCTCCGCCGCTCGCTCCTCTCCGCATCCACCTCCTTCCCCTCCTCCTGCTCATTCACTCTTTCCCTCACTCTCCCCTCCTCCTCGGCTTCTCCCCGCGCCCCGCCAGCCCTCGCGCTCTCCCACTCCCTCTGCCCGTCCTCCCCGCTCCCCTCCTCCCGCTCATTCACTCGCCCCTCTCCCTTCACTCTCTCCCCCTCTCTCCTTTCTTCTCCTTCTTTCACCCTCCGTCTCTCACACCCCCTCCATTCCCCTGTCTCCTTTCTGACACTGCACTGCAGCTGCTCCTCAGCCCTGCCCCCTCCCCAGTGAGAACAAACCAGCAACATTGCTTTTTTTTCCTAAAGAGATTTCTATTGATCCGATTAAAAAAAAAAAAAAAAAAAAAAAAACCTTAAGAAACCCCAAACGCAAAAAAAAAGAAAAAAAGCCAAAACAAAAGGGAGAACCTTCTCCCCGTAGCAGCGGCAGGAACTGCAAACATGATGGCGGCAGCTCCCATCCAGCAGAACGGGACCCACACTGGGGTTCCCATAGACCTGGACCCGCCGGACTCGCGGAAAAGGCCGCTGGAAGCCCCCCCTGAAGCCGGCAGCACCAAGAGGACCAATACGGGCGGTGGGTATCGCTTCCACCTCCCCGCTGGCCCCATCCCCCGCCGCCCGCCCCTGCCTCCCTCCCTCCTGCCGGCCTCCCTCCCTCCCGCGGCCCGGACACCTCCGGCCCGAACCCGGCGGCTCCCGCGCCCCTGCCCCGCGCCCCCTCCCCTGCACCTGCCCCGCACCTCGCCGTCCCGGACACATTTCCATTTCTCTGTTTATCATTCATCAAAATGGCGACCGGTTTTTCGGAATAGACCTATCTTTCCATTTAATCGGTCTAAAGACTGACCATTTAAATATCCTAGACCTGGGCAAGGGGGTCCGTTAAAGAGGAGGAGGATGACCCCCGAGTGAGGTGATGGCCGCTCGAAGATGCGCGCTGCATTTAACAGTCTGATAAAATAAATAAATAAATGGCACTTGGGTAGCGGATAGCAAATGATTGGGGCATCGGAGAGTTTTTCCCTCTCCATCCCCTTGCTTTGGGCCACAAGTAGTATGCAAAATCTTGATGAGTGCATGCTCTTACCGCACTTACACTGTCGTTGCAAATATCTCATTGATTTGTCTTCAGAGGTGTGCATACGAGGGTGGGGGTGTCTGGTACTGTGACTTGTTAGTTTAACATCCTGCGCTTCCTGGGAAGATGAGTTATAACGGGACCGGTATCGCTTCTTCATTTGCACTGGAGTCATCTTAACAATGCACCCAATGCATCGAGGCAGAGGTGAATTTATCTACAGCATGTACATTAGAGACGGATGGGGGTCTTGCGAATGGCACACCCGCAAAATTTAGAACGTTTATTCACATAAGCTGGATTTACTGGGGTGTTTCCGATTTAAGACTTGATCAGTTTGTCAGAAATTAAAGTTTATGGAGTTGGCTTTATATTTTCTACAACATTTCATTTCACTCTTTCTTGGTTCATCCACTTCCTCTGTTTTTAAAGCTGTGGCTATTTTGGAGAAGTAACATAATCTGTTTGGTCACTTTTAAGTGTATTTGATATAAATGACTCCTAAGCTTTTTAGTATTGGCAGAATTCTTCTTAAGGTCCTTTAATTAATGAGCTTAAACGAGATCATGGTAGACTAAGAAGTGCTAAAGAAATACACCAGGATTAGTTAGATTTGCCAGTTCACATCACTTTGAGTTATTTCCTGGCAGTTATTGCAGACTTGGAATACACCCTACAGTTTGGGTGGATTATTTGGTAGGAGAAATGTTTGTTTTGCATACTTTAAGTAAGATATAGGCAATGGCTGATTGTAGTCCTTAGGTGTTTGCTAATGTCAAACCAATATAGCTCATCACTATTTACAGTCCTTTTACTTATTTGTATTGCAATATGGTAAGTGAAGGTTTGTCATCATATAAATCTCTGAAGTTTTGTTAAAGGGTCAGTTCATTTCATTTTACCATAGTAACCACAGATAGAATTGGAAGACTTCCATGTTTGGAATAACAACTGGAATTTAGTCATCAGTTTCTACAGTGCTGCAAAATAATAAAACATGTTTAGATTTTAATTCCAAGTTTAAAAGTATAAATCCTACAAAATGAGAAACAGTTTGTACCTATTTATTTTTCAGTGTAATTGGCTTACTTTTGTTCTTTAAAAAAAAAAAATTAACCCCATATTTCCTGCAGCTATATGCCCAATGTTTTAATTGCTGTTTTTTCCCTCTTGAGGGTGGAGAGGGGATAGAGAGTTTAAAATTATCATGTTAACCAAATATATTTCTTTGCATTTTTCAGAAGACGGCCAGTATTTTCTAAAGGTTCTCATACCTAGTTATGCTGCTGGATCTATAATTGGGAAGGGAGGACAGACAATTGTTCAGTTGCAAAAAGAAACTGGAGCCACCATCAAGCTGTCTAAGTCCAAAGATTTTTACCCAGGTAGGTGCAATGGTGAAGAGATTGTTTGATAAATCCCCAAGGAAATAAAGAGAAGATCTACGTGTGTTGTATGTTGTATTGAAGGAAATTCTTAATAGTATAGACTTCATTTATATATTGTATTTGTGGAAAATTTTAAAGAATATTTCCACTCTTGATTATGTTTTGTTTCTATAATCGATATACTGTGTCTGTGATTTAGAACAATTACGAGATAACATCTTTTGGGTATGTCTAAATACTTCTTTCTAATTAGGAAAAAACTCTAAAATTTAAAGATAGAAACATGGACAGCTGGCATCAGGAAATAGGGTTCTTTTGAAGTTTTCAGACATCATTGTAATGACAATTAGTCTAGAGTGAATTCAGAAGAGGGGGTAGGAAGGCTTCTTAAAGAATGGACCATTTACTTCTAAATCCATTATGTACCTCTTTCTGCTTCACTGCTTTGTTTGTTGGCCCTGGAGTGAAGTAAAGAGGACAAGTGCTGCCTCTTCAGATTTTTAAAATACTGCGTTTTTAGTGTAATTGTGACAAGGAAATATATTATTATGTAAGAAGTAAAGTAATACTTCAAAATTTGTGTTATGAAGAGCTGTATTGGATTAAAATCTGGTAACAGTTGTGTGGTACTATAACCTACTGGAAAATGGCAAGTTTCCTAGGTGGCATAATTTTTTTTGTACTTTTCAGTGTGTGTTTTTTATTTCAAGTGTTATACAGTTCTCTGTGTTTTATCTTTTTCTTTTTATCATTTTGCTACTCATTATATGGATTTTAAATATAATTGGATAATCTGCATAATTGAATAGTATATCTCTTAGATGAAACATTAACTGATTTGCTTTTACTCAGGTGTAGCTTCTGCCATTTTTTTTGGTTATTTTGTCTTCATGGCCATAAAAAAGTATTTGTTCAGTGCTGAGGGGACTGATACTGCTTCTTCCCCCCCCCCCCCCATAGAAAAACAAAGCTCATTTGCTTTCAATGATCTAATTTCAGTAGAATTCTTTAGTAGAGGATTTCTTTTTCATAGCCAATTGATTGGTGGGAGAAAATGGACCATTATGCTAGATAAGAAGGTTTTGGAATGGTTGAAAATATCACTTAGTTGTATAAACTAAATGTAGTATATTTGGTAAACACTACAAACATTAAGCTAAAATGTAATCTCTTAGATATGCTGTCCTTCGAAAGTTTGTTTCTGTGAGTGTAGTTTTGTAGATGGCTTTCCTTGTCTCTGAAACTTTCCTTATGCATTAAGAAAGTTTACTAACATATTCACATTCATATGTTTGAAAGGTATATTATGATGAAAAAAATCAATGTGGAATTGTGAAAACCTTAGTACAAATAAAAGCATTCAAAAGAGCTTGATTGCAGAATTAATAACGTGATAGTTCTAGGAAAAGAGCTGCAATGGTAAATTAAATTCACTGTCAATAGATGAAAATGAAATAGCTTTTTTGCATTATACATGAGGTGGTATCAGATGTGCAGGGATGTTACAGAAAATTGGTGTTTATCAAGGATATTCCAAATAGTAAATTAAATGCCTTTTCATTTGAATATAGTTTATTTTCAGTGGGTTTGAAAGGGTGCACCGAGAATTAGATCTTTTGTTTTTAGTCCACTTAGTTATACATTTTTTTCTTATTACATTGAAATTGCTTATTTTATTTATAGTTCTGAAGCACATTATTCATATAGAACAAGAATATCCGTTGGAAAAAATGGAAAACTGGAATGCGTTGAACAAAATTTTGTGTGTGTAGTGACGTAACCTGATCAAATGTGATTTGAAATGTCTGGATAAAAGAAGGCTTATACTCTGCCTGTAACAGGTGGAAACCAAGCACACGCTATGGAATTAATTTTAAGGATAAAGTAAAGCCTTGTAATTAATAAGAAGTTGTATTAATTCTGAACACTTTAATTTAAATATGGTATTACTGGATTATTCCCTGTTCAGACAGATACATCTCTCTTCTTCTGACAGACTTCAATTTTAATAGTCTTTCTGTTCACACTTGACCACAAGCCTGTGGAATTATCTAAGGTCCTGGTATTCTTCAACATAACAGCCTCTGAGCTACTTTCAACTTCTCGTACTCAGATATATTTAAGGGATACTTACCTGCTCATCTCAGATGAACCAAATTATAAAACTGTGATTTCTTATCGCCGAGTTCTTACAGGATTATGCAGTAATTTGGAAGCCCATTTTTGTGTTTCATATATGTATTTATGACTCCTCTATTAGAGTGAACATGCCTGATGTTTATTTCATCAAGAATCTTTCTATTTCTTGTTTGGTAAGACAGTGTATTTGGAGAAAAGTATACTTTAGTTGTATAACCTAATGGATTTTCTCAAATTACCTAAGTTTCAAACAGAATGTAATTGTGTTCGGAAGGTTTAGTTAAAATACTGATGTATTTAACACAGACTTTCTTTAGGATGTATAAGCCAGTATACAGACACACTTTGGGGATATTTTAACAAATTTCAACTCAAATGTATGTCCATTGTTTTTACTATAGCCAATATAATATACTCATATTTATCATATTTGTGAAGTTTTTTGTTTTTTGTGTTTTGCTCAGCTTGTATCTTTAAAATATCTTAAACAACCTCGCCTTTCTGAGTAATTTTTAATATTTATGGTTGAAATCAAAACATTTTTTGCGCATTAATTGGTGTGATTTAGAATTTGTAGAACTGTATATTATATTGTGTATTTCAGCATGGCATAGTAAATAAAATAATTTGGGGAGATTGAGGATTGTGAAATGAATTTTTTAAATTACTGTAATCAAAAAAGATGTATGAGTAGATATACTTTTGCTGTGTAATTCATCTTTTTAGAAATCTAAATCTTACAGGATACTAGTTATTATCTGTGGTTTATGAATATATCTTTTTTTCTTACTTGATTAAAGCAGCCTATTTATTTACATATCTTTTCTATAATTAGGTTAACTAAAGTTGTTGCCTTGTAGTAAAAAGCAGCTTTCTCATTTTTGGGGAATATATTACTGTATGCATTTTCAGAATGGCGATAGTGTTCTTTTATTCTTTTATTTGGCATCTGAAGATGTGTTTAGTTTTGTTAATAAATAGATTGATTTTATATGTTAAAATAATGCATGGTTCAGGTAGATAATACAAAAAACTTATGGAATACATTATTGGTTGGGAATAGTAAAGGATTTATAAAATATATTTTTTCATGTGTGCCTTAAATTTTAGAACATTTCATAATGCACCTATTGTTATTCCATTGTATGACACTAGAGATCTTCATTATATCCACCAAACAGAAATACTTCATTGTAATCGCAGCATATATTAGTGTGTATCTTACACTTTCTTCGTATTTATGGCTATAAAACTGGATCACATTTGATGTAAAGTATTTCCTTTTATGGTCCTTAAGTTAAAATTTGAACTTACATCCCTAGATTTATTGTATCGTAATCTTAGCATTGCACAACTTGGGTGATTTTTTTTGTTAATCACAAGCCAGTTATGTGTTAAATTTTTAAAAGTCTTGAAAAAGAATGTAAGTGCATTTTTCTTTTAGTGAAGGAAGTACTCAACACTGCCTTAATTTTGACATGGGGAAAATTCAGTGGCCAATTTAACCTTTAGGATCGAGACTGTATAACATAAGAATGATCATTTTTTTTGGAAATGAGATGAGTTAATAAAGTTTTAGAATAGATCGCTTCTTTTGTTTACATTATTGAAAGAAGAGAATTATGGTGTTGGTAGTACAACGGGAATACTTTTGTCCGGCTTTTAAAAGTTGCAGTCCAAACACTTTTCTTTAATCTTAGATGCAAAGCATTTTAGAAATTTATTGGTATGTATTTTAAGGAAAAATTAGTAGATACATAAAATTGTAACAAGGAAAAATAAAAGTAGTGTAATTTCTAGTATTGTTGAGTTTAATATGATGGTTATGATTACACTGTGCTATCCCTTTGATTTTAGTATGATCAAAGAGTTGCTGGCATGTAATGTGCTTTTCTTTAAATCTTCAACTTGTAATATTTATATTTATCATATTACCTGTTGTTATATTTTGTCTCTCTATACCCTTAGTTGAAGGAGGAACCATAATCTTTCAGTTAGACATTAGTATCTCTCTGAAATTTGCTGTATTTTTAATATTTTCTCATTTTAAGAAAGCAGGAAATCTCAACATATGAAGGAATGTTACTGGCATAGCACAATCTATGTTAAAATTGTAGAGTCTGAAGATATAGTTTTGATACTTAACTCCTGTAAACAAATGTTTTATAGCATAAGATTTTTAGAAAAATTGAATTAGCACTAAAAGTCTTAGGTATTCTATTTATTTGATTTTTTTTTTCATTCTGATGTTATATCTTCTATCATTGATTTAGTAAGTTGTGGAACATCATTTAAAGTACTGACGTTTTCATGAATTATATTGTATAATGTCACTTTGATATTAGCTATTTGAAGCCTTCTGGATTTTGGAAAAATAGCTCATTTAAATTTGTGACGTTGTAAGGAAATTCAGTATGTCTAACAATATTGCCTTGCAAATATCACCCCCCAAAGCTTTCAAGAAGAGTTTAAACATAGTGAATATAATCAGCGAAATAGTTCAATATTTGTGTATGGAAGGTGTTTTGTATAATATATAAGAGGAAAAACAATCTGTGTCTTGGGAACTCTAAGGAGTATGTGGTATCACTAAAAATCTGAGCAATAAACACCCATCAAAAACTTGTCTATTTTATAGCTATTTTGTTTTGTTTTGCTCTGGCTTAAGCACATTAATTTTTAAGCTTCTAAATAACACAGATAACATTTATTGAACATAATTATGCCACTTGTTACCTAAAATTCAGTACCTAATAAAACTGTTTTTTACCATAGAGTTTAGTCTTAGTTGTTTTCAGTTTAGCGGAGTTGTTTTAAAGCACTTTTATGAGCAAGTGCAGCTTTTCAAAATAAAATTGGGGGGACAAGGGTGGGAGATTTGTGCTTGATTGCCATCTCATTTCCATCTTTGGATACAGCTCTAGCATAAAGTTAAACAACATCTGCAGAGATCTGACTGACAAACATCTCTCTGGGACTCATCATTGCAGCCTGCAGCAGGTGCATTCAGCTTGCAGTCTTTTCCAAAAAGAGGTTAGTTTGTTCTAACATTTATCAGTAGACCAGTGGGAGCAAGTGACTAGAGAGAAGAGGTTGGTTGTCACTTGTCCAGTGCTGGAATACTACAGGTAATTGGACTGGACTGGTGGGAACCGCAGCAGCGTGTGTCTCACATTGCACTGCAGCTGCTATGGGGCTTAATTAACCTGACCCTCAGAGACTGAAGTGTCATGGTATAAAACACAACATGCAAGAAACGAAGCAGTATTTTTCAGATACTTCCTGGTGTCTGAGTTGGTGAAATTTCCATTTTCTTCGTCTCGTTCTTAAAAAGATATGGCATAGGCTTTTCCATTTTTTTATATGGAAATATTTGAAACTAAAATGATTTCTATGAATCTGATAGAATCCACACACGTAAAAAGATGTTGTATAGAAATAGAAAGAAAATAATCTTAAGTCAGAAGTATTTAACTTTACATATTCCACAAGTACGTTTTCAAATCATGAACGAGCAGAAAACAAGTGGAAGTACATTGTAATTTTTTAATTATCATTATTGTAGCTTAACATTTGTTTATTTTCAAATATAACCCATGTAAAATTAAGTTATATCATTTTAGTGTGTTAGAGGCTTTGGCAAGCAAGCTTTGCTGAGTGCTTTGAAGTGTTTCAACAAACAAGACAGGTATAGCATAAAAACTCAAAAAAAATTAATCTGTCATTTATTTCTATTGTTTGAAATTTCTTAATCTGTTTGAAATACTTACAATATGCTTCCATGACATATATAGAAGTTTCTTACGTTTTCTAATAGTGTTCCCACTTATTGTAGGTGTCTAATCACAGTTTTGTATATTAATTGGCCCTTGAATGGAAAATAACTTGCAAGGTAAAAACGCCTTTAAGTTAAATACGGCAAGTTCTATATTACTTTAAAATAATTCTGAATTAAAAAATATATTTGGAATCTTGTGAAGGAGTTTTATAGTTTTGATTTTTCTCTCATTTTTACTGATTTGAATTTTTTGGTCTTCGTTGAATATAACCTGTCAATTATCAAAGAGGAATTAAGTTTTGGAGTTTGCACAGAGTTTTTTGTAACTTACATGCTTTTATTGAAGGAATTTTTACCAGTATTGCCAGTAACTATTGGATTCTGAAGTTACTGCTTATAAGAAATCTTTTAAAGTTTATTTTAATTGAATTATGTATAGTAGTAGTTTATTGGTAGTTATAGTAATCATGGGAAATAAGATTAAAATAATCATCACTAGAAGTTAATATAATCATTCCCGTACTTTTAAGCATATGTTATTTTTCAGTCAAGACTTTCCATTTTTGAGACCTTGGATCTTTGTTTTCTTTCCAATTCTTATCAATATAGAAATGATTCTTTAAAATTCCACATATATACTGCACCATCATTTTTAATTTTTTTTAGAATTTGGTTTTTATGGATATTTATGTATGTGTATAATTTTATACTGACTGACTCAAGTTTTTTTTTTTTTTTTTTAATTTATTTGTTTTTGAGAGGGAGAAAGAGTGCACACAGGGAACAGGCAGAGAGACAGGAAGAGAGAGAGAATCCCAAGCAGGCTCTGCACTGCCAGCATGGAGCCTGATGTGGTGCTCGAACTCACAAACCCTGAGATCATGACCTGAGCCGAAGTTGGATGCTTAACTGACTGAGCCACCCAGGTGGCCCTTTAAATTTTTGATAAAGAAAACTGAATAAAAATAAACATTTAAGACTACAAAGTAAAAATGAAAGAATATTATATACACTGATGAGCTTTTGAGATATTTTCCGTATTCCCTGAGTTTCAAACTACTATATGGATATCCTTTCCCATAACAAAACTTGGTCATGAAAACATACAATATCTACGTTCCATCATTGATCTTTTGCTGCTTCCTGCAGGGCCTGTCATAGCATCGTTGACAGGACCAGATGAAAAATGAAATCAGTATCTTGAGTTTTTTAACAGCAAAATGATTCAGGTAAGATTATTTGGCATAGAAAATAAACCATTTTTTACTATTCCTAAACTAATTTAATAATTGACATTTAAAATTAATATATATATTTTTTATTTCAAGACCTGTTCTATGTTCTACTGATGTTCAGTATGTTTGTAATTTGCAATTAATTTTATTCTGAACTCAGTAATTTTTAAATTTTAGACTGTAGTGTTTTTTACTTTCCTCATGAAACTAAACATACTTTTTGAAGTTTTGAGAAATAACTTTTCTCTTTCAAAGGTTTTTGAGAACAGTTTTACACTGAAGGCTCTGTAATTGTTTTGCAGGATAAATTTTCACATAATGTACTTATTAATTAAATAAGACTTCAAATCCTGCATTCCCTTTAGGGTATAATATATGCTGACTCTCAGTTGATTCAATTTTTAAAAATCATTTTTATCTTAAAGAAGAAAGTTTTCATTTATATTGTTAATAATCTGCTTCTCTAGGAATTAGATTCAGTGACTTTTTATAAGATCTAGTAATTGGGGGGGGAAGAATTGGAAGGGCAGAAAGGAAGGAATTGGCAGAGCATTTCATTAACACTGAATATAGTAAAGGAATGTGGTATGTATTTTTGTTTTATGTTACTAAATATTTTAGAAGAACTGTAACTTTTCCATCTGATTACATTCATTCTTGAAATAACTTGTTTCTAAAGGAGTTAGTATTGGAGGCTATTGAGCTTATCATTCACATTTTTAGTCTTAATTATTCTTTGTATAACTGCATTTTAATTTTTCTAAGATTAATTTATGTTTTTTTTAAGTCACGGAAGTACTTTTTAATAAAACCTGGTGTGAAATCTGTCTAGAAGCTTTTCTCTTGTTCATTATGTGTATTTATCAGATGGTTCCTATGAGCCCAGGTGTAGGCAGCTCCTTGGTCATCACGACTTAGAGTTATTACAAAGCATTTTTTCTTTGTTAAAGGGTTATGGATATGTTTTACTTTTTCCTAAAAAGTTGCACTTTAATTGTTCTTGTCTTCTTAAGTTTTGTGTTAAATTTTTTTCTGTTATATGGCATCTCTGTCAAAAGACTTACTGAGGACCCTTAGAAATAGCAGAGAGGCTTTCCATTTTAAGAGACTGAAAAAATCATGGAATTGTGGAACCAGATGAAAGGAATGGATCTTAGATCTCATCTCTTCCAGAATCTCTATTTAACCATTGAGCAAACTAGGATACCAAGATAATAAGTGGTGCATGTCAATAATCATCCTTTAGCTTTTAAATATGTTTTCTGAATTTGTGGTACAAATTTTAGTAGGTACTTCTTTCTCTTCCTGTTTTGCTCCACTCTTTTTTCCCTTCCTTTTTGGATATGACTCTCTGAGGAAATAATTCTTTAATTTTTCTCTCTCCTAGTTTTAAAATGAATGTGCCTCCCCCCCCCCTTATTTTAAATAAGTTGAAAGCACGTTAGTTATTTTAGAACAGTTTTTGTTGTTGATTTGCTATACTGAAGGGTCAAATACAGGTTCTCTTTATCACTACCACACATTTAAAAAAAAAAAAAAAAGTTATGATAGGTTATATTACTTGGAATATAGCCTGGTCTCTTTTTCCGTAATTGTAGTTTGAAGATGTCAATATTACCAGGGTGATTTGATTTCTACACTTTGTTACTTTTCTTCATTTGCAATGTTTGCTTTCTTTTTCTTTCTTTTTTTTAATGTTTATCTTAAGAGAAAGTGGGAGCGGAGGGTGGGGAAGAGAGAGAGAGACAGAGAGACAGAGAGACAGAGAGAGAGAGACAGAGAATCCCAAGCAGGCTCTATGCTGTCAGAGCAGAGCCCGACACAGGGCACGATCACATGAACCATGAGATCATGACCTGAGCCAAAATCAAGAGGTAGGACGCTTAACCAACTGAGCCACCCAGGCACCCCTGATTTCCCTTCTTTCTTTTGCTTGCTTCCAGTGTTCCTTAGCCAAATTTTTTGTTTTTGGTTTAACAGAGTATTGACCTTGATTTAAAAAAAATGTGTAGACTTTCTAATTCAAAATCTGTTTTCAAGGATATATATATTTTCTATATTTTTATGTCTTTCATAAAAATTTTCTTATATATTTGGCTGGGTATTCATAACAGTTGGTTTAAAAAGAAAAAAATATTATGGTTAAAAAATAAGCAACAGGCTAGTTGTAAGGCATTTTAAGTAAAGGTGAAGATGTATTATACAATAATTTTTAATTTTAAAACATCACTATTTTCTCTTTTTTGTTTTTTTCATTACATTGGTTTGCTTCTCCGAGTTCTGATGATGTTTGCGTTGTAAGCTTATGGACTACTTTCTAACATAAATATAAAAGTACTCAGTGTGATTTTGGAGGAATTTTTTTTTCTTCACAGCTTTAAACCAAAATGAAAAATCTTTTGTGATAGCCTTTACTTATGTCATTTAAATAATTGAATTAAGCTTCATTGGTATGAAGGAATTAATGTCCTTCATGCCTGTTGCTGTATGTTCAGTTTACAGCTCAGTGCTGTAAACATAGGTGGCAGTTCAAATTTAAAAGAATGTATGTATGAATGAATAAATGACTGATTTGAGGCTTCTTCTGTGAAGTGTGAGTACAATGGATAGTGGGCAGTTTATCTTTAAATTTTCATTATATCCAATTTACCTTGATTGGGGGGTGGTGTGTATATGTAAAACTCGTATTTCAGATAAGTGAACAAATGAGTTCAAAAATTTAAACAAACAAATGGCCATAGAAGTGTTAACACAAGTATGGGCCAGGTATTAAAAAAGAAGAGTAGAGTGAGAGAAGGGAGTTTTGCTTTGTATTTAGCATGTTGTCCTTTGTGAAGGAAACTGTAAAGCCAGTATTATGGAGTACTTAAAAGCCATTTCCAAAATGTAGATAATTAATAAAAATATTCTGACTTAACCAACATGAGCTTAATTAACATTTATTAATAAAAGTGATTTGAAATACCTATATTACAAGATTTTAGAGTTACGTCACATTATGGTTTTTTTTGCTGCCACATGTCTACTTGTTCGCTAAGGAACATCCTGTTGATGACTTTTCTTGAGATATCCTGAAAATCAAAGTTTATTAACCACTAAATTAAAGTTACATTATTAAAAATATGATTATTTTAATTGTATTTTAATATCTTCACCTGTAGAGGGGAAGTTAACATGTATAAATACATTATGACTTTTAGAAGCTAGACTATTTAATTTTCTCATTTGTGAAAGAAAAAAGTATACCAGTTACATAGTAGAGCAGAATTTATTTGCTTAGAGTTTGACTAGAATATCAAGGTGTTAGTATGTGTTACTTTATTTGAAAATAAAATTATAGGAAAGTTATCAAATTTGGGCTTCTTTAGTCTTTTACTTTTTAAACAGTTAAAATTTAGAGAAATCCATGAAATACTAATGTTTTTATTGTATTAGTACATTGAGATTTGCTACAATGAACCAAGAAACATCTAAGATTTAGTAGATAAATCTAGTCTTATGCTTAGTCCTCTACATTTTTATAAATTCTCTTTATTTTTTTAAAAGCTGGTGCAGAATAGTAGGCTAAAATAATTCTATTGTAGTGTTTCTTTACCTGGTGCTTCCTTTGCTACTACCATGGGATTGTACTTTGCTACTACCTCTTGGGGTTAGAACTAGGTATACAATGCTCTGAAGATCTTATTCTCAAGAAAGAGAGCAGTAAGACACAAGAAAGATAAATACGTGGTTATAATAAATTTTAATAAATGTATAATGGTAGAATTGTGTCTACAAGTTGAAACTACCTCTGTCCGCGACCAGATCTTGCAGGGAGAAGGTGGACTTCAAAGAAAACTTCAAAGAGGAGGGGGGTTTTGAGGGTTGCATTTTAATTTGCTTGTTGGGCAAGAGTGGAAAGTCATTTGAAGCAGAGACACAGTGTATATTTAGGTAGATATGAAAATTGCTGTCCTATTCAGGGATCCAAAAGTAGTTTGGTATTACTAGGTAAAAAGTGGATGTTGCTGGGGGGAAAGTGGGGATAGGGAGATACTATAGATATTTTTAGAGACAAGAGAGAATGTATTACATGTGAAAAAGATAAGAACTTGTTTGAAAATTGCTATTATTAGCAAGAATTATTTTAAAGAAAAAATACCTCTGTTGTGTCTATAAAATGACCCACAATGGTACTGAAATTAAAATTTATGCACGTATTTGTATAAAAGTTTATAGTTGTATTTTGGAGGAGGATTGCCTTAATTATCTAAAAGTAGAGCTGAGTAGTAGACTGAGGAATGTGACTTTCTGCTTAGCAATGTAAGTAGAATTAAAGAGAAGACTACTTTGTTTACAACGGAAAAGACTAAGGGAAAGGTGAGGCAACTAGAAATACGGAAAAAGAGATATTAAGAAATACGATAGTTGTGTTTTATTAAGCAGTTATGTGCCAAGTGTAAAAGAAAAGCGTGGGAACCTAGTGAAGGACAAAATCCAGTGAAGAATGTTTTGCTGTACTCAGGAATAGTGTGGAGAGAAGTATGTTTTTGACATTTATTCACTTTTGCATACCTTGTTGTCTGTGCAGACACATTTAAAATTAGCAACTTGGTTTCTTTTACTAGTTTGTTTTTGAATCATATATCTGATACAATTTTTCTCATTTCTTAAATTACATGAATATGTAGGCCATTTTAGCTCTCTTGATATGTGATGAACAGATCTATTCATTTTTAATTTGATGAAAATTCGTGATTTACACAGCATATACATTTTTTTTAATGTGTGAATTTGATGTCGTTCCAACACTAAAGTTTTGGTATATGAGAGAGACATTGGTCAATGAAAATAAAAACTGAAACTTCCTATTCATTGTAAATGGATTTTCTGTTATGTAATTATTTTATTTGGAGTTTCACATGATTATTGAGATTCAGCAGGATTCTCCATCATTGATATTTATTTCCTAAAGGAGTCACTGTTAATCGATACTCGATCAAAATCAGATTAATTTAAAAAAGACTGAAAAATATGGCACTGTGTTTCCATTTAGAAAATGAGATTAAAAATCTATCTAGCGTTTTATACTGATTTGTGAAATCATTGGCTAGTTGTGTAGAGAAACATTAAAGAATTGAACAGCTGAAGTGACATTAAGCACCAGATGGGGATTTGAAATGAAAATATTCACTGTGTAATCTTTATTTAAGTGCTATTCATAATTCAATAATACCAGTCGTATAACTCAAAGTTGAATTCAATACAAAAAGGAAGCAGAAGCAAAATCTCTGCCTTCAAATTGATAACGCATATCATGGTATGATATCATGACTTGTTCTTAAAAGGGATAAATAATATAGGTAAGACAACTGCATACATTTTTTGCAGAGGCAGTACAATTCTCTTTGAGAAAAATTTTGAAGAATTTTGGGTTGTGAATTGTTTCAAAGTAACATTTATTTACATGGAACATCTTTTATGAATTCTGTCTTTGAAATTATATTCTATTTTGCATTTACAAACATCTTCTAAACTAGAAACTTCCAGCCATATTTTCTTTACAGTAATATTTTAAATTTCTTCTGAAGTGTATACCTATTTTGTTTAAGGAAAGGTATGTTCCTCTGAAAGCTTTATCACGTTTTTAGCTAAATTGGTATATTTGACATCTTGTTTAAGAACTAGAATGACTCTGGATATGAAAACACAAACTGTGATAATAAGAAAGATATGCCATATGTGGCAGTTTAGGTTGGCATATATCTCAAATGGCATGTTTAATGTACTGTATTACTAAAATTAGTAATTTTACAGTGGAAGGCTGCTACTCTCAGTATATAGTTTCATGCTGGTGGGCTTAGAATGCTGACAGACCCTTTACTTTGTAAATCCCTGTTTTCAGTCCTTGTAAAAATCTTTTCTCTGTTAAAATTATCTATATGGGATATGTGTTAGTAACTTATTCTCTGAAGTTTGTGAAAGTTAATGAAAGTATTATAAATAGTATATAGTTTGACAGATGATTATCGATGTGAATAGCAATCCTGTATGTTGTATTTTTGTCAAGGAATAATAATGCTAATATATTTATATGGCAAAAAATAGTTTAGCAAAATAAATAAGATTCGAAAACAGTATTTTTACTTTTAGGGAATGTACATATGTTGGCAGGAAAAGCTTTGAGGTTCTAGAGTCTTGGCAGTGAAGCTATTTGAAACAAACTGAAATAAATTATTGCCCTTTACAAGAAAATACTCAACTTTGAAATCATATTGCACCTTTCTTGAACATAATTTTTTTCTTTTCTCTTTTAAAAATATTGATTTTACTGAAATTTTTTCTTAAAGCCCGTCAAATAATTCAGCAGACTGCATTAAAAATAAGTAGAGGGGCGCCTGGGTGGCTCAGTTAGTTAAGTGTCCAACTCTTGATTTCTTTTCAGGTCATGATCTCAAAGTTTGTGAGTTTGAGTCCTGCTTCCAGCACAGAACCCTTGGGATTCTCTCTCTCTTCTCTCTCTGCCCTTCTCCTGCTTGCTGTCTGTCTCTTTTTCTTTCTCAAAATAAACTTAAAAAAAATAAGTAGAAACTGCAATGTGATGGGGATAATTTAGGTGATTTCAAGGGATAAATAATATAGGTAAAGGATATGAACATTTTTTGACCACTTAAACTATGCAGGACAAATGCAGTTCTGCTTGAGGAAAATTTTGAAGAAATTTTGACTCGGAGAGATGTTTCAAGAAATAGTTATCTAAGTGCAGTATCTTTTAACGAGCCTGACTCTGAATTTATGTGAGTATTTAAACTATCTCTATTATCGTTAATGGGAAAAGTGATAGTCTTGTTTTTAAAAGTCTAAAACCAATTAACTAAAAGTTACTTAATAAAAGTAAGTGGTATATAAAAGTAGTTTATTAATCATGGCTTAGTTAGCTCTTACATTCTATCACTTATTTCAATTCTTAAAATTTCAATGTAGGCAAGAATTCTTATTTCTGTTTACAGTTCAGGAAAAGTAAGAAAGACAGTGAAAGTTGAAATCATATGTGGTATAGCAAGTTAATGATGAACCTGTTTTTTTTTAACTGTTATTCTGTACCTCTTTGCATTAGACTACTTACAAAGTTGATTTCAGAAATACAGTATTCAAAATTTAAGTAAGGTTCACCAAAATGCTGCATTCATTGGTCAATCACTGGGAAATAATATATTTTTTGATGGCTTAATAATTTTTGGCCCTATTCACATAATAAGGAAATCTTACAAATTTGAATTTTGCCATCAAAAGAAAAGCTGTAATAATTAAACAAAATGGAGACATAAAAACAAGTTTTCTGTCTTGACCAGATCTCTGTAAACATTGAATTTTGATATCTTTTATGTACTTTTCCATCTTCCTATTGATATTAGACCTCTAAGGTAGTTTGCCATTTCACCTTATCTATGAAATTATTTTTGTGAGGTTATTTAATTATTCTCAGTTTGGCACTTATGATTTTGCTTTTACTTTTTAAGTCATATATAACCACCGTAGAGATTTGTTAAATTATACATGAAGTTAGAAACATCTAGTCAAATAAATATGACAGTACTTCCTATAATAAAAATTTTCATGAGGAAAAAAATGTGTTGGGTGTTAGATAGTGAAGTTTATTAAGAAATTATCAAGTCAGGGGCACCTGGATGGCTCAATCAGTTAAGCATCCAACTCTTGATTTCAGCTCAGGTCATGATCTTGTGGCTCATGAGTTCCAGCCCCTCATCGGCCTCTGCGCTGACCCTGCAGAGTCTGCTTGACTTTCTCTCTCTCTGCCCTTCCCGTACTCACTAACTGTCTCTCTCTCTCTCTCTCTCTCTCTCAAAATAAATAAACTTAAAAAAAGAAAGAAATTGTTAAATCAGCTCAGTGCTTTTTAATGCCTTCTGGGTATGTAGAATGGAATGCAAGACCCTCAGGGACCGTGTGGTGTCAGAGCAGAGTTTATCCGATCTCGACATTTAATAGCTGTATGATTTTTTTGTCAGGTCCTTGGATCTATAATTTTTTCATCTGTCTAATGGAAATATTAGTACTCCTCACACAGTCATAAGTTGTTCCGGGTACCACAAAAGGGAAGATGTAAAAGTATGTCACATAATACCTGCCATATAAGCATTTTATAACCATCTTTTTAAATTTTTTCTTTCCCATATTTGTTACATTTAATAACACTAAATATACAGCAGACATTTTAGTGTAAAATAAACTATAGAAATGTGGCTCTAAAAAGGAAAACATTGCTATAAGGAGTTTTTCTTTCAAAATTGCTTTTTTCTTTTAATAACTGATTGTTATTAAAATATAAGCAATACAGAGAAAGTTAAAGCTCACTTTTCATCCCATCCCTTTAAAATAATATAAATAATTTGATGTATATTAATTTTGACCTTATAAATGCCTTCTTATATTTTTATATATCTTATACATTCAATTCAATTTTTAGATACAGTTGTCATATATATTTGTATTTGAATAGATAATTACAAGTGATATTCACTGTTATAAATGGGATGAATTTGCAGCAAATCACCCCTGTTGGTTAATGGATTTGTAGAACTTCTAAATACTCTAAGGTGTCCTCCCAGTCACAACTATGTGGATATTTTTATGTGAACATTTTTATGTACATAGCTTAAAAATGTGTTCTGTGATACCCCTGAGGGTACACAGAGCCTTATTGTTTATTTTTTACCCATATGATTGACCTGAAAACTAGAGATAAGGATTTATAATATTGAAGCATATTATAATCTCATATGAAGCACATGGGCTTCATTGTATTTAAGACTCTTGAAAATTAACATAATTTATTAAACCCTCCTTTCTTCATCTTTGTACATTCAAATATAAAATGTTAAAAATATTTAATAAGAAATCAAATGGTATATAGAATATTTAATACTTCTTTCATGATCTTTTTCAAGATACTGAGACTTCTGAAAATCCTTTACCTGTTAGTTGAAAAGAAAGTCATAGTGTATTAAATGATGAAGCTAGATGTTTGGTAATATAGGTGATAGTTCAAGACTTATTTTTCAGCCGTTTTTAGCTTAAAACATTGTTTTAATTGCTTCTGTAAAGCAATTTAGTTCATGTTCATGCAACTTTCAGGGAATATCCTCTAAAATTTAGTGGTATAGTTTTAGTAAGAGTATGTTTTGGGGTCATGGCATATTACTTTCCATTCCTTAACAAATATTCATATTTTCCTTGACTTATCACAAAAATTCTTGATTACCATTATGGTGAAAAATTTTTTATGATGTGTGTATATTTTGTTATCATCAGTGTGTAAACTTAATGTATTCAAGTGCCTTGCATATTAGATATATTTATATGTTAAATATTTAGGATTTGTCTAATCCCATAGCAAAAACAATTGTGTATATGATTTTTTTTGTGTGACTGTGACTTTAAGGGCAATAAATATACTTAAGATCATATCGATTCTTACTGCTTTGTGGAAAGTATAAAACCTTAGTGAATATCTGCCATAGTACAGAGTAAATTCAATTAAATATTTAGAATGTTACACCTTTGAATATGTAAGAGTACTAAATGTTTTAGGAAAAAATGAAGCGAGAAACTTTGCTAAGGGTCATTTAATTCCATAATAATTAAATTTGTGGGCCTAATCTTTAGAGTGATGGATTTATTCTTAGGTACTTAGAACACATAGAGATGTTGAGAGTGTTTGAAATCTGATTAGATTGAGTGTAATATTGAATGTTGGCAGTTTATGGAAGAGGAATCTGTATTAGTCGAGGGTAGAGGAGACTGAGGATTATCTCTGATTATATTAGGGTATGGTTTGAGGAATTATTGAAATTTGAGATAGTCTGTGAAAGCTGAAAATAGCCCCAACTTCCTTGTCACTTGCAGCATTTTCACTCTTTTTTAGAACTAGGGCAGCAGGCTACACCATATATGATGACTAAGTATTAATTCCAAAACTTTCACTGTCATCCTGATTGATGATCTTACGTCCTGTTTCACTGAGAAAATAAAAGTAATTAAAAGAAATTTCATAAGCTCCCATCACCAGATCTAGCCACCTAACTACATCAGTGCCTATGTAGTCTGTATTTTCTCTTATTCCGATAAACTGTCCCTGCCCATACCAAAGGCTAATCCTCCATTTTTGTTCTAGGTTTCCTTCCCTCTTAGCTACTCAGGAATGTTGTAGCAATTCTTTCGTCTTCTTATGTTATCAGTATACCAGTCATCAGCATTTGACAGTGATCACTGTCTTCTCTTTAAAGCATTTCATTTTGCTTTGAGCACACCTCTGCCTCACTGATTGCAGCTTCCAGTTTCCTTTGCAGGTTTCTTCTCATTTTCCTGAGCTCAGTCCTTGGACCGCTCCATACTTTTTCTTGTACATGTTTACACCCTTGGAGATCCTATTCATATTCAGTGTCATGGCTTTAAATAACCATCTGTTCTTCCATGACTACCAAATGTTTATATCCATTCTGGACCTTTCATCTGATCTCTAGACTAATGATGCAATTACCTACTGGGTATCACTTGTATGTCTAATAAATATGTTAGAATGAAATATTCTGATCTTTCAAATCCTCAAATCTACTTCTCCCACCGTCTTCTCTGTCTTAATTGCAACCTCATCCTTACAGCTGCTAAGGCCAAAAATCTTGGAGTCATCCTTACTTTCTCTCTTTCTGTTAAAGTTTACATTGAATCCATCATAATTCCGACTTTGTTCAAGATTATTTGCCTAATGTGAAAGCCAAAAGCATATATTAAAAACAAAGTAAATATTGTAAAAATGCATTCTGTTCTGCTTACCCAGGTGCAGAATCAAGGAAAGATGTAGTTAGCTGTGAGTTCAGTGTTAAAACTCTGGAGAGTGACAGAAAGTAACCGGTCCTAGTTACTGGATTGACCAGACTGAGCCCTCGAATTGTTCATAGTTTCAAAAGATAAAGCAATGGGAAATCTAGATTCATGTTTAATTTCATGTCATAGGGAAGTCTGTAGGAAATAATCTGTATTCTAAGGATTATAAGTATCAGTACAATCATAATAGTAGCATAAATGTTTTATACCTGCAGGAATTGATTTTCAGAGAATAAATATGAAGCAGTAGAATTAAGAAAATTCTAAATAATGCCAGTTCATTGGATTGTATCAAAATTGAATCTTTTGAATGTTGAGGACATAGTTTAAAATGCAAACTGTTAGTTTAAAATGTAAACAATATATACATTGTGAATGATGATTAAATATATACTGAACCATTTGGAATATTGTGCCAAATCAAAACTTCATCTTTTTTTCAGGATTATACCTTAAAGAAAATACACACCTAAAAAAATAAATTACCTGAGTGGTAATTGTTTTCCTATAAAATATTTTGAGATACTTTTATGCTTGTCAACTGTGAACTTCCTCATTTTTCTGTCTGTCCATGAAATATTATTCTAGTTAATGGACTTCATTTCTCTTTCTAATTTAAATCAATTAGTTTTCACTTTACTATTTTATGTTTCTCATTCTGAAGTCAGTTATTAAAGGAAATTGTATTATTTCAAACACAAGGAGAAAAAAAATAATTGAGTTTTATAGTGCTAATATATTTTCAATAAATAATTATGTATAACAATTTTGATTTATTTCTAATTATACATTTCATTGGTATGTCTTCCTGGCAAAAGATCTTTGATCTCTGGAAATAATCTGCCAGAATAAGATAAAATCAATCTGTATACCTGTCAATGTATAGATGATTCAGTAGAGGAAGTTTCAGTAGAGGAAGGAAAGCTGATGGATGTGGCCTCCTGGAATTCAGGGGCAAGAATGTGTGTATGCATTTGATTTCATTTTTACATGCAACATTGAAATTTGATTTTTGTGGCTCAAAATTTTAGCTTAAAATTTGTGACTTAAAACATTTTATTTTGGCATGCTTAGTAATTACATATTTCTTTCTTAAATCATTCCTTAGTATTATTAGTGCTTATTTATGTGAAATGTGAGTTTGTGCATCATTCTTACATACTATTTTGGAAATATCTATATGATACTATTTTCATACAGGTGATAGAGACAGATTTTATATAGGCTTTTCTGATTCCAAAGCCCATTCTCTTTTTATCATATCATATTATGGTGTCAAAAAATCCTTTCAGTGAAAGCAGTTTTCCCATATTTTACTCATTTTGAAGTTTTTTTTAATTAAAATTTATTTTAAAGTGTTATTACATCATTGGCTGGTTTCAGCATACTTAAGTCATGCTTTTAAATTTTCATCTGTGTAAAATAGCTTTAAGATTTGTCTGCATAAGCAAATAAAGCATATTTAGACTATGGTCATATTTAATAAAAGTTATATATGAGAATGAAATATAACTGGAATTGTAACCTAATTCCTGATTCATAACTTGATATTGTTTCTATAAATTTGGTATTGACTAAGTTAAAGATGTGAAGTAAAGATTTACTTATTTATGTACTTAGCTAGCAAATATTTATTAAGTGTGAATTGCATAGTGGGCATTTTGCTATGTGCAGAGATATTAAAGACCAAATATCCTCTCAGAGAGAGGATATGAAATGAAGCTGGAGTGTCTGGCTAGGGGGTCTTTTAGTTGTGTCAAATAATTTGGACTTTTATTTATTTTAAATCTAATTGCATACAATATGTTAAAACGACTTTCTAAATCTCTAGTTATTACATATTCAAACCTATATGGATGATCAAAACACCTATATGGTAGAGGGTATTTGCAGTTGTCAGAGAATTATTTAGTTAGAATTTACCTAGGACATATTTGACAATATAGTTAGCATTTTTTAATATTAAAAGCCATTATGTTTGGAGTAGCTGGCTAACTTTAAAAATGTGAAGTTATTAGGTAACTATTTTCTGATAACATTTTTTTTTTTCAATTTTAAGTAACCATTCATTTGTGTGGCTCTGTTTAAAGCTGGAACCAAAAGTTGTTTGCTGCAAAATATAGCTTTATATTAAGACTTTGTTAAAGAGAACGATGTGTATGGAAACTATCAGAATTAAATGATTTGAAATTAAATATGAGTGACATTACCAAAGTAGCAGTGAATGTGTTACACTCTACACTAACCATATCACTACTGTTTTACTTTTTCCAATTTTATGGTATCCATTTCTGTTCTTGAAAATCTTTAAAAATGTGTAATCCTTGTTTTCTTGAACTGTCATTATTTAAGATAAAAGTGTAGGGTCTGATGTTGCTCAGCCTCATACTTTTATTGTCATCCACTTTTTGTACTTTTGCTCTGAGGTCGCTGAGCATCCCTAGATAAAAGACTAAAATTGGACCAATTGATTCTGCTATTCAGCATAGCATATTATTTCCAATTGAGCCAGCTCATGTTTGTTTTTTTTTTTCTTTCAGTAATCTCCATTTAGCTTTCTATCCTGTGCCTGTGCTTCAAACTTTCCATCTTTGTCAGCCTAGCGATTCACCCAACACCTTCATACTCTGTAAATGAACTTGCTTCAGTTTCTTGAGATCATCTTCACAGACCTCCATTAACTTCTTTTATACTTTATATTACTCTGTAACTTTGCTTTTAATCTTTTCTTACATTTATCTTTTGAGATGGAATTCTCTCTTCATCTTTTGAGGCTATATTTCAGCCTGTTTCTTTTTACCTTTTTTAGACTCTTGTTTTATTATCTCATTCTTTTGGATCTTTTTATTTTTTTCATTAGATCCTTCTCTTTGGCTTGGAAATCTCTTCAGTTCTTATTTATCTTAAAGTACAAACCACTACATCCTTTCTTTGATTCTGATAATTCTCTTATGGTTACGCCTCTCATCCCTCTGCAAATTTTCTTGAAAGCATAATCTGTATGCTGAATTTCCATTTTCTCAACATTCAATGCTCCTGAAGTTATTCAACTCTCTTAAAGTTTTGTTATCTCTTAGTTCTTTAACTCACTGAAATAACTTTTTCATTTATCTAGTCATCACCTTCTTAATTTTCTGGAGTATTCCATGTTGATAATCACTCTTTTGATACTTTTCTTCCTTTGACTTTGTTGACATCGTAAGATTCTGTTTCTCTTATTGTCTTTCTAACTGTATCTTCTTAAGCATTTTGAGGAGTTTCTCTGTTTTAAATCAGCCCCTCAATGTAAAATTACATTAGATTTTGTCCTTGCTCCTATAGTTTTTTCTGACTTTATTACCTTTGTTCAGATCATTCTTAAGGCCATATGTTTAGCTCAAAACTGTTTTGAACTTTAATTTGTGTAGTTCTCATCATAGATTTCATGTATTTCAAAAAAAGCTGATTATTATTTATTTTTTTAAACATTTATTTATTATTTAGAGACAGAGAGCATGAGCATGGGAGGGGCAGAGAGAGGGGGAGACAGAATCTGAAGCAGGCTCCAGGCTCCGAGCTGTCAGCACAGAGCCCGACACAGGGCTTGAGCTCACGAATTGTGAGATCATGACCTGAGCCACCCAGGTGCCCTTAAAGCTTATTATTTAAACCTTATTTACAATCTTTCTATTACCTTGCCCTAAAAGTACAAGTTCCTTAATATGGTTCACATGATTTGCCCTTTTACTCTTCTTTCCAGAAATAGTTGGTTTTCTTTCCATCTTAATCCTTTATTAAATGAAACACACACAACATATCCACATGCGCGTGCACACACATACACACACACATACCACTATTCCTATGTATCATTAAGGTTCCTACTTATATATGTCATCATTTATAAAGTCTTTCGTGACCATGAAAATCTAGTTAAGGCATCCTTTTATGCTCATGAAGCATTCTGTACTTAATGTTCATTGCAATTATAAATCTGATCTAGCAGAGTAAACTACTAGCTCGTTGATAATACAGACCATATCACCTTTACTTACAGTATATCCCTAATATTTGACATAAGATCTTAATGAAAATGTAGTCTCTTTCTTTTGAGTACCCTCAGCATGTAGAGATCATTCCCTTGTTTGGCAACACCACAGTGGCAGGGTACTCCCAAAGAGAGACTGTCTGATCTCAGTTGTTCTCTGTTCTCTTTAGAATGTAAGATACTTATTTCCTCCTTCTTCCCTTCTTCAGATTCTAGTTTCCAAAACCGCAGGCAATATGAAAGACATAATTATTCATTATATTATATATGTATCGAAATCTTTTTTTTTTTTAATGTCTTATTTATTCTTAAGAGCGAGAGCAGGAGCAGATGAGCGGCAGAGTGAGAGAGGGACACAGAATCTGAAGTAGGCTCCAGGCTCTGAGCTATCAGCACAGAGCCTGACGCAGGGCTTGAACTCACAGACTGCGAAATCATGACCTGAGCCGAAGTCAGACACTTAACCTATGGAGCCCCCCAGGCGCCCCTGTGTCAAAATCTTTTAATCCATATTGTTTAGTCTCTAATCCAAAATAACACGTCACCAGTCTTTGCTCTCTACATCACTAATCTGTAAGTCAGGTGTGAGTTGATATAGAGGAAGGGAGAGAACAAATTCTTTAACCCATCCACTTCCACATATATGTGGTCAGTAGACTAACCAGGAACAATACTTATGCGTATTTATAAGCTGTGAAAAGAAGCATTTCACAGAATTTAGGAGGATTAAATGAGGGAGAACATGAATGATACATTGAACTTAGGCCTGTTTGGAATTATTTTAAAAAGTAAAGTGCCCACATACTATAAAACTTACGGAAGATTCTATTTCTGCATATTACAGTATCCTAACACTGCTTCCTGAAGAGGTGATTCAGGAGATGAGAGTTGTGCCAGAGTGATTTACCCTTATGTGTTGTTTTGGGAACAAAATGCCACTGCAACTTTTATCTGTGGTTTTAGAATATATATGTATATGTGCATGTAAATGTGTCTGTATATTTGTATATAAGTGTACATATATATTATATAGATAATAGCCCTCCTTAATCTGTTTTCTGAGAAGTTCACCTTGACAACTGCAGTCAAATGATGAGATTTTCAGTGCTGAGATTTGCAGTGCTACAATCACAGTGACTGAGGGTGGATAACTTTAGTCAACTCAGTTTTTGGAAATAATAATTTATATCTTTAGTGAGGGAGAAAAGTATTTCCTCCTGTTACCTTTTTTGACATTTACTGTTGTAGATCCTTTCATATAAAGAACCAAGAATGGAAGTTGGAAAGCCATTAAGTAATGAAAACACTGGACTCCTGTTTCTGTATTGAATCAGAACTTCAAAATTATTTGGGCTTATTTCATTATGATACTGAAGATCACAAAGAAATAGTATACTATTGAGGAACTAAAGATTTGAAACAATCTGGGACTAATTCTTTTCAATTAGAAAATTGCCTTAGGCTACTTTCTCAAGTATTACAGTAGTTGAAATTGGGTGTGGTAATTATTCGTCATTAATAATGGGCAAGTTTTACATCTTAAATTTTGCCGCTTTGAACTTTTTGATAGTTTGTATACCTAGATCTGAGTCTTATCCAGTTACTTTCCATGATAAACAGAATTTTCTAGATAAAGAAATAAGATTGCTATGCACATGTAATTTTTAGAAATTAGATTGGAAACATTCTTTAACACTCAACTATATCATCCTTATCCACTTCTTGGTCTTTGTTAATATTTTAATCATCTGTTTTGTTGTCAAGAAATATGATCTAATAAACTGCATGCAAATGCAGACTATAATTCAGGCTTTTAAATAATTCACATTTCCTGTTCATTCAATCAAAATGTTTGTGTTTTTGGGGAGGAAAATGGGGAAGAAATGAATTAAAATGTAGTATGATATTCTATATGCAAGATACTTTCCTCAGTTCTTTCATTTCAGTGATTTTTCATTTCTAGAAGTGTCGTTTGATTCTTTTTCAGATTTCTTTGCCCATATGTTTACAAGACTCTACATACTTATTTTAAATTCTCTGTGATAATTCTGCTGTTTCTTTTTTCTGCTGGTTGTAGCCATGCTTCCTTGTGCATTTTGTAAATTTTTTGTTGTTAATTTTTGTTATAGTTCATGTAGGAATTTTTGAAACCTTGGATAAATGTGGTTTCCTTCAGAGTGATGTTGCATTTACTCTTGTAAGGTGGCTGTGGTCAGTCCCAATTGGAACAACTTGAAACTGAATTCTTGGCTTGAGGTCATTTGAACTACTGAGGTCTGAATTCAGGCTGAAAACCTGCTTGAAAGTGGACTTGTAGTTATGAATTCCCAGAAATTCCTCCTCCCCACTTTCCAAGTGTGTGTGCTGGGGGACTTGTCAGAATGAAAGGATGTTTCTGTTTAACTCTTACACTGTATTGGTGTCAGGATTATTGGGGACTCTTCCTAGGCTGTCCACCTTGGACATACTCTGTGCTTTTTTTTTTTTTCCTAATCTTTATGGTCAGGAAGATAAAAAGACAGAAGCTCAGATTACCTTGGTTCATCAAATGTACTCAAAGCGAATATGCTCTCAAATGTTCTACTTACTCATCTGGGTTCCTGCATTCATTTAGGTCTTGACTTCAATATATATTACTGTCTTGCTAGCTAACCAATGCCATTGAAGAATGTGTTAGTATTTTTCCCCAGTATGTTTAGATGTTTCAGGCAGAAAAGCTGATCTGATTATCTAATGTACTATTTTGTAATATATAAAGAATGCTACATTTTTTATACCAAATTATCTTACCTGTTTCCCCTAGGTACTCTTGTAGTCAGTACATGTATTAAAACCATTTCAGAAATGAGGTTACCTGACCTAAGTCATGCAGCTGTAACCGAAGAAGGTTGATCTTTATACAGATTGATCTATCTGACTCCAGAGTCCATGCTCTACATTGTACAACACTGCCTGCATGTGAGTTTAGATTCTTCATCTACAAATATTTGTTCTAAATAGTATTCATTTTGTTGATCATTGGTGGTATATATAAAGAAATGGAATCCTGAATTCGTATCTCCAAGGAGTCTTGAGAAAGAAGATATAATAACCATTACTATACTGTAGAGTTAGCACTATGTGTCAAAAACAGGTCATAAGTGCACTGGGATACCCTTACAAAAAAAATCTATTTTCTATTTTCCCTAAATCTCTCCTTTTATCCCAATGTTATCTGCTTAGTTTTTTTCCTAACATCCCAGCAGATCCTTCCTTATAGCCATCTTTCCCTTAACTTTCTCATAGCAATCCTGTCAGTATTTTTGTTAGGATTTGTCACCTCGTAAATATCAAGAAACTCTTCAGGTGTTACAAATGCATGCAGAAATAAACATAATACAGTATTTGCCAAGCTTTTCTCAGTAAAGACACAGTAGTTCAGGAGAGCTTTATTGATTACCAAATGGAAAACTATTAAATAAGAAAAAGCATAACTGGTTCATCTTGAGCAAGAAAAAAATTGCTTAAGATGTTCAGATGTTTTTCCTTTTGAGATAGCTACTTCAGATTTAATAGATTTGAGAAAATGGAAAGTTAATGAAGCAGAAGAGTGGAAATGAAACAGGTATAAAATAACCATGTGCATAATAGAAGTGATCTTATTAACAGTTGTCCAGATTAGGTTACTCTAACCACTACCAAACTATTCAAATCAAACAAGATGTGTAAATGTTGTAAGATAATGCAAATAAGAGAAACTATAAATAAATTTTTCTAAAAGCATTCTTCATAAATTACATTTAAAATTGATTATACTGTATATTATTTTAGATTTTAACATTTAAATCAAAAGTACATAGACTTTAATACAGTTGCTGTTTAGATTATAACTTAGCATCTTTTTTGTGAAGTTTATTGGGAAAAGTGAGCTAAATTAAAGGAAAGTATTTTTATAGGAAATTAAATGGATTTTTTTTCATTTTCTAGTCATTCATTGAACTCATTTTCTGTGAGAGATACTTCTGAGTACTACTGAAGAAATATATGAGGTTCTACTTTGGGGAGAGGCAAAAGAAAAATATGTTTGTCTAAAGATTGGTCTCTTAGGGAAGATTTTAAAAAGTAGCATTTAGCCCTTTAAAGTATGTATAATGGCTCTATTTGCTTTTCTGATCTCTTATTATGATCACTCCTGTTGTCTTCTAATTTTTATTGATAATGGAAATTACCAATGTCAATAAGAAATACCAAGTAAGAAAGAATAATTATAATGGGTCTTCTTTCTCAGTGTCTGTTATTTTACTTTTAGAACTATAGTTTTTGCTTTCATAGTCTCGGTCATATTATGGGATTAATTTTCATATTAGTTAAGAGGTAAAATAGTAGATAATAAGGGACAGAATGTAGCAAAGTGATAACAATAGTGATAATAATACAGCTAACATTTATTGACCATTTACTGTTTATAAGGCTATATTCAACACACTACATATTATTTGTTCTGGCCAGTAATTTTATGAAGTAGGGTCTATTCTTTTTTTTTTAATGTTTATTTTTCAGAGAGAGAGAAAGAGAGAGAGAAAGAGAGAATGGGGGAGGGGCAGAGAGAGAGAGGGAGACACAGAATTCAAAGCAGGCTCCAGGCTCTGAGCTGTCAGCACAGAGCCTGACACAGGGCTTGAACCCAAGAACCCCGAGATCATGACCTGAGCCGAAGTCAGATACTTAACCGACGGAGCCACCCAGGTGCCCCTGGGTCTATTCTTACATATAAAAAACTAAAGCACACACACAAAAAAAGTTAAATCACTTTCCCTAGGTCCTTAGTTGTAACCACTGAAGCCAGACTAGAAAACACATGTATATAGCAGTCTGCATACAGTTGATTTTTAATGGTAATTCTTGTTCTGGTGACAATGAACTAGACCTGGAATTTGAAGCTACTGATAATATAGAATAGTTCTGTTAATAGCCTTCAAAATAGATATGATATTTTCTTAGAAGTTGCAAATCTGTTATGTGCCCTGTGTCTAACCTTAAACTCTGCTTAAATTCTTTAACCATGACATTAAGATTTTGCTAAGCTGTTTTGTTATGTCACAACATAACATTATGACATTTTTGTTTTTTACTTTACCATGATTCTGAAACAGTATTTCATCATTCATGTAATTCATGTAGTTTTATTCAAATTATATTTTCATCTGTGACTTTCTCCTCCATGCAGCATGTTTTCTATCAGTTTTTCAGTTTTATTATATTTTTTTCCTTTTGCTCATTTAAATGCTGTATAATGATCATAGATCGATTTCTGAGTTACTATTTTTTTTTCTATATGAATGCCCATTTTATGTCTTTCTTTTTTGTTGTTTATTTTATTTTTGAGAGAGAGGTGAGTGGGGGAGGAGCAGAGAGAGGGAAACACAGAATCTGAAGCAGGCTCCAGGCTCTGAGCTGTCAGCACAGAGCCCAATGCACGGCTTGAACTCACAAGTCCTGAGATCATGACTTGAGCCGAAGTCAGATGGACACTTAACCTACTTAGACACCCAGGTGCCCCTATAATGTCTTTCTTTATTTAAGAACTTTATCTTTACTTTGTGTTCTCATGCTCCTTTTTTCTTGTGTCACATTTTCAGTACAATCAGGGATTAAAGAAGATTAAAAAGAAAATGTGGTGGTCCTGGTTTTAAGTTAATTAGTTTCATTTGTTAGTGACTTCTTTTTATTATGTAGTTAGCCCATTTCCATCCAGTATCATTTGGTCCTTACTGTAGAACAGTGTTCAGTGCTAGATTACACAAATGAATGAGCATGGTCTGCCTTTTTTCTTTGTCTGTGCAGTCTCTTAGAGTGTCTTGGCCTCATATCATACTGAACTTTTGGTCTTTTATATATGGAAGCCAAGAAGTAATAAGACAGATCTAGAATAAGACAAGAAAGAAAAAAGGTAAGGGAAAGAAAAGAGCAGAGAGTGGTGGACTATGGGAGCAGGTGTGCAAGCACTGTTGTACTGGGACAACAGCAGATACTGTGGCACAGAAACAAGCCCCTGGAGGACAGAATGTCTTTGTAATCTTGCAAGCGGAAAGGGTGCTTAACACACCTCAAGGGCAGCACTGTAAAATAGTGAAAGTCTTAGCCACAGGATAGTTGCCCATCATCTGTTTTGGGGTAGAGGAGAAGTCAAATAGCTACCTAGATATTAAAAATGATAACATTTTGTTATTGCAGAAGTGCAAGAGTCCAGGTACAGTGCGTATAGATGAAGAGCAAAGTCAAACAGCTATTGTGGTTTTTTTCCAGACAGAAAGGCCAATGACAGAAGTGAATTTTCTCAGTATGGACTTAACAAGGTGACAGCTCCTCCTGACTTCAATAGCTCTTGCGTTTTATCTTTTGCTATTTACACTAACTACCTTGCCACACAGTATAATTACTGATGCTCACAGTGATGATCTTACTGTATCAGAAATGTTTAAGTTGCATACCTAATGTTTTATGAAGTTAGGGATATATATGATACATTTTAGAAAAATTTCCATAAATGTATTTAAAACTCAGGTATAGTACTTAAAGGTTTCACTTAAAACAAAAAATACTATGATGGAGAAAACCCAGTCCCTACCTGAAATCAATTTGCATATCTCATGTGTAATGCAGAGACCTTAAAGTAAATTTCATCGTGTAGGTTTTTAAATAATTTTATCAAAAAGGACTTAAAGCATTTTACATAAGTACAAATTGCAAATTAATATGATTTTTTTGTTGAGGCATAAATGACTTGTAACATTATGTATATGAAAGATTTAACATTTTTATCTCACAGAAACACTAAACCAGACATACATGTTAGACATATTTTAATAATTAAAATAGTCCTTTACCACATTGTTTATATATTACATAGTAATAGGATTATTTACTATCAGTTTTGTTATAATTTTCACCCATTTAACTAACTTACATATTTAGTAAGAGAAAGAACAAAGGCTTTGAAATAAGTCCAAATAGAGTATGAATTTGTCTTACCATTTCATTTGTTAACACTGTGATTTTTGGGCAAGTTGCTTGATCTCTTTTACAGTTTCCTAGTATAAATATGGATATGGGAGTACCTGTTGCAAAGAGCTATAATGAGTGATGATGTACATAAAAACTATAAAAATACAAACTGACCCCTCAGTAACTCATGTTGTCTCAGTATAAAGCAGCATGTGGTTACAAAATTATGTAAGAATGGCTTCTTGATTTTTACCTTAATTAGCAGTGCTTGAGGTTCTCCGTATGTACCAAAGAAGAATGACTCAGATCTACACAAAACTTATTAGTAAAGTTAATTGTAATTAAAATTGTTTGACATTTCTTCTTTCACTACTCTTTATTTATTAAAGTAGCCATTGTATATAATTTCTTCAGGCATGGATGTGAAATCGTGTTGTGGAAAACTTTTGTTTTTGGAAAATAATTATTACTCTGTATCACATGTATGCCAGTTCACTGCTTAAACATTTTCCATCAGAACTGAAAGTATGTTGAGAGTTTATATCCCAGGGGATTACAACAGAAAGGGTGAGAAGCAGCTGAGCAAGGAATTGAAGAATGAATGCTGACTAATTGTCCCATTTATGCTCCATATTCACTGGCAACCAAGTAGTTCTACTTTTAATTTTAGTCTTTATTCTTATACAACCAAAGAAACAGTAGGTTCTGTTTACAGAAAATGCTCTACTTAAAAGCAGTTGCAGTTTCAGAGAAGAAAAAAGCATTAGAAGTTAACAGGTCTCAGGGAAAGGAATGAATTATGTGTAGTGATGTGACAGTACTGTAAAATATTTTAAAAGTCTCTGGAATTAGGAGCCCCTGGGTGGCTCAGTTGATTAAGTGTCTGACTTTGGCTCAGGTCATGATCTCGCCATTTGTGAGTTCGAGCCCTGCGTCAGGCTCGGTGCGGTCAGCTAGGAGCCTGGAGCCTGCTTCAGATTCTGTGTCTGTCTCTCTACCCCTTCCCTGCTCGTTCTCTGTCTCTTTTTCAAAAATAAACAAACATTAAAAAATTTTTTTAAATTTTTGGAGTTAGATTTCCTACTGAATTTGGAATTTTCTGTCTTCCATTCATTAGCTATGTAAACTCCAGCAGTTTACTTAATCTGTGTTTCAGTTTTCTTGTGTGTAAAATAGGAATAGAAATAGTACCTATGTCACAAAATTGTGAGGATTACATTAGTAAATACGTATAAAGCAATTCATACAGAGCAGTTCATACACAGCAATTGGAATAGTGCTTGACATATTGTAATGTTAGTTACCATATTTAACTAGGTCTAAAAGTACCATTGTTTGTAAGATAAACTATTACTTTATGTACCAAGAAAGGAAAAAGTGTAGAAGAATATGTATCTTAGACTCATTGCCATATAATATTGTTATTAGGTAAGTAAATTTAATAAGCTTTTCATATTGTGATTCTTTTAAAGGTGATGTTTTTTTTTTTTTCTCCTTCTGTGTTATATTGGTAATATTTCACTGACTTTAACCAGATACATTATTTATTTTAGGGGAAAAATAAAAATATGACAAACCATGTATGGAAGTATTTAGTTTGTACAACTCTTGTTTTGTCAGTTTATAATTTTTGTGGGAGAAATTCTCATTTTAAATTTATAAAGTAAATATTATTTGGCATTCTATTAATTTTGAACACACTTTCATATATCTCTAACACATTCATAATAATAGTTTGTAGTTATGTTCTTTAGAACCTATAAGATTCTAAAGTGTTTTGCAAATAATCAATGACTATATATTGTGTTTAATAGATTTATAATGCTGAGTAGAACATAGTAGTAAAGATAACAGCCTCTGGGATGAAATTGCCTACATTTAAATATCAATTCATTCACTTATTAACTACTAAAGTCACTTTGCCCCTGTGTGCCTTTCTTTTCATATCTGTAAAATGGAGACTACTTCACAGAGTTGAAATTTATGTGAAAAGTGCTTAGGACAGTGGCACTTAGAAAGTACATTGTGCTTGCTTGCTTGCTAATTTTTTATGTTAGTTTGATTTTGCATTGTAAGTATTTTTTGAAGTTCTAATAAATTTTATTAACTAGAATTGTTAGTAAGCCAGATTATTCTAAATTTTACATTTGTTTGTTTATTTGTTTATTTTACTCTTAACATTTAAAAAAAGACAGACCTGGGGCTGTTTAATGCAGGACAGAGTGTTCTGTATACTCCAGAGATCTGGTGCAAGTATGATAATTGGTATGCATAATAACACCTAATCATCGAGAAGGTAAGGAATGATATTTGATCACTCAAGATTATGTGTGGTAATTAAAAATATCTCTTTAATAACAAATTGTGAAAAAAGGAAAGTTTTGTCACTTGAAGGTGTATGTTTCAATTCATGTCCGGATTTTATGTGAAACTGTGCTGGTGCTGGATAATTTAGATTATTACTAAGTTAAAATTTAGAAATTGACATCAGTCATGTATTACTTCACTTTTTAAGTAGGCAGTTTATCTAATTTACTTTCTTAGATTGATTTTAAAAGCTTAAATAATATATGCACAAAAAGCAAAAAAAAAAAAATTGAAAGAATTGAAACTAAATGACTGCATTCTCGTTTCACTGCCTGACATCTTCCACAGTCCTGCTCTCTGGAGGCTGTCACTTTGCACTTTTGGAGCTGTTTCTTATAGCATTTCCATATCTTTAAATAATACATAAAATTTTTTTTAATGTTTATTTTTTGAGAAAGAGAGAGACACAGAGCACGAGTTGGGGAGGGGCAGAGAGAGAGGGAGACACAGAATCTGAAGCAGGCTCCAGGCTCTGAGCTGTCAGCACAGAGCCCCACACGGGGCTCAAACCCACGAATTGTGAGATCATGACCTGAGCCGAAGTCAGGTGCTTAACCAGCTGGGCCACCTAGGCGCCCCCATATTTTTAAATAATACTTTTAAACTGTTGTGTATTGATTGATCAATTTTATCTTTATTAATTTCACTTTTTATTAGTTGGAGATTTATTATTCTTGTATTTAGTTACCTTGTTCTCCTGTATTTACACAGTAGTCACTCCATTTTCTCAACATACTTACCCAGTAATTTTGCATTATATCAGCACTGTTATATTATCAATATGGCTACCTTTCGAGTGAAGTAATGCATTCTAATTGTCTCCTTTGTCCTGCTTTCCCCTTTTTTCTGCAGTTAGTAATTACTTCATTTTTGTTTGCTTACTTTTTGTGTACCTACTGTTTTTTTCCCTGAAGTATTTCAACATCTGTTATATGCATATCAATAATTTCTTTGAATGCTCAAATATGATTTCAAACACTGTATCAAATACAGTGGTTTTTTTTTTTTTTTGTCTGGAGACTTCTCTTTCCATTATGGTCTGTTCTCCATTTAGATTATTTGCTTTCTACTCCTAGTACATAGTGAATATCTTGGGGCTTCCCTTAGCTATTCTGCAGGGCCAAATCCTTTAGTTCCTGAATCCCATGCCCCTCTCCCCTTTTTCTTTTTTTTTTTTAAGAAGTATATTTTATTTTTCAGGTGCTTCCTGATAAAGGAGTCGTAGAAGTTTGCTTACTTGAAAATACCTTATCCCATTATCACTTTTGAATATTAGCTTATATAAATAATTGCAATTTATAAAATGAGTTTTCCTCTGAATTATCAAGGCATCACTCCCATTCTCTTTTCTCTTTTTTCTTTTTACCTTTTTTTTTTTTTTGCTACTTATTAGGACATTTTCTAGACTTTCTATTTCATTGAATATTTCATTTTAGCTGCTTTTATTTTCTAAATGTTCTTACTGTTTCTCTGATTTGTCTAAGAACATAGCACATTGTTCTTATTTTGTGACTGTAATTATCATTTCTTATGTCTAGGAGGATGGTATTTTTTTTTTTTAAGTTTTCTTCTGCTCTTTGTGTTGTATTTCCTTTGAGTACTTTTCTTCTGTTTATTTATGTTGGGTTTAGTCTTTGCTGTTGGAGACTTTCTGAAAGCCTGGACTTAATGAAGTACTACGGATTAGGTTGGAAGCTGCATGTCTGGGGACAAGAATTGTTGCTTCGTGAGGCTTCATGAAGATGATCAAGTAGAGAGCCAGAATTTTTCTTGGAGATGCCAGATTGTGGTATCTATGTATCTATTCTCTGGAGTCTTAAAAGTTCTCCAGTGAGTTTGCAAATATTCTTTCTGAGTGGTTTACATCTACCTGCCAACTTGTAGGAACCAGTTCCGGTCCAATTGACCCTTGTTCCTTGATGTTTATCTATGTTGTGCTTGCTAATGTTAGGAACATCTCTGATCTTCTAGAAGTGACAGAAAACATGTGAAATTAGGGTAGTTTAGTCTGTGTGTAAAAATGTTCTCTGTATAGACTTTTAGAGAATCCCTCAGTATTCATTGCTAACATTACCTCTGCCTTTCTGGGGTTCCATTAAGCAAATTATCTTGATTCTATTATCCTGTTTTTTCTGCCACTTAGTTTTCAGCTTCCTCTACTGTGCTGAATCACTAGACTTCTGCCCGAGTTTTTCATTTTCTGAAACCTTGTTTAATTTCTTGTTTGCTGTTGTCTTCTGTACCATTTTCTTTGTCCTTTGGTCATTTTAGTGGTGTTTGAAAAGGTAGTGTGCTGAATCTGCCACATTTACCGTAACAGTGATATTATTAATAATAATACTAAGTAGCATTTATCCAGTACTTTACCATGTGCTAGATTTATTCTTATTATTTTAATGCAGATTTTAATTTAATCTTCAAACAAATTTCATTAGAAAGACACTATTGTTATCCTCATTTTATAAATGAGGGAACAAAGTGAGAAGTAATTTGCCTAATGCCACATAACTAGTAAATGGCAGAAAGATTTGAATCTGGGAACTTGTAGAGCCTGAGATTGCTACTTTATCATTATAGACCAGAAGTCTACAATACCTTTATGACATTTAGAGTTACTGAAATGAACACACATCTTAAAAATCACTTTAAAACAGGCAAGTCACTAGATCATTTAGAGGAAAACCTAGTATTTTATAAATATGCTGCATATAGACGCATTCACAAATGTACATACAGAGTGAAGAGTAATATTTCTGGTAACACAAAATTTAATATAAACTATTAATTATCATTTACCACCATTTTTATAAGTTTTTTTTTAATACCATTTACTGTCTGAACTGGGACACAGTGGTCTACATGCTAGGCATACCTAAATAAAATCAGAGGACCAATAAGTTTTAGTTGATCTTATAAAAGTTTTCCCTTTATTTAAAAATTTCAGGAAAAGTGGAAATGTTTGTTTGCAAGATTTAAAGATACTGAATAAATAAAATTTTTATTTTTTAAAAAATACTATAGTCAAACACTTGAAATTTAAAATAAACTTAATTCTACATCGAGTATCACTAGCCTAAAATAAATTCTATTCAATATAGTTTGAATATATATAGTTATTCAATATCAATATCAATATAGTTATTTCCTTCATAATAATAATAAATCATTTCTATTTGTGTAATTTTTTTATCCTTTTATTTCTTCAGTATAGACAGAACCTATTGCCTTCCTGCTGAGGATATAATTTCTGAATCTAGGCAATGTACTGTCAGCACAGTGAAGCAGGAAATTATTCTCCTGTGTCAGCTGCTGCTGTTAAAGAATAAAGAAGGTTTGGGATAGGATGCAATTCTATTATCTCTACTCACAAATCTCATATGGCATGCAAATAGGTTTTAAATTCAAGACAGTTCAAAGCTTTTTGTGACAAGAGATACTCCCTGCCCTCAGTCCTTCGTCTACTCTCTCTAAAAATCCCAAGTATGTTTCAAAATTCCCTGCTTTTTTCCTTTTGCAGTGGCAGTAGTCCCCAAACGTATTCAGCTTATTTAAGTGATAGAACATGTGTAAATCATTGTGTTCTTCAGAACACCGGGAGCACTGGTATAGTGCTTAAACTTAACATTAGTAGAGCAGCAGCAGTGATAATAATAATAGCTAATAATTATATAGAACTTAATGTGAGCCAGGAACAGTTATAACTACATGCTTTCTATATTTTAATGGAATTAGTCCACACAGTAATCCTGTGACATAAAGGGATTTGCTCAAAGCATATATGTATGCATGGTACATATATATGTGTATGTAAGTGTGTGTGTGTGTGTGTGTGTGCGTGCGCACGTGCATATATACATATCCATAAGTATATGGAGACACATTAATTATATTACTTGGAAATGTATGTATGTATATATACATATGCAAATATATGCATATTTGTTATATATGTAAATGATTTTTTACCTGTAAAATTAAAGGCAAAGATGGGATTTGCTCATAGCTTGCCCCTAAGGTCTGTTCTCGTAACTACCATGTTATGCTAAGAGAATATTCTAGTATAGGCAATTAGCAGGGAGCTATCAAATATTAAAACTTAGATAAAATGTCAAAATTAGGTAGTTTTATCCCTTAATCTAGTTTTATATGAATTGGGCAAAGACTGATGTTACTTGAGTTTTATCTCCAAAAAGCCTCAGGAAGTTATAGATCATCACTTTGTTGATAGAGTCTACACTATGTTTTTACATGGCATAGATAACAAATTTATATTATTCAATAAAGTTTTACTAAATTATTACAATGAATGATTTCAATATTATATTCCTATAACTCTTTGACAGGAAACTATAACACTCATTCTTTTTTATTTGATAAATTATTATTTAAGGACATGTATTATTAAATATGATAAAATACATTATAGACATTATAAGGAATTCTGAGAGATTCATGTACATTTTTAGCATCCTTAAATTAGGGGATGGTCTCAGAGTCATGAAAAAGTGGGTTTTATTTTAAATGTCATTATAAAATACATATTTGGTATATGACCTCTTGGATATCATTCATGGATATTTAGATTTGAAAATGTCGACAGCAATTGATGATAAGAGAGTCTCAAATATAAGCCTGTCTACATAATATAAAAATGGTATTAAAATTTATAGTTATCCCATATTTTTAAAAATGGGTGTTCAGTATACTTTCCAGAATTATGGGAACCAGTAGAGTATTTAATAAATGATAAGCGTAAGATTAATTCCACATTGTTGGATGCAAACCAGATTTTATCTAATTATTCTCTTTAACACAGCTACCAGGGTATTTCATATTTTCCTAAAATTGATGGTTGTCATTTTACAAAAGATGCATTAGAGTCATAAATGGTACTGAAGCATATTTAAAGATAAATCAAAAAATGATTGCACAGAGATGTACATAGATCTACAGATCTATACACTTTAGAAAAGTACATATATATAATTTTGACCTCAAAGAGTAGAAAACTATTTCCCTCTCTTGGTGAAAATTAATCTCATAGTTAATTTAAAATTTCCTGGTCCACATAAATTTTCTGTTGCATCTGGGTAAGACCTATAATATGTAGGCAGGGAGGAAAAACTTATCCTTGCATTCTTTTGATCAGGAGTTTTCTATTTCAGTTTGCTGAGACAATATCACCTAGTTCCATCCTAATATCATCAGTTAGGCAAGGGAATTTTAGAATGATTAAAGTATAGCATGAATATTTTTAAAAATATAACCTTAAACTCTTGGTACTGTTATATCCATAGCATTATCTGGGTTTCTGAAATTAAAATAGCACATTAAACCTAACAAAATCTCTTGGCCTATTTAAACCTTGTTTCCCAGATACAGCTTTTCTATATATAGATTACAGTTTTATTGAGTTTTATGGTATAAATTACCTTTATAAACATATAACTTAATGTGTACTGTGATCCTACAAACTGGAAATGTTACTTGCATGTGACGAAAGCAAGTTTGGTTAGCTGTATGTTTAAATTTATTTCTTACTTTGAACGGGAAGTGCTTATTATGCTCCTTCACTGTGTTCCATTTCAAGTGCAATAGCTTGAAAAAGAAGCTTCAGAATGAAAATATATTTTGGTAAGACTATAAAAAAATAGCTTCACAAAAGAATGTCATTGAAAAAATGTGGAACAAAAAAGTTTACCTCCATAAACTCATTTGCATATCAGCCATCATAACAGTGTTACCATTGTTTCTCTACCTGCATTGCACTCAAGTCACGGTATTTTAAAATTAGACATAATGTGTCTCTTGCATAATTTACTTTCATGACAATTGCTGAAAAAACAATATTATCATTTACATCTAGATTTCTAGACCTATTTCTATTTTTATGTAATTATTCCAAACCTTTTACTTCTTGATATCTTAATATAACAACCAGTTTTCTTTTTTTAATTAACAAACTTCAATTTGTAGAGCAGTTTTAGGCTTGCGGAAATATTTAATGGAAAGTTCAAGGAGTTGCCATTTACCCTTTTTTGCCCCTCCTCCATCAATATTGATGTACCAATATTGATACATTAATAACTGAAGTCCATAGTTTATATTAAAATTTTTTAATGTTTTTATTCGTTTGTTGAGAGACAGAGAGAGACTGAGTAGGAGAGGGGCAGAGAGAGAAGGATACACAGAACCCGAAGCAGACTCCAGGCTCTGCTGTCAGCACAGAGCCCAATGTGGAGCTCCAACCTATGAACCTTGAGATCATGAACTGAGCCGAAGTCTGCTGCTTAACTGACTGAGCCACCCAGGCACCCCCATATATTACATTAGAATTCACGCTTTGTGATTTTACAAACATATAGTGACATATATCCATCATTACAGAATCATGTGGAACAATTTCTAAGTATCCCCCCTGTGTTCCACCTGTTCATCTCTCCTGTCCCCATGCATTTCTGTTAGTCACTCATCATTTTACTATCTTTATGGTTTTGCCTTTTCCAGAATGTCATATATTTGGAATCATAAAGATTGGCTTTTTTCATTTCGCAATATAGGTTTAAGGTTTTTTATGTCTCTTGGTGCCATGATAGCTCATTTCTTTTTATCACTGAATATTCTGTAATATGGATATACCACAGTTTGTTAATTCATTCACCTGTTGAAGAACATCTTGGTTGCTTCTAAGTTTTTGCAGTTATGAAGAAATCTATAAATATTTATGTATAGACTTCTGTGTGGACCTGAGTTTTCAACCCCATTTGTGTAAATACTGAGGAGTGTGATTGCTGGATCATGTGGTAAGAGTATATTTTGTTTGAAAGAAATTGCAAACATTTTCAAAAATAGCTGTACCACTTTTCATTCCACCAGCAATGAATAAAAGTTTCTGCTGTTCTACATCCTAGATAGCATTTGTCGGTGTTTTGGATTTTAGCCATTGTTATAGGTGTGTAGTAGTATCTCACTGTTTTTTTAAATTTGTAATTCCCTAATGAAATACTGTTATGAACTGAATTATGTCCCCCACCCAATTTCATATGTTGAAGTCTTGACCCCTAGTACCTCAATATGTGGTTTTATTTGGAGGTAGGGTCTTAACAGAATTAATCAAATTAAAGTAAAATTATTAGATTGGGTCCTAATCCATTATGGCTAGTGTCCTTATAAAAAAGGGGAATTTTGGACGCAGTGATATGCATACAGGAAGAATTCCATGGACACATGAAGACTGTCATCTATAGCCAAGGAGTGAGGCCTGGAATCTGAATCCTTCCTTCATAGCCCTCAGAAGGAACCAACTCTGCTAACACCTTGATTTTGGACTTCTAGCCTCGAAATTGTGAGAAATTAGTTTCTCTTGCTTAAGCTATCCAGTTTGTGGTACTTTGTTATGGCAGCCCTACCAAGCTAATAAATATTATGATATTCAGCATCTTTTCATATGCTTACGTGCCATCAGCTTATCTTCTTGATGAGGTATGCATCAGATTTTTTGCCCATTTTTTGTTGTTTTCTCACTGGTAGATTTTAAGGTTCTTTGTATATTCTTTCTTTGTATATTTGGATATGTGTTTTGCACATTTTTCCCCACCTGTGGCTTGTTTTTCAATTCTTAACAGTGTTTTTTTTTTTTTTTTGCAGTGCAGTTTTTAATTTTAATAAATTCTAACTTAGTTTTTTTCTTATGTAGATTATGGTTTGGTGTTGTCTTAAAAGTCACTGTCAGTCCCAAAGTCATTACGATATTCTTCTATGTTATACTTTAGAGGAATGTTGTAGCTTTGTCTTTGATTCATTTTGAACTAATTTTTGTGAAAGTTTTATCTGCATCCAGATTCTTTTTTTTTTGAATGTGTATTCTTTTTTTTCAGCATCCTTTGTTGAAAAATTATCCTTTCTTCATTGATTTTTTTCACTGAATTTGCCTCATTGTCAAAGATCAGTTGATTACATTTTTTTGCATTTATATCTGTTCCTTTTCATTGATCGATTTGTCTGTTCTTTCACCAATACCACATTGTCTTGATTACTGTGGATTCATAGTAAGTCTTGAAGTCCTGTAGTATCAGCCTCCAACTGTGTTCTTCTCCTTTAACATTGTGTTGACAATCTGGCTAACATTTATTTTTAAATATTCGTTAATTTTTGAGAGAGATAGGGCACAAGTGAGAGAGGCAGAGGGGGAGGCACAAGTGGAGGAGGGGCACAGAGATAGGGGGACACAGAATCTGAAGCAGAGAATCTAAAGCAGGTTCCAAGCTCTGAGCTGTTGGTGCAGAGCCTGATGCAAGGCTCATACCCTCAAACCGTGAGATCATGACCCAAGCTGAAGACAGACACTTAATCTACTGAGACACCCAGGTGCCCTTAACGTTTTCTGTTTTCTGCTTTTTTATTTTTTTTTTAATTTTAGAGAGAGAGAGAGAGAGAGAGAGAGAGAGAGAGAGAGCACGCGCGCAAGCATGAGCAGGAATGGTGCAGAGAGAGAGGGAGATAGAGAACCCCAAGCAGGCTCTGCGCTAACAGCAAGGAGCCTGACACAGGTCTTGATCTTACGAACTATGAGATGATGACCTGAGCTGGAATCCAGAGTCAGGACCTTAACTGACTGAACCACCCAGGTGCGCCCTCAAGAACATTATTTACTAACAGTGAATTAACATGTGAGTGTGGATGACTTGAGTCTGTATGATTTTCCTTACTTTCCAATTTAATTTATAACTTACATTATTTATTCTTACAGCCTTTTAAAAAGAGGTTAGAAAAAAAGGTATAATTAGAGAACTCAGTTTTGTAATTTTGACTCATATTTTCTTTTCATTATGTTGTATCTCTGAGAAGGACTGATAAAATATATGTCGAGTATGCATGGTATAATTTAGGATGATGAATGATTATAAAATGAATGGGGACTTTACATAAACTGTTGTAAAATAACATCAATGTAATAGGATCCTGAATTCTCTAAAAATGTGACATTTAAACAGAGATAAGGTTATGCATAATTTAGCCATGTAAAATACTGATACTCCTTAATTTATTTTAAAGGATATATCTGAGTTTTTAGGGAATTCCCATTAAATATTAATTTAAGTATTAAATGACTTGAAAGAGTGTGATTCAGTTTGAGGGAAATTTCTAAGTTACTAACTATGAGAGCGGAATATTCTTTAAAATTGTGTTTTAGATTACTTCATTGTGAATATTGAAAGTGTTCCTTTAGAACAATAAATATTCTAACCTGTTTTTTTTTCTTTCTTTTTTGCTTTTTCCTTTGCTAGAGCCTTTTTGTTCTGCAGGCTTTTAAGTTTAGCATCCTATTTAGGAGATTTTACTTTTTAGCTTGTATACAAGTTATTTGTTAGTTTTTCGAATAAGACCTATATTATTTATAAATGTTCAGAATGTTTCTTTAAGTTTTATATAAGGGAGAAATCTAAGGAATTCCTGACAAAATGTCTGTAGTTATATTATTACCAGTTGTTCTTTAAGAATAAGAAGTAAGACTAATAATGCAGGCATTTAGCCTGACATTCATGTAGTATTTTAGATGGAAAGTCAGAAGCACTTAGTAGCTCTTTGGTGCTAACCATTTCATAATATGGTATGAATCAAGATGGGGAATTAAATGGAGATGCAAATATAGAATGGCTTTTTTTTTCCTCCTGTGGCACTTTTGTTTATGATTGGTCAAGTGATTTATTTATTTATTTACTTATCTGAAGAAAAATAGCTCTTTGGACACTTTAGGAAAAGAGTTTAATCTGACTTTAATCTGGTAAAGTCTGTTTATCTGACTAGTTTGAATTTTTAACCTCATAGCCCGATTTAAAACTCAGCTTTTTCCCTTCTGCTCATTGCCACTTGGCTTTTCTAGGAGATTGGAGTGTGGAAGAGTTGAATCTAGTCGTTCAGTCTGTTCACTCCAGTGAGTGGAGAGTGAGCTGCTTTTTCGTTTTTATTCCTATTTCTCCCCCTGGGTTCTGGTACCTAAAGGAGAGATGGAAAGATCTCCTACTTAAGTAGGAGAACTTTAGTTTTCTTTTTCTCCTCTGCTGAATACTGACTAGACCTTAATGCTTTCTGTTGGGGAAAGAGACAAAAATACTGGTTTTCTGATGCATCACTTACTGTAAAACTTGTTTTGGAGGTGAGATATTTTTGGTGTGTCAAGTTCCATCCAGTTCTGGCTTGTCTTCTACTTTTTTTCAGTTTCTACCTCTCGAGGATACTCACAGCCTCTGGCTGCTGGGATCCCCATTGTCTGGAGGCTCAAGTTCAGCTACTTTCACAGTCAAGACACTCTTTGCCATTACAGTGGTTCTCTTTACCCTGCTTTCCAACTTTGAGGTTTTTTTCCCCTCCCCTCAGATAAGTCTACCAAAGCGGAGAGAGCATGGGATGATAAGCAAGCATACATGCAAGCAGAAGTCCAACTGAAAGATAACTGTCTTCCTTCTTGCCAGTCTTTTGGACCCCCTCATACTGGGTTTAGATTCTTGGACAACAGCACTGTCAACTACATTAAGTCATTGAAGGAAACTCTCAAGTTGGTTGACTCACTCAAAATGAGACGAGGGTGGGCAGTTTGGGATAACAAAGAATTGGGGAAGGTAAACATGTTTCAGTTATGAAGGAGTAGTTGGTTCTCACGTTTGATCTCTGACTTCTGAATGTTAAATACTTGATTGATGATTTTTTGTTCTTAGTCTTGAGTTCTAATTATCAATCCCACCTCATATTGTTATGTAAATTTTACCATAGTCTTGCTGGTACTGTAGTATCAATGCAGAGTATATGTCTAAACCCCCCCCCCCCCCCCGTGGATGCCTGAAACCACAGACAGTAATGAACCCTATGTATAGTGTTTTTTCCTGTACATGCATAGCTATGACAAAGTTTAATTTATAAATTAGACATGGTAAGAAATTAACAACAATAACTAATAATAAGATTATATACTGTAATAAAGTTATGTGACTGTGGTCTGTCTCTCAAAATATTGTACTGCGCTCAGCTGTCTGGTGATGTGAGATGATAAAATGCTTATGTGAATGAGATGAAAGAAGGTTAATGATAGGCATTGTGTTGTAGCATTAGGCTAGTATTAATCTTCTGAGGATACGTTAGAAGGAGGATCATCTGCTTCTAGACAGCATTGACCACAGGTAACTAAAACTGCAGAAAGCCAAAGTGTAGATAAGGTGATTTCCATTCTTGCTGGCTACGATCAGTTCAACCACAGCAACTAGTATGATCCTTACAAAAGATTAAACAAGTGATATTACTCCACCAGTCAAAATATTGCAGTGGTTTTCTCTAAGAGTTTTTTTAAAAAAGTCCAAAGTCCTTATTATGGTCTGTAAGTTTCTGTGTGATCTGACACCAGGTTAAAATTTTGATCACTTGCTCCTGTCACAGGACTTTGTTCTTATTGTTCTTTGTGTGTAGTGTTCTTACCCCAGATAGTCTGTGGACTCCTGTCATTTCATTCTTTGTTCATATACTGCTGCTTCCTTAGGTTTTCTCTGACTACTTTGTTAAAATAGTATATTTGTTAGTTTGTTCCTATAACTTGCTTTCCTTTTGTTTTATACCTGAGTCATTTCCATACATTTTATTATAATTTAATAGTTTATTATCTGTCTCTCTCATTAGCATGAAATCTTTGAAAGGTCATTGGCTCCTTTGTTCAGTGCTTTACCTAGTGTCTTAAATGGAACCTGACTCATAGGAAACTCAATTTTTTTTTGTTGAGTGAATAAATGAAGGAATGCTAGTATCTATACTCAAACTTTAGAAATAGCTTTGGCTTATCGCACAATGTTTAGTCTTCTAGTGTTTTTACATAGTAGTATACTTTTGTTTTTTATAGATTTTTTAAAATCCTAATTATATATTCCCAGTGTTCTCATCCCAGTTGAACCATCCACACCTCTAGTTGGTCTTCCATGCTGCTGCTAGAGTGATTTTTGTTAAATGCTTCTCAAGTTGCCACCCTTTGGAATAAAATATTTTAAAATTCCTGAGCCTAATTGGACCTGTGGCTGTTGTCCTTCTCACTGACCTGTGCATGTACTCTATGTTCTACTAATATCCTTTTCATTGCAGTATTCTGAATGCTTTCATATGCTTCTCTCTTACTCCTATACCTTTATGTAAGGCTTTCCCCTTTTTATCTTACTGCTATATATTTTATTAGTGTGTGAATACATAAAATGTAACTCCTATCATGAGAAGGCTCTGGAAAAAGTTCTTTACATTTGAAGTGGTTGGGAGCTAAGTGTATGTGTGTGTGTGTGTGTGTGTGTGTGTGTGTGTGTGTGTGTGTGTACATATATATATATAAGCAAACTCTTTCATTTTCTTCGCTGGGTACCTTTAATACATGGTGAGAGTTCATTTGTCATTTTTGATGAGTATTTAAAAAGTTGCTACAGTCTTGAAGAGCACCATAAACACTCTTTTGTAATGTTCTTTGTAATGTGGAATTTATTTCAAAGGTATGGCTAATCTACAGATGTTGTAACTCACAGATTCTTTTTAAAGGCTGTGCATGTATGAATGTATATTGAATCATTACCTTCACAAGACAAACTGAAAGGAATAGGGAAAATAATTTACGAAATTAAGAGTATTGCTTGTAGTATAACCTTTCAGAAAATATGGTCCCTTGATCGGTTCTTCAAATTTAGATTTTTTTGTTTATATATTATTATGTGTGTGAATTAAAGGAGGGACTGACAAAGGAAATGAAATTATTTTATATAGACAATTGAAGCTCTAAATATTTTCCATATCTGAGCCTGTTCAAAATAAGTACAGTGTCATAGAAGGGATCAGTGTGGTCTTTTGGGAAATGTAGACTATAGGAGTACATAGCAGTGTCTCAAAACTTGTATTTAGCAATTTTGCATCTAAAATAGTATAGAAATGTATAGTTTGCAATGTTGGTCTCTTTCAGAAGATACAGCTAAATAAAAGTAGAAGACTTAGCTAAATAAAACTAATAAGTTATGTAGCAATAAACAAAGATGAGAACCTATAAGGAAGTTCTGGTTGTTTGATACAGCTTTTTTGAACAATTATTGCTATTACTGATAATTTTAGGTCAGGTATTGTACCGTGTGTTTATGTGAATTATTTCATTTGGTTGTTGGAACATCTCTGTGTCTGTTTTTCAGTAAAAAAAAAAAAAAAAAAAAGAAGGAACAGCTGTTCAGAGTTAGACATTTAATTTAAGTGATTACTTCCACCTACTCAATTGGGTATCTTCAAACCACTTATCAGTAGTTCCTTAAATTTTGGAGGGGAGTCACAGAACCTTTTGAGAACCTCACAAAAGCTTACGGCCTGTTCGCCCTAGACAAATGTGCTTGTGGTCCCCTATAATAGGTCTTTATTTTTAGCATGCAATTTTGCAGAATTTCTAGATTACCTAAGTCACATACATGGACCCCACAATGGAATCTCTGATCTGTGTCTTCTTTTAATAAAGAAACTGATAAACTCTGTATTTTTTTCTTCCTCTACTACCTCTTATCACTTTAGGAAGGTAATATTTGTTTGCATTATGCCTTATTCTAGAAAGAATTTGAAGAAGCTGAAAGGAAATTATCAACTATCTCTAATTCTACTAGGTATATACCAAAATAAATACATAAATGCTGTTATGGCAAGTGAGATTCAGAAGTTTGATGGATGGGACACTTTTTAATGGTCACATTTGTTGGACTTTGCTTCAGAGCACTCTCATTCTGTTTCATGACTGTATGTGCGTATTTTGAAGTAATGTGAACTGTTACTTCTTCAGGGTAAACAGAGTAGCTCTGCCTAGAGATAAGAAATTAGAAAGGTAGTGCCTTCCAGCTTCATGATTGATTCAGTGATATTTCTCAGAGAATAATCTTTTCTTGATCTTGTAATTCCATCAAATGTAAATTACATAGAAAGGGTGTTGTAGTAAAAGTAGGATGGTAACAGTTTTCCTTATTAATGAACTAAAGTTATTGTACACTTAGTTAACTCATTGATATGTGGGCTAAGGATGAAGACTGTATTTATTTATAACTCTTTGAGACTTTGGAGAAGAAAAGTTGTTATTTTACATGAGATCACTTTTAAAGGTCCATTATATGAAAAATAATTTAACCATTGCTAATTGTTGAGGACTAGTTATTTCATAACATTGGTTTTTAAATATAAAGTAATTTAGAATTTCAGAATGGGTTTCCTTACTTTTAAATATATTTTCATGTCACTGATGCTTCAATTCTGATATCTCACCTCCTTTGTTTTTTCCCCCTTGAATTGTCATCTAAAGTAAAAGCATTAAATTAGCTAAATATAATGAAGTATCTTACTGTATATATTTGCTTGGTTTTAGGTAAATTACTATAAAAGTAATGTTATAAAACTGTATACAGTGTTTGGGTTTAATTTTTCTACGTATGTGTCTTAACATTGACTTACAGTTATGTTGTATGAATAATTGTATTTCTACTTTTTCCTTCAATCATTCTTAACATCGAATTTTTAAATGAACGGTAGCCCATCTGTGTAGGGCTCTTGTGACTGAATGATGTATTTTGTTTTGCTGTGGCACAGTTTTTAGACAGCCACTTTTGTTGTTAAATATTTTCATTTTCTATAGTACTTTTCATCCCTGTATATATGTACAGGAGTCACTTCACCCACCACCGAATTGCAGCCACTTCTGAGGTGGAACGCAGCAACTGTTTAACAGCGCACTTTCCCCTAGGTGCTGACAGCTGCAGAAGAAATTGTACATGGTCCTGTACAGAAGGTATTTCTCCACTGTGCCATCTGCAGAGTGAAACTGACTAGGAGTACTACATAGACTGTAAGTTTCTTGTGTACCCGTCCTAGACTGGAAAACCCAATAAGAGAGAATAACAAATAACTGGGAAGCATCATTTAAAAATGTATTGAGGTCAGTTAAACTTAGTGCTGCTCTCCCTGGCTCTAAATTTTATTTTAACGTCATCTAATTTGTGATTGGTACTGAATTGAATAACAAACAAATAGATGCACTCCTTGGCAATTATTTTATTCTAAAAGCATATGAAACTAAAGTGCTTTCATAAATACTTCACTTTAATGAAGCTTAAAAGAATCAATTTGTTTTTAAATATTTTCAAATAACCAAACCAATATTATATAAGATCTTAGAACTGTATTCTTAAAGTAGCAAATCAACTTAAAATTCAACAGGAACATCCTAATTAGCTTTCCTTATAGTGTTTTATGTTTTAGTTATAATACTTTCATTCTTGTGGTGAAAGCTTTGCAACAAAGCCAGTTTATAATGAACCTAGTTTTGATTTTTTGTTTTAGAAGCTTTGAGTTTGATTTTTTTTTTTTTTTTTTTTTTTTTTTTTTTTTTTTAGTGTATTGAAACAAAGCTTGGGAGAGAAGAAACAGTAAATATTTGAAATTTCACTTAATGTATTTTAGTCTTTCTCTTCCATTTCATTATTTAATGATTTTCTTTTTCCTTTTGTAAAAGCTGTTTACCAGAGTGCTATTTTTAATAATAGTTTGGTATGTTTGTGCCTTATAGGATAGGAAAATAACATTAGAAGCTCCTGTGTCTATTGTTAAACAATATGATATGGATTGTTATATTTCATTGTTTTGCAGAATTTCTAGTCAATAATATGACTTATTATCTATTTTTGTGTGTGTGTGCATCTGTAGACATTTCTCTGGTAAGAAATTAGGGTCTCTTAGTCTTCACAGAGTCTTAATTTTATGAAATATAGTGTCATTTGTTTTAGGTAACTTTAACTTACATCATAATTTAAATGATGTTTGTATACATCTCTATGCCTATAGATTCTCAATGAAAGCAGATAAAAGCTTCTCTGGGCCACAGTTTACTTACTTGTAAAATGAGGTGGGTGGAAGAAATTATTTCTACAGACCCTTTATTTACGTGTTTTCTGTTTAACTCAGGGGTAGAATTCTATGTATATAGAATGTACCTTACATTGTGTAACCAAGATATTTTGGTGCAAGTGACTTTGTTCTAGTTAGAATATTATTTGTGTTAATTAAATGCCGAGTGATGGTATTTTAGAGTCAAAAGAAGAGGTCTGATTTCCTACAAAGATTTTTAACTGTCTCTAATTGTTAGTGGAATTACCTCGCTGTTTTGAAATAAACTTTTTTGAGAATAAATAAAATTCTCAACAACCTGTTCATCATAGAGGCATCTGGTAAATTTTTAAAAACTAAGATTTACATTCACAGTGGAATGCAGTTAAATATTACGAAAAACTAACTTTTTAATGAGATTTTCCCTCTTACTTAGACTTAATACTTCTTTCAGCAGTCAAAGCACTAAAGAAGTAAACATCAATATTTTAAAGAATATAGTTTAGACATAATATAATGTACTTATGTATCTTTAGCAAGAAGGTATTTTATCAGTATATGTAATATTTGATTTGCTAGAATTGGTTCTTTTGAATTTTCTACAAACAGTGTAATTGTAAGTATTGCTTCATCTCATTTATCTTAATAACTGAAGTTAATATATTTGACAGAATAGACCATATGCTTTATATACTGTTTTGGTGAAAAGTTCAAACAATACCTGTTGTGCATATCTGAGTATATAATTTTCAATTATACAGAGTTGTTATATATTAGACCTTCTGTGGATGATGTAAGTTTAGCAACTTAATAGATTCAGTTTTTAACCAAATGAATCTTATACTTTAAAATAGTTCAACGTATGTTATTTGGAAAAGGGAATTAGATGGAAACTTTCATTTTTATTGAATATACTTATGTATTCTATGAATTTTATGAACATGTACTACTTGTATAATCAAAAATAAAGGAAAATATTGGTATTTCAGTTAAAGTGTATATTTGGAACATTTATTTAGTTTATTTAGAAATCACCTTCATTGCGTAAAGTATCTTATAGATACTTATTATCTCTGTTTGAATGTTTGTTTCTCAAAGGGAGGGGTTTTCATATTATTCTGCAGGACCAGCATTGTGGTTGGGCTTATTATATAATTTATATTCATATAATAGTTTTTGAATTCAGAAATAAATACTAGATCAAGATTAACTAAATCTTAAAGAAACCTGTATTTTTTCCATCTTCCCCCATTATAATCTTCTGTTTGAAATAGAAAAACGAGAGAAGTATATAGATAAAATGAATTTTTAATACTTAGTAATATGTACTTAGACTTATGGCAATAATGTTCTCTGACAACATATAGCTTTCAGTTGGAAGCTTTAAAAAGAAATACAGCACCAGCTGAAGAAATAGTGAAATTGATGAGAAAATAAAATGCAAGGAAATGTACTTTTGGTGTAGATTTTACTTAATTTAAACTAATTTTAAAGAACATTTTCATATAGAGTTTCAATCCATATTTTAAAATTCTCATATGCTCTCCTCAGTTTTACAAAATAACATCCTCTGTCTTTTCAATTAAAGGCATATTTTTATATTCATCCCAGATGTCTAAAAAACTATTTGTCTCATCAAATTTGTCTGAGCAGAATCTTGTCATGTAATAGGAAAATGAAACACTTTCAGATGTTTCATTGTGAATAATGGGGAAATGATTTTGTAATTTCACATTAGGTGGACAATTCTTTTCATACTAAATGGTTAATATTTGAGTTTATTTAATAAACTTTGGTATTCAGACATTATCTTCTATCATCCGAAATACAATTTATATCCATTGGATAATATTTGCAGTTTGAATTTATATAGAAAGAAATGTGAGGAATTTTTTTTTTCCAAAGAACCTCACACCAGTTATATGAAGTTAGAATACTCATATAATTACCTCAGTCTTTGATATTCATGTGTTATGTATCAATTAAGTCCGGCCACTTTTTATGAATTTTGCAGATATTTCTCATGTACATTTAATTAGTTGAAAAATTTAAAAGTCTAAATTTGTATAAAGAACTATGCCGCAAATCTCTTTAATAGTAAGTTAACATACCTTTATTACCTAAAATTTGCTTAATCCCTGAAATTTCTATATGTCATAGGTAAAGTGTTTGTGTGTGTGTGTGTGTGTGTGTGTGTGTGTGTGTGTGTGTGTGTAAGCATGTGATATACTTTCTGAAGCATGGCCTGGAATCCTGACTGCCACTTTGTAGCTATTTAAATAAAGTATAAATTGTTTAATAACTGTAAGTTTTTTTTTTAATCCGTTAATAGGAAATCATTACACCTACCTCACAGGGTTGTTGTGAGGAAAAACAGTAAAACATATGTGAAAGTGCTTTGCATATGCTGGATAGGCAGTATATAAAAAATGAGTGTTAGTAGAACTTCAGTGGACCTCATTTTTATCTTATGATAAAATCTATATTCTGTGCATGTGATCTGACTCCCTCTTTATGTCCTCAACCTCATTTCTTTCCTTGCAGACTGCATATATTGATTAATTGATGCCGAGTGCTTTGCAGTTTTTAGAATATGTCATGCCTTCTTTGGGTCTTTGTGTGCTTGCAACATTCTTTCCAACTACTCACACACCCCCTTTCCCCAGACCGCTATCATCTGTGTAACTCAACCTCATTCTTCAGGTCTTCCTTTACAGATTTCTCCTTAACTAAGATGTTTCCTACTCATCCTTCACCTCTTATACTCCTGTTAGGTGACCCTTGTATATATATGGTCCTCTGGCTTTGCTTGTTCCTATGCTAGCAGTTAGCTCATGTATTATTACTGCCTTTGTGCTTGTCTGTTTCCTCTGTAAACTCGTTGAGAGTGGAGTCTGCCTTTAACTTCTTTAACTCAGTACTTAAGAGTTTCTGCAACTCAGGAAACAGTGAGCATTTTATAAATAGATGTAAGTTCTCCCTCAACAAATTCATAACACATGATTCATACTCCTTAAAAAAATGTTTAATTCTGTATTTATAGGATAGATTTTAAGCTCCATAATAACCATATCAAAATTACGGCATTTTTATAATTGACTACTTTACTCACCATTTGTCACTCTTAATGGATTTATTAAGAGGTGAACTCACCAGGGTGCAAGTGGAAAGTTACTTTATTCTTTCCTGTCATGGCACCTGAAATCCCACCTTGAATATTTTCTTTTCTGCTTCTCGATACATGCTTTTCAAGTGTCTATCTCTTCTCTGCTCTTGTTCTTCTTCCTCTTGCTCTTTTCTTTCTCTTGTTCTTTTCATTCTCTCTTCAATCCTTTCTTTGCTTACTCCCTGGCATTTGAAAATATACTAACTTTTCAGATAACCTTTTTTTTTTTTAAGAAGGCTATGAAATTAAAATTCTAAATTCTCACCAATGTGAAAATTTTCGCTTATGTCAGCTTTGTTTAAAGAAGGCTTGGGGTGCCGGGGTCAGTTGGTTTAGCTTTTGACTCTTGATTTCTGCTTGGGTCATGATCTCACAGTCACGAGATGGAGACCTGCATTGGGCTCTGTGCTGACCATGGAGCCTGCTTGGGATTCTCTCTGCCTCTCTGTCTGCCCTTCCCCCATTCACGTTCTCTTTAGCACACTCACTCTCTGTCAAAATAAATAAGCATTTAAAAGAATTTTTAAAGATTAAAAAGGAATAAAGAAGGCCTACACACATGAGTGGAGACATGTCAACTAGTGGACATTTGTATTAATTTCATTTTGCCTTAGTTTTTCTCCCAGCTTCTCGTGCTGTTCCTGGTGGGTCTTCCAAAGCTTAATGTTAGAAATAGAGAAGAACTAATTGGCAATAAAGGCATGTTGGAAATTTAACTTTTTTGCTTTCCTGGATTTATCAGACTCCCACTGTTGGGGGACACCCCAGTTGTAATTCCTTGATACAGTTGAGACTTCCTTTGTTGGTCTTCTTTTGACTACTATCCTTGGTTTCTGACTTTCTAGTCTATGTTGAACCTCTTTCTTCTGGGGTTATCTTGTTCCCTTTGCAGTCCTCTGTGTAGAATTCCTTTAAAAATGACTCAATGCCAATTCCTTTCCCAGGAGTCCTTGGAAAATATCCCATTGGAAAATGTAATTCTTTACTTCAAACTCTGAAATTGGCTATTTCTAAGGTAGTAGCCCCAGACTAAGGGCATCTTAACCTCTTGCCTTTAGATGTTTTTAGGCCTAGGTCCAGTTCCTGTATCATTCGTTTAATGCCCTGTATCCTAAGGGACATAGGCCAAACTTTGAGTGGGTCGCTGTTCTATTTCTTCCTCAAACAATGTAAGCTCCTCTCCTCCAATATATACTTATAGTTTTTATATGAGCGATGGATTAAACAATGCCTGAGCGATTTTTGGCTACATTTTTCCAAATGTTGCATAGTTGAGCTGTTACCTTAGGTATAGTACTTAGAACCTTTCGTTGTCAGCTTTGGTTCCTGTCTGAAACTGAGAAAACAAGAAAATGGCCATAATGGTCATCTTGCATTTCTAGAAGTTTCTGTGAACTTTCATCCATTTCTATATTTCTGTGCCTTGTGTTAGGTTATACTGTGAGTTTGTAATGTCCTTCCTACTTTTTCCTCCTGGTGGAATCCTTCCCAGTCTTTGATGACCAATTTAGGGGAAATCTCTGTTGGTGCCTGCAGTTAGAATAACTTCTGTCTACTGTGTTCTCACACATACTTTGTGTGAAGTGTTATTGTATTACTTATAAATTTGTCTGTCTGACTAGATTGAGAGCATTTTTTAGATAGCCACTGACTTATTGGTGAACCCCTTGCCACTTGGTCTCTATTATGTGTTCCATATATTATTTGGTAAATTAATCTCTTCTGAACACTGAGATTAAACTTTGTAAAATTATTGTTAAGTAATTAATATTTATATTCTTATTTATTTCTGTCCATATTTCAAAAAATGTTTGAGGTGGTAAGAATTATATTTTATGCCTCTGATTTTTGTCTCCCAGTGTTATTGCTCTTTATCTGTTCTTAGGCACATTCATTCTTTCAGTTCTGGTTTTCATTCAGTTTTCTCCATTTCTCCCCGCATTCCTAATACTTCTTCCTTGTTTTGTTTTTCTTCCTTGTTTTATTCCAGTTTTCCAATTGATGGATATAACTATGAGAAGTAAAGATAACCAGGTATTCCAAGCAGGTTCAGGCTGAAAGTTAAAAAAAAAAAAAGTAAATATGACAGATCTCCAGACTAGTTGAATTTCAAGCAGTATAGATGCCAGAAATTGTAATTTATGTGATTATTTGTCTGCAGTCATATTGCTTATCCCAATAGATTTTTGTGTGTTTTCATAAGAAGGAACACTATAAAAGATGGCCAAGTGATTGATTTTCAATTTTAGATATCAAGAAACACTGTTTATTTCTATTCATTACCCCACTTTCTAATCACTACAGTTATTCAAACATCTATTTACCTTACAAAATTAGTAAAATTAGTTATTGAATTTTTTACTTAGTTTAAGGTGAATATTACTCTATGATGAAAGTTTGATATTAGGAAGAATAAAATTCCATTTTTCTAAGTTTTTGTGAACATATTGACAAAGCTAAAATCCAGGAGAGTTTTTAGGAAACATCTCGTATGGACCAGTTATCAAATAGGAAAATTAATGCTAAAACATAGAGTTTTTCTAACTATACCATCTGAAATGTACTTCTCTTTTAAATATTCATTATTCTGTTTTCTTTTCCTTTTAATGGCTATTTCTGTTTTTCAGGTGTGGTTTTGTATAGAACTTTAAGAAACCCTCTTTTGGTGGGTCAAGTAAAATGTTAAAAAAGTAAATATTATAAACATTAAAATTCATCAAAACCTAGTTCTTTATTTTATATGTAAGCCTATGTAATGTCCCAGGCAAAATACCTTACTTATATTATAGATATACATGCACATAATAAGGAAATTGGCCATTAATTGATATTTCTTTTTTATGCTTGTTTCTGAAATGCTAGCTCCACATTTTCCCCTTTGCTGCAGGCTATGACAGATTCAGCATGTCTGAAACCAAAGTAGATATTTAGTTCTCTATTCTCATTCTGCCTTCCAACTCAATCATTCTTGCTTATGACTTCAGTATATACCTTGTGACCGAGAGTCACAATAATACCATTCTCTCCTCTCCTTTGACTTGAATGTCATCCTATTTATTTTCACATCTTAATTATTTTGCTTTTGAGATGTATCTTGAATCAGTAAGCTCCATTCTATATCCATTGATAAACTCTAGCTCATTATTTTATCACTTGCCAAGATTCATGTACTAGATTTGTCTTTCTGTTTATATTACATTTTTCTTGAGGATGGGAACCACATTATATTCACCTTGGTACTTTCCATGGAGAATAGTCTCAGTAAATCCTTTCTAAGCTTACTTAGCTAATTGTGAAGTTGATTCTTTGTATTGAAGCCTTAAAAATATTGAATGGGTTGCTAAAACACAGACCAGTGCCACAGTTAAAATGAATCACGCATTATTCCAACTTGATGATACTCCTATTAGTGTTAACACTACCAAAAAAGTGCTTTAAGTGAATTCTGAATAATCTCTTAAGAACCCTTGGCTTCGTACTAATTATATTAAAACAGATTTTCTTGCCAATATGCTAGTATATATGCTGGTGTGTAGGCTCTTGCTATAACTATCCCATTAAAAAAATACATATAGTTATGTGCCATCTTGAAAATGTAGCAGAAGTCTTGGTTACTTCTCTTTTTATATTAGTCCCTTTCTAGATCTTTCAGAGATAAATAATACAAATGGGAAGTGAGCTTCTTTGGAAATCTTGGAAAAGTCTTCACCCCAACTACCAGTCCCACCGTGGATCTCGATTTATCCTAGTAAGGGGTTACAGTGGCCTCCTAAGAGGAGGAACTTTACTACAGCCTATTTTAGTGCTTCCTGTGCTAGAACTTACAGAAAACGTATTTTCCCTTTTGCCTCTTCTCATTGTAATCTTTGAAAATAATCACTGGTTTCTGGTAATTTACATTATGAAGCTGCTCTCATTTCAGACTTGATAAAATATGAATATGTGCTTTTCTGATCTTTTAGAGTGTTTTGTAAAATTATTTGAATGAGTGTTAGTATTATATAGAAATAAGATGACCTTTTAAATGTTTTTGAAAAATATTATTTTCAGTTTATAATTTTATTTTGGTCAGTATGGTCTGATATTTTCTTTATTCCTCTCCTGTTTCTTTTAATATGTACTTAGTATGTATACATCTTTATCCAGATCTTTCATTATACACATACAAATGTGTACATAAGAACTTTTAATTTTGTAGTCATCTTTTTATATTCTCATGTCTCAGTTATTTCTTTGAAATGGTAAGTTTTCAAATCAGTTTAATTTTGTTTTTGCTATATAAAAATATATTTTGAAAACTGTATAGGTTTTTTTATCTATTTTCCAGATTTATATAAACTTAACCATACGTTGCTTTTATACCCTATACATTATATGATATTTATGCTTTACATGTCACTTAGTACATTAAATATAATTAACATTCTTTTGTATAATATTTAATTATTTTTACTCTTTCATTTATTCAATAAATTTTTAGTGATACAATGTTCTACGCACTGTCTTATTCTTGTTGGTGAAGAGGGAGAGAAACATATAACACTAAATAAATATGCATAATTTTTTATTTGTTTATTTATTTATTTAAATGTTTATTTATTTTAGATAGAGACAGAGAGACAGAGCACGAGTAGGGGGGAGGGGCAGAGAGAGAGGGAGATGCAGAATCCGAAGCAGGCTCCAGGCTCTGAGGTGTCAGCACATACCCTGACACAGGGCTGGAACTCATGAACCATGAGATCGTGACCTGAGCCAAAATCCGATGTTTAACTGACTGAGCCACCCAAGTGCCCCTAAAAACATGTAATTTTAGATACGCATAATTACCATGAAGGAAAGGGGTACTTGGGTGGCTCATTCAGTTAAGCATCTAACTCTTGATTTGGCCTCAGGTCATGATTTCATGGTTTATGAGTTCAAGCCCCGCATCTGGCTCTGTGTTGACAGCATGAAGCCTGCTTGGGATTCTCTCTCTTTCTCTCTGCCCCTCCCCTGCTCACATGCACTCTAAATAAATAAATAAATGAATGAATGAATGAATGAATGAATGAATAAACCAACAAACTTAAAAAAATATTATGAAGGAAATAAATGCATGTGATAAGAAAAATATTGAGGAAGAGTATACTTTAGCTAGGATATCAAAAGGAAACCTCAAAGACAGGACATTTGAGTGAGCTCTAAATGATTAGGAGGAAGAAAATCACATTCCGGTTGTCAGGAATAGCAAGGACAAAGTTTTTGGATATGAATGAGTTTGGCATGTTGAAAAACAGAAAGGAATGTTGTGTGTTGAACATTGTTAGAGGAGAGAGTGTGGCAGGAGGTGAGGTCTTTGAAATAATGCAGGCCAGATCAAATGGGTCATAGTAAGAAGTTGAAATTACAGTATAGTTACAATGTGAAGACATTGGGTATTTGAGTTTTATGATGATTAGCACTGAGGACTTTACTCTTGCTGTGTGGAAGATAAACAGGGAAAAGGAGTGAGGGTCTACGAGAGGTAATTATTAGGAAGTTCTTGCAGTAGTTCAAGAAGTTATGGTGTCTAGGATTAGAGTTTTTGGCAGTAGAAATAATGAGAGGTGATTTATTTTAGAGGAGCACTGATAGAATTTGTGAATGGATTAGAAAGGGTATTGTCAACAGTATCAGACATAAGCAAACATGAAGTAGTTCTTGAAAATATCATTCAATGGACTTGGACTTTTCTGTGGTAAAAATGTACCATAATTTATTTAAATTACACTCTATTTTTATTTTTTCCTTAGTATAAATAACATTAATCTTTCATCATTTTCTTACCTCACTGTCATTGTATATAAATAATGATTTGTGATGGCTTGCCAATTTGAATGGTAGAAAATTATATCTTTCTTACTCACTAGACTAAAATTTTAATGTGTATATTGACAGGTTGTAGTTTTTCAATTGTGAATTATTTCTGGCCTTGTTTATTTTGAGATGTTATTTTCCTTATTGATTTGAAAGGCCACGTTAGTTATAGAGAGCTAAACATCCCCAAATTATTTGGTCTTGAGATTTTTTTTTATTCTTATATTAGTCTCCTCCATGCCCTTTATGTCCTAGACATTTCAGCTATTTCTAACCTCTTTCTTGCCTCATGGAATTGGCACTTGCGATTCTCCATTTTCTGGATCCCTCTTCAGCCAGTCTTCAATGGTGGACTGTGTTCCAGCTCAAATATTACCTCCTTAGAAGAGCTGTTCCCAGCTTCCTAACATAAGATTCCTTCTCATGCCTTTCACATCCTGTCGCGTTATAGCCTGTGTTCCCCCCACCCCTACCCGCACCCCGCCCCCGCCAGGCTTTTAAAGTCATCCTGGCACTTATCACAGTCTGGAGTTACTCATTGCTTACTTATTACTTGTTTTTTCCAATGAGAATGAAAGAACCATGAGGGTAGGTGTCTACTCTGAATTTGTTAACTCTTGGACCTCTCAGGCTAGAATATTGTTGGGCATTACCACACAATATATGTTATAGGGTGGATAATATAGGAATATTAGCTGTTTGTGCCATATGCCTGTGTTTTTCCCCTTTTGTCAATTGCCTTCATTCTGATTCCTGTACTTTTTACATGAAGAATTTTCTGTTTTCATAGAGTCAAATCCATGAAGTGTTTTTATATATTACCTTTTGATTAATTTTAGAAAGAAAAGAAAAACTTTCTCAACTGGAGATATTCCATTTTCCTGTATTCTAATTAAAATGTTTCTGAATATAAAGTTACTTATTTTCAAGAACTAGAGAAGTTATTGAAGGTAAAAATAGCTCTTATAAATATGTTTCTGTGCTTTCTTCTAATCTTATTGCACATTTATTTATAAAATAGAGATTATACTGTATATAGAGCTTTTCATCTTTTTTCACTTAATATTGTACCTTGTGCATTATTTAGATGATATATATTCTTCATTCTTCACAAGTGTAGTTCTTTTAAGGTCTTAAAAAGATTAAGGTTTGCAGAATATTCCATCTTAGGTATTTGTTATAATATACTTAGTCTCTTATTACATACTTGTTTCAGTCTTTTTTGCTATAAATAACAGTGCATAGTATTGTATTTAAGTTTTTGTGTTCACTTATGATTATTCTCTTATAAATTGCAAAGCATAGAATAATGGATTTACTGAGTCATAGGAGACATGCAGTATTATAAAATGTTTATAGATTCAGTGCCAAATTATACTTCAAAAGTTTTTTTTATATACTTCAGAAAGATTTAAGTAAGTTTACACTCCTAGTAGTAGTAGTAGTAGTGGTGTGTGTCTGTGTGTGTTTCTCATCAGATTTTCTGATTCCCAATAATTATGTGCATTTAAAATCTTGGCCCATTTCTCCCAATCTGCATCTCCCCCACCATCAAAAAATTATGTAAAACAATTATGGTGTTTTTCACCTACAAAATTAAGTATTTTTTATATACTCAGCTCTATGATATTTTCCATTTTCCTTTCATGTCTGTGCTGAAAATAACTTTCTTCGTTCTGAGGTTAAATATATGCTTACTTATGGTTTGATCTAGTTTTTTACTTTGCAGTTCTCTAATTTATGTAGAATTTATTTTAAGATATTTGAGAAGAAAAGTTCTCACTGTATTTTCTCTAAGTAGTAATCCAGTTATGCTAGATATATAATTTTTAAGTAATCACCATTTACTGTTTTCATGCTAAATTTTTATGTATTCCTGGGATTTGGGGAGAAGGGTTGTTTATTCTGGGTCTTTTGTTGTACTAATTTGATGTTATTCATTATTGTTTCATAGTATCTTTTTGTTTTGAGCTATCCACTACGGTAATAATTCCCTAATTTTATTATCCTTTATCTTAACAACTGTTCTAGTATATTATTCCATTTATTTTTCCTAATGAATTTAGAATAATTTTGCCAAATATCCTTTCCAAATAAGGTATTCCTGTTTTTTATGTTAGTGAAATTATGTTAAAACTGTTGACTTGTTTGCATAAGATATTCTTAGAGGATTTCAGATATGAGCTGAGATTACTTTTTCTTTTCTTTCTCAGGAGAGCTTTTTCTATACAGATGTCCAACACATTTCATTTAAGATCATTCTTAGTCGTTTATTTAATTTAAAGTCATTCCTATTTCCTCCTTTAAATTTTTTTTTTTAAATTTATGTATTGAACTGGTTTTTGTAGGTCTTTAGTGTGTTAGTTTTCTGTGGTCACTAGACAATTACCACAAATTATGTGTCTTAAAACAGCACAAGATTTGTTCTCTTCAGTTATGGTTGCCAAAAGCCCAAAATTATTGGACTAAAGTAAAGTGTTGATAGGGCTGTTTCCTTTGGAGGCCATAAGGGAGAATCACTTTCCTTCCCTGTTGTGGTTTCTGGAGGCTGCCTGTTTTCCTTGACTTATGACCCTTCCTTGAATCACTACAAAGTCTTGCTTCTGTCATCACATGTACTTCCTCCTTTGACCTTCTTGTCTCCCTCTTATAAGAACCCTTTTGATTACATTCAGGGCCCATTTGGACAATCTAGAATAATCTCACCATCTGAAGATCTTTAATTGAATTACATCTGCACGTTCCCTTTTCTGTATAAGAGAACATTCACAGGTTCTAGGAATTAAGATATGGATATTTGAGAGGCCATTATTTAGCCTGTCACATATTGGAAAATTTTTAAATTTTGATACTATTTTAAATTTCTATTTTATTGAACTTTTACATTAAGTATCATTGCATTTACTTCATTTTCTAAACAGTCATGAAATCGTAAGTGATGGTAACTTTTTCTCTAGCTTACAGTAGTAACTTTATGCCTTGGATTCTATTTCTGTCTTATTGCTGCTTTCAATTTTTAATGCAAATGTCCAAGATATTTTCTTCTTAATTATTATATTTACTGTTAGTTTAGGATAGGTATTTTTTTAATTACAGAAAAGTAATTTGTTCATTGTTCATTATCTTCCTGTTCCCTGCTTTTTTGACATATTTGTGTTATACTTATATACAACCAAATATTAACCCACACTTGCATTTCTGGATTAAACTGTATTTGACTATAGTATATCAGTTTTTCAGTACAGTGCTGGATTAATTTACCAGTACTTTATAAAGATTTTTTAAATGTTCATATTAATAAACATGATTCATTTATGTGTGGTTGGCTTAATGTATGACTTGCTTTTCCATTTGGAATATCAGGGTTATGCTAATTAATAAAATGAATTTACAGGTATATTTTTCTCTATAGACTGGCATAATTTTTATAGCATTAAATTGTTTGAAGTTTCAAGTTTGAAAATCATTTAGTTTGAAAGATCACATAAAACAATTTGAGCTCAGAGCTTATTTGAATATAAGTTTTTGACAGACTTTTTCATTTCTTTGGTTATTTAATTTTTGTTTGAGTAAATTTTGAAAATTTACATTGTTCCTAGTGAGTAGTCCATTCTACCAAGATTTTAAAGGAACATTTGTCATTCTTACTATATGTTAAGCATCGTGCCAGGTTCTGTACATGCAAAAATAAAGAATAAGGTATTCTTTTTTTAAAAAAAAGAATGTTTATTAGAGAGAGAGAGACAGAACATGAATGGGGGAGGGGCAGAGAGAGAGGGAGACACAGACCCTGAAGCAGGCTCCAGGCTCTGAGCTGTAAGCACAGAGCCCGACACGGGACTAGAACTCATGAACTGTGAGATCATGACCTGAGCCAAAGTTGGACGCTTAACCAACTGAGTCACCCAGGCACCCCAAGAATATCGGATTCTTAATCTCAGAAAGCATATAGTAGTGAAAAGAAATTTAATTTTGTTGGGAAAATGACATAGGAAATAGAAAAGAAAAAATTAACACTTAAACAGATCTTCTGATAAGGATTTCATTATGAATGGAGTTAGCAGGAACCAAGGCCACAAATAGTTGAATACAGGAAGGATTGAGAGAATTGCAAATAGACCATTACAGCTGGAATTTAGGTCTGGCCAGGAAGGAATTGTGGATAGGAATTAGAAGCTATATATATTTTTTCTTATGTATATATATTTTTTTTCTATTTTCTTTTTTTTCTTTTTCCTATAGATATTGATAGTCTGTTCATAATGTTAATTCTGGGATTTTCATCAACAGATTGATATTTTTAATTTTTTTTAACGTTTATTTATTTTTGAGACAGAGAGAGACAGAGCATGAACGGGGGAGGGTCAGAGAGAGGGAGACACAGAATCGGAAACAGGCTCCAGGCTCTGAGCTGTCAGCACAGAGCCCGATGCGGGGCTCGAACTCACGGACCGCGAGATCACAACCTGGGCTGAAGTCGGACGCTTAACTGACTGAGCCACCCAGGCGCCCCAGCAGGTTGATATTTTTAAAAGATTATTCCACTGGCAACATGGAGGACTCTACTGAAGCCAGTGGGATGCAACCAGTGGGTTGCAAACAGGTTAGCCATTGCATTACCACAAAATAACCATAAGTGCCTCCTGAAATAGGAATGTAAGTAGAGATGGAAAGGAAGGAAAGAATATAAATGAAAACATGCTAATAGAATAGAATCACCAAAGACTTTTTACTGATTGCATACAGTAGATGAGAGTTAAGACAGCATCCAGCTTTGTTCAAATGTATTTGGGGTTGAACAAAATATTTGCTGCATCTTTATTTCAGAAACTGTGGTTCTGATTTATTTGAAAGGCTTCTTATATTGTTGATAGGCTATCTAAAGTGTGAAAAGTTGGAGTAGGAAAATCAATATCTGAATCGTACATATTTTCTTAGAAACCAAGGTTATCTACTTAAACAGTAGTTTGTATATAATAGCCAGCATAAAAGAAATAGACATCCTAATAAGATTTCTGAACCGTATGGCATGAAAGGTGATCTAAAAAAAAAATCATGTTTTATTTAGTAATATTTTTTGTAAGTATTTATGTAGAAAATTGAAATAATTCTATAATGAGTGAGTTTGAACCTAATATTAAAATCTGTTTGAAGTAATTTCTCAGCAAATGTATGTAGATACATGATATATGGATATCAAAAAAAAATACCTGCTACCTCAAAGGGTATGAAAGCCTTAAAAACATGTTGTATGAGGATGATTTCAAAGTCTCTGCGTATGTGCCTTATATATATATAACATGGGTCCATGTAACTATCACCCCAGTCGTGATGGAAATGGTATATTTCCACCATGCCAAAAATTTCATTGTGCCCTTTGCCAGACCATCCTCCTCTTCCCAAGTCGCCTAAGCCCGTCTCACACCTACGTCCCTTCCTGCCAGCGACAATCACTTATCTGTTTTCTCTCACTGTAGATTTATTTGACGTTTCTAGAGTGTTAATGTAAATGGAATCTTATATTATGTAGCCTTGTGCCTGCTTTTGTTTTGCATAATGTTTTTGAAGTTTATCCCTCTTGCTGCATGTGTAAATAATGTATTCCTGTTTCTTGTTGAGGAGTAGTCACTGTTTGAATATGTAGCTTTTTTTTTTTTCCATTCACCTATTGACAGACATTTAAGTTGCTTTCATTTTTTGACTATTAGGAATAAAATGGCTATGAACATTTGAGTTCACATCTTTGTGCACACTAATGTTTTCATTTATCTTGAGTAAATACTTAGGAATAGAATAACTAGATCGTATGGAATATTAAACTTGATAAGAAATTGCCAGTATTCTAAAGAGGTTGTGCTATTTTACATTCCTGCCACCAGTCAATATATGAGCATTTCAGTTGGTTCATATGCTCACCAGCACTTGGTAGTGTTAGTCTTTTAAAATGTTCGCAATTATAAATTGTATCTATCTCTATCACATTGTGGTTTTAATTTGCACTTCCCTAGTAGGTTTTCTTGTGCTCATTGACCATTGCTATATTTTCTTTTGTCAACTATCTCTTCAATTCTTTTGCCCATATTTATTGGTTTGGATTACGTTCTTCTTATTAAGTTACAGGAGTTCTTTACATATTCTGGATACAAGTTCTTTGTCAAATATATGTGTTGGGAATATTCTTTTCCACATTATAGCTTGCCTTTTCATTTACTTATTTGTGCCCTTCAAGGAGCAGAAACTTAATTTTCATGAAGCTCAGTTTATAAATGTCTTTTATATTTCTTTTTGTATCTTAAGAATCTTTTGCAAACAGCAAGTTTTTTCCTGTGCTTTCTCCTTGAAGTCTTGTCGTTTAACTTAAAATGATCGATTTTGAGTTAATAGTTGACTATGGTATGAAATAAATTTGATTAATAAGTATATTTAATTAAGAGAAGTCTGAAAGGGTTATCTCCACACATTTGAATATAGAAAAATAAGTAGAAAGATTTTCTTTTGAAGTTAAAGATAGATGTGGGATTGGTTTGTGTAAGAAATACTCTTCTAGCTTCTGTATCCTTCCAGCAAAGGCAGATGCTTCTGTCTTGGAGAATTTGTACATATAAATGCCTAATCTTGGTTCTTATCAGGTTTAAAATATTCAGTAAAGGTTTTTGGGTTTTGTTATTACTAATGTTGCTATTGTTATGATATTCAGACTTGAAGTTGAGAGAAGTGATATTTAGATGAGGTAGGTCTGGATTCTAATATTTATTTACTTACACATAGTGCTCATATTTTCTTTGTTTTATGTTTATCCACTTCCCCCCCTCAACAGAGAGTTTAATTATTAATGGGTACCAATAAATATATACTCGGAATCATTTTAATCATCTCTTTTGATTGCATGGGTAATTCATGAATACTTTGAAAAGTTCAAATAATATTGATGTAGAATAAATAGTGCAAGTGCCTTATTACCTACTCCTTTGGTCTTCTCCCAGAGGTAACTGTTAAATATTTGATGTATATCTGTTCTGATTATTTTAAATGTATTTTTACTAACAAATTTCTATATATACATAGGTATACCCATTTGTAGGTTTTTTTTTTATATAAGCTTGAGATAAACATGTTATACTTGCTTTTTTTCTCTTAACAGCATGACAGGTAAATCTTTCCATGTTGATACCTTCACTCATTTATACTGTTTCATAGTATTTAACAGAATGAATATACCATAGTTTATATTTCTTTCAAGCATGCAGTAGGCAGATAAGGGCAAGGCCAACACCAGACTACAAAATTGGCTGTAAACATAAAACAGCTGCTTTTAGATTCAGTTTATTACTAACATAGACAACAAAGGGAGGAGAAGCCAAAGATACTACATTCCCAGGTCCTTGTCTCATACAATGAAAGGACAACATGAAAACAAAAGATTTTGGATGACTGCAGTATGAGTAATGGAATATCCCATTACTGAGGAGCCAGTTCTAGACTGCAGCTAAATACTTTTTAGTCTGTAGCTATACCCTAAGGGGTTGAGAGTCGGGCAGGGTGAGGTAGGAAACCTTATAGCTAGCTTATCAGAAGCTGTGAGGCTATGAGAAACTGTCTCCTGATAGCCTCCTTGAGAGATAGGGAGGTGAGTTGGGGGTGGCCTCATAGCAGCTCCTCACAAGCCTCCCATTTTCTCATGTTCCAAAAAGATCACAAAGCATTCTGGCAAGATGCACATTAGCTGCATTTAAAGACATTGCCTGTGTGGCCTGTAAGTATACATTCATAGATTCCAGGCCATTATGATGGAGCCATTCCCATACAACTCCTGCCCCCAGCCTTTACCTATTCAGATAACAAATCTCAAGAGCATTAACTACTTCATCAGACACTTCACTTCATTGTCCTTATAGGGGCTTAGATAAAATATAACTCCCACTTGGGTAATCAGCACTTTTTGGAGGATAGACCTCAGCCAGGCTCCTTATCCATAGGCAAGCCAGTTAAATATGTCATTCATTCAAGTGTAGCAAGAGATGTTGGCAGTCACACATACCCCACTTTGGCCAGCAGGGAGTCCAGGGCAATGCAGTTTTTCATCACCAATCACCTAGAGAGTTAGAATAATCAGCTATAATCTGAGAAACATGCAAAAGAGTTTCTCTTCTCTTAAGTAGCAGAGGGAGACCACAAGTTACACAGTAAGATTAGACTAAATGGAATCATAATAGCGTCCAGAAAATTAATCTTATTCTACTGCCTATTCACTCCTAAAGTCAGTAGCTTCTAGGAAGTTTCTAAAAGTTCATAGGTTTAGATTCTTCAGTGGTCAAGTTGAAAGTGATGGCTGCATTCTGGGCTGGATGCTGTGTGGATAAGAGCTGAGAGAAATTATTTCGTCTCTCTACCTCTAGCCCACTTACGTCTAAGTTGTTCACTTTTGCACAGGGTTGTTGCTTTCTTTCAGCAGCCTTGTGATTCATTGTCTGCAGCATGATCAATCCCTTTAGTAATCACTGCCCTTTTTCTGATTTTCCCTGTATCTTACCCACACTATAAGATCCGGACTCAACCCTAGGTGGCTTATCACAATGGTACCTAATACAGTCAGTGCTCAGCAGTATCCTGAAGAGGAGAGAAGGGATGTAGATAGTTTATCTAGCAAGATTAGACTGATATGTTACACCTGTCTGTATGCATTAGAATTCCCTTTTTGCTTGACTGTGAACCTGTCTTTCTGGACAGATTTTCAGGCTTCCTTGACCTTGTGTGCTAGAATCACTAGGCTTTGTTTTTTTGGCCCTGTTCTGAATTGTAGATGAATAACCATGTTCTGGACAATGCTGTATCCAGGTGGCTGTGGTTCCTACCTAGACAACGGATGTCTGATCAGCTTGTTGATTTTATTAATGTTCATCCTCAAAGGGTTCTTTCCCATGGGCATACAGATAGATCATGAAGTATGGGTGTTGTGCAGTCTGCAGCCATAGTATTGAACTCCACACAGACTGGGATTTGATTATCTAATTGTCCCACTGCCAGGCCCCAGAGTCATTGAAAATGTGACAAGCATTGGGGGCTATTTTCCAGGGTAAGCATCATACCTCATGACTTAACCCAGTGAATAGAATTCCCCTTTTCTATGCAGAGTTTTAAACAGTTTTCTTTAGGATGGCACAGCTGTTAACACTCCATGCCCTCTATCAGATTTTAACATACCTGATTCCTCTGTGAACCAGGAACTTCAAATAAATGAAGCCCTCCCAAGACGTCCCAGGTTCTACTACAGACTCTGCATCTGGGATAGCCACATTCTGGGTATGACTAGCCACTTTTTAATGTAGCTGATATGTTTGCAGATTTCTTTTTTTTTTATTTTTAAGGAAAATAAAAAATTTATTTTAATTCCATTATGGTTAACATACAATGTTATATTAGTTTCAGGTGTACATATAGTGATTCAGCAAGTCCATAAATCACTGGGTGCTCATCACAAGTACACTCCCTAATCCCCATCACCTGTTTAACCAGTCTCCCCACTAACCTTCCCTCTGGTAACCATCAGTTTGTTCTCTACAGTTAAGGGTCTCTTGGGGCGCAGGGTGGTTCAGTCAATTGAATGTGCCACTCTTGATTTTGGCTCAGGTCATGATTCCAGGGTCATGGGATAGAGCCCCATATTGGGCTCCGTGCTGAGCATGGAGTCTGCTTAAGATTTTCTCTCTCAGCCCCCTCCCTGCTCACTCTCTCTCAAATGATTTTTAAAAAAGGTTCTTGTTTTGTCTGTCTCTGTCTCTCTTTCTTTCTTATTTTTCCCTTTGCTCATTTGTTTTTGTTTTGTTTTGTTTTTTAATTCCATATAGGAGTGAAATCATATGTTAATTGTCCAATATTCTTCGGTAATATAAAATCTATGTTATGCATTTGCAAGGGCACTATCTTAAAAGTAGATTTTCCTGTAAATTATTTTAGGTCTTTTGAAGATAGCAGGTATTGTTGAAAAATAAAGACAAATTGCTTTTAGTTCTGTGCCTCTAGATTCTGAATTTAGGGCAAACCTTACACATACAATTTTCACCATCCAATATTAGTGTTAGGTTCAGGTTGTAGATACAGTGTAACTAATTACAGAGGAATATGAGTAACTATATGTAGTTCATTTGCTAATAAACTAAGCATGTATTTTTTTCTAATATTAAAAATGCACCAATTTCTTTTTTCCCTTGTCAGTAAGAGAGGGACAGACACAGGTTAACTTTGTAGAGTTATCACAAGGGTTAAAGGAATTCTATGACTAAAGTACTTAGTATGGTGTCCGCAGTAAATGCTTAGTAAGTGTTGACTGGGAAAAATAACAAATTTTTAAATAAGGAAAATATTTTTTCATTTAGAATTTTGTAAATAGTATTAGAACTTTGAAATAAATATATGTGTTTTTGGTTTTATAGTTATCTCGGCTTAAAAATTATGCCAAGAATTTTTTATTTCCTCCTTTGAAAAGACATGAAATGTTTATATAGGTTTCTAAGCAACACCAGCTTAGAAACTGTAAGAAGAATGACTGAATACAAAGGCAGCCGATCCAAATTTGTTATACTTTTGGTATTTAGTAATTGATGAAAAACAGAACCACGTTAGTCATCAATAAACCCCACCTAGTTTGCAGAGTTAAAAATCTATTCTCATGTTGAACACTTCACAAACTTGAAATGTTTATTGAGCAATATTAGGGTTGATTTCTCCATACTGTCAGTTTACTCTCTCATTTATTAGCATATTGAGAGGGTTTCCATTGAGTACATCACAAATCAGTCAGCATGTGTTATTTTTCTAACTGAACTTTAACTTAAAAAACAAACAATTGAAAAAGAAAGAATAATCTCCAATATGTATTATAATGTACACTTAAACTACCAAGTGGAAAGAATGTTGTCTTATAATTTAAACTTCTTTAATAACACTTTGGATTTTAGAATTGCAAGTTAAAGAATGTGTATTGTCCATAATACTATCATATTCAAATGAATCCTGAGTCTCCCCAAAACAAATAAATTCACAGTCTTCTTTATGGAATACAAAGCAGAAAAAGACTGCAGACAAAAATACTGCAGAAACAAAGAGGGAAGATTTAAGAGAGGAGGCTGTAAGGGGGATATGTTGTAATGAATTTGAGACAGAACTTTAGACCACTTGAATACTAGAAGTTGGTTACTGCATGTGAAGCCAGTAATAAAAAATATGGAAGCCCATGGACCTGTGTTTTTTTAACAAAAAAAACCTCCTGATTGTTTTACATATATATTCCCATTAATGATTCTGTCATTGTTTATGAAATGCACAGTTTTATGAATTAGCTATCATACTTGGATCCCAGGTGATTGTTAATGAGATATGCATTTACTGATGGATGCAAATCATTAAGGTAGTAAGAGAAGGAAGGAGAAAATGAGGCCTTATAATAATAAGCAGAAATGATACTATGATGGGAAATGTGATTTCATTTTCTAATTATTTCACGAATAACTTTCAAGTATGTAACTGTAATATGAAGTGTGTCATAGTCATTTAGTAAATGTGTGATAAGACAGAAGTGCTTTTACAAAGATTGTCACAGGTCCTTTCCTAAATCTCATTTGCTTTTTTTCTTCATTATAAATATAGTAGTAGGGCATTTAAGTTCTAAGAAATTTCCTTTTTATATGAGAAATGGAGAAGAAGTTAGCAAAGTTATTTGTCGACTACAGGAAAAAGCTCTTGTAGGAATTGGCTACATCTGTTTTAATGTTAGCAGCTGAGACATCCAATACAAAGTAAGTTGGCTGATAATAAAAGTACAATAATTACTAATGTAAAACAGACAGATGTTTTTCTCATTACATAGCCCTGGACAGATGTATTTTGGCAAAAGAGTTGAAATTTTTAACAAAATTAAACTACTCATGAATGTATTTCTTTGAAATCAAGTATGTGTTAACTCTTGTAAATATTTTATCTTTCCAAAAATTATGTGAAATGATTTTTTTGTTGTTTTATTTCTGCATTATACTTTGAAGTACAATTGACAATAATTGCAGCTTATTGCATTTTGTAAGTACAGTAATATTTCTGATGACAAAATAATTACTAATGTACTACTAAGGTTGTATAACACCTTCTACACTGTAAATATTGATACATTTCTCTGTTTTATGTTTTTTTTGCTACTTCGTCTCATTTCAAATTTTCACTTTTTATTCAATGATTACTTGAGTTATGCCGTTGGATGTCTTCTTGGCTTCCCCATTTATATGTAAAACCACATTTAAAAAGACATTTCACTTCATTGATTCCTTCACATTTTGCATGGGAAAAGGTATTCTAAATACACCCTGAAGAACTTATTGGATACTCTGAGATATTCTTTATTATTATTCCAGAAGATGACCTATGACTACTAGGTCATGTTGGCTGCTTTAGTAAATTGACTAAAGAAGGCCCTCTGCATCTTTCTGTGATTTGACAGATGTAAAATATGTGATGTCATTTTAGTGACATTTTAATGATTAATATTATTAATATTAAGTTTGAGTGAAATTGTAGTGGCACATGTTCTTTGAATCATGTTTATGATGGACTTATGTTTGTCCATTTGAACTCTAAACCGCTTTAACAACACCAGTGAATACAGATGAAGGTCTTTCTGTAATGTGACTTAACAGTCCCCAGTCAAGAAACAGTCTTGTCTTATTCTCTAACGGTATTTGATCCTGTAGGCACCAGATCCAGACTGCTTTTACACCATGTTCAGACTAATTAAACTGTGATCAGTAGGTTTTAGAGAGCCTTTTTTGGAGACATGTTTTATTTGTACCAGGGTTTGATAGATTTTAATCTGTGAGTCAAATCTGGCCCACTCCCTTATTTTCCCCAGCCTCTAAGCTAAGAATGGTTTTAAAATTTTAAGTGGTTAAAAATTTTTTTTAAAGAATGATATTTCAGAAACTTGAAAATTATATGAAATTCAAATTTCAGTGTTTTAAATATAAATTTATTAGAACATAACCACACTGCACTGTCTGTGGCTATTTTTGCACTACACTGGCAGTTGAGTAGTTGCAGCAGAAATCACATGTGGAGCTCTCATCACTGCTCACTGCTTCTCTGTGCACTGCAAATCAGAGTTACACTGTAATAACTCAGCATTGTTTGCTATACCCCAGCACTTACTTGTTTTTACCAAAGCATATCCATAATGTCAAAGCAAGAAGAAAAGAGAAATGTGAACTTCAAGTGTTTGACTATTAAGGCACCATGGGTTTGGATTATTTTGTTACAAATTAGGTCACACAGTATTGTGTTATTTATGCAATAACATAGTGGCTGTGCTAAAAGAATAAATGTTAACATTAACAGATTATGTACTCATCACAACATTCCCAATATACAAAAATTCAACAGAATTTAAATGGAATCTTATTCACAAAAATTAAAAATGAAATGAGGTTGCAACCAAAGTAAGTTTATGAGTAGCTAATTTTTAGCCAGGCAAAGGATGCATTTCCAATGGTAAGTTAAAACCTGTCCAGAGAAAATAAACTTTATTCAAGGAGTTAATGGCAATTTTTATTCAAGGAATTACTGGGATTGATGTATAAACTTCTGTTAATAGTCTGTGAGACCGTTTTCAAAGAAGTTGAGAAAACATCAGTTCATGGCAACATTAAGTAGAATGTGATAAGATGTGTTATTACTGATGGTAGTAAAAATATGTATACAAGTATACAAAGTATACATACAAAAATATGTATACACGTATATGGAGATGTGTTGAAAACCTGTGTTTATTCACTATATTATTAAATCAGCAAACACCTTGTAGAATATATTGGAATCTATTGTGTGTATAAAGAAATCTATTGTGTGTATAAAACCAGTAGTTTCAGTGGTCAGTTTCCTTCACTTCCATAAGACTTCATCATTGTCTATGAATTTTTGTCAGAAATAAAAGATGAATTTGTCCTACTACTTAAGCAGTTTGATAACTTAGCAGTGATAAAGTGTGTTGAGGTTTATTGAGCTCAGACGAATGTGGAAGTTTTTCTGAATGAGAAAAATGACTCTGACCCTCAACCACTGTTACTGACATTATTAAGTAGCTTTGAGAATTAGCTCTTGATACAGAGTTGATAATGTTTATAAGGAATTCAATCCAAGATTATATGGCAGAACAACACAATGTGCAAAAAATAAATTGCAATAAAGTCATTCCTACAGTAACTAAACTTTTGGATCACAGGTGTGTTTCTTCTGTGCTATCATGAATTAAAATAAGAAGTGATAATTCCATTCTCACACAAATTTGCAGCAGTTGTGTTTTCAGAGTTCAAACCAGAGTTCCTGCAGCGTTTTTCAGATCTCAGTGCAATGCAGAGGAGATTTCCATATTTCAAAATCTGTTTAGCTGTGCAATTGAGATTCCACTTAATCTTGAATTGGCAATGATTAATCTGTAATTTAATCACATGCTAAAAGCAAATTTTAAGAGAAAAATCTATTAGAATTCTATAAATGCCTCCTAAGTAATGGATATGCCCCCCAAATATCATATGCTCTTGGATTGATATCAGTATTTGGCAGTACCTATCCGAATGAAAAGACATTTCATTTTCAAAAATGAAACATGTAAAATCTCATTCTGGATTGACACTGGTAGATGACCATATGCATGTGATTTGATAGGAATACTGACTTTCAACCCTGATTAAGAAAAAGGTTATTCCCCTCCCTCCCCAAAAATAATTTTATTAGATCTGTCTGTTGTTCTCCACTGCTGTTGCTGTTGTTAGTAATAGCAATACTGTTATAAATTGAATACAGAATTGTGGACATGTTTTCTCTCTTGTTATATAGCACCTACCTAATATCCTTGATTTTACTTTTTGGCCTACAAAGCCTGAAATATTTACTTTTTCTAACCCATTGTGGAAGAAGTTTGCCAGTCCCTGCTCTAACATGCCTACTTTTGCTTACTAGGTGTTTAAATAAATATTTCCATACTATATCTTTGATTACTTACCTTTTAAGAGAAAAATAAAGAGTAAATTAAAAAGAAAAGTCATGGGTTACCTGTGTGGCTCAGTCAGTTAAGCATCAGACTCTTGATTTTGGCTCAGGTCATGATCTTAGGGTTGTGGGACCTAGCCCTGTGCTGAGCATGGAAGCCTGATTAAGATTCTCTCTCTCTCTCTCTCTCTCTCTCTCTCTCTCTCTCTCTCTCTCTCTTTCTCTCTGCCCCTCCCCCACTTACACACACATGTGCTCTCTCTCTCTCAAAAAAAAAAACCCAAATAAATAGAAAGTCATGATTTATAAGGAATGGAATATTTATGCAAATACTGACTACTTGAAAACAAAAGACAAATCTGATACACAGGAAAAAGCAACAACCTAATTATATTCTCATACCACTTAATGCCAGCCAACAAAACCAAATGCACATTCCAAGTGAAAGGAGAACAGTTTTTGAAATGTAGACCATGAGTCTGTTTCATTTCTTTATGTTCCATAAAAACAATTGGTTAAATAAATTATTAAATCCTTACATCATTTTTTCCTTTTATATTGATATTAATTTTGCTAACAGTACTATGTATATGTATGTTAGTATATGTGTATGTAAATGTAGTAAATATAGTATATGTAAAACTATAACATTGAGTTTATAGATAACTTAGGGTTTATATGTTAGAATGATAAGTCCAGTAAGCTGATCGTAAGACAAGCAATATACAATCTTGGTGGTTTTGAACTGAAATTCTACCCTTAGGAAATTTAGAAGGCCTATGACTTTTTCTACATATTTTTCAGCTTGTGACCTGAAATGCTGAACTATCTCAAATGGACATTGAATTTCAAGTCCTATTCTCTGGAAAATTAGTATTTTGACTACTTTTCACAGAACTACTTCGGGTTCACACTTTCTTCAATTTGTTTATTTTTTGATATGCATAATATTTACCAAATCTAATGTTAGATTTTAGGGTTCTGTACCAGACAGCTCTATCCTTAATGTTTTCTGAGCTTGTTTGAAAATTTCATTAGAGGGGAGTGTAAGTTGCGCGTCAGAGTTATTCAGTGTTTGAGGTGGAAGAGTCTAAAGATAAATTTGGAGGGGCTTCCAGTTTTTTAGATGAGAAAATTTGTTTCCTATTCCTGGTTATGTATCTATTTTAAGAATAGGAATTAAGTTCAAGTCATACAACTCTCATTCCATTAAATACAGCCAGTGCTCATTATTCCTGGATTCCATATTTACAGATTTGTCCACCTGCTAAATTTATTTGTAAACCCAACATTAATACGCACAGGACTTTCAGTATCTTTTGCAGACTTGCATGCAATGCTGAAAAATTTAGGTCACCTGGCGCACACATTCACAGCTTAGGTCAAACAAGGCAATGCTTTGCCTTCTTATTTCAACTCTCATACTCTAAACAAGTATACTTTTTACAGTTTAATGCCACGTTTTTCACATTTTTGTGCTTTTTACTGGTGATTACACTGTTTAAAATGGCCTCAAGCGTAGCTCTGAGTGCTGTCTAAACGGTCTAGTGTTTCTCAGTGCAAGAAGGCTGTGATGTACTCTGCAGAGAAAATACATGTGATGGATGATCTTTATTCAGGCATGACTTACAAGGGTGTTGGCCCTGAGTTCAATGTTTATGAATCAACAATATATACTAAATAAGGTTTCCTAAGTAGAAACGGTGTTAAAACAAGGTTATATATTGAAGGTTGATAAAAATGTGTGACCGGAAGCTCACAGAAACCTAAGCCCTATATTTGCCTGAAGAATTCTAGTTCATTGTTCACTATCTTCCTATTTGTGGTGACTGTATGGATAACTACAGCAAATAATGAGAATGTATTGATATGTATATCAAGAGAAATTTCACCCATTCATTAATTCATGCAGTTTACCATAATTTTTTTCTTTCTAAGATCATGCTGATGGGAATGTAAATTAAGAAACACATTTCCCCTTCTGTTGCCTGTTTTAGAAAATATGTTTTCCTGTGTTATTTTCCAGATATTTATTTGTTCCTCTCAAGGTCATACAGCTTTCATTTTTCTTCATCATAGGATGATTTTCTAAGACTGGTTGTGGTTTTACCAGTCTCCATTGTTGAGATCCAAGAGGAGAGAAAGTGAGTCCTGCAAATCTGTTACCATCACTAGAAAAGCAATCCAAAGTACCTAGCAGGAAGATGTATTTTATCTTAGTTTTTCATTTTAGGAGTTTGTTACCATTCCTTATCCTCCTTTAGTTATTTGATTTTGGTTTCCCTAATTTTTTGCATATATGTTAACAGACTAATTTTTCTAAAACAAACTTGAAAGGCATCAGTCATCTAAAAACTCATAGATCAAATCCAAAATCTTTCGGTTCTATTTCAGAACCTCTTATAAATTAGCCCTATTTTACCTATCCTTAATCTGTCCTATTTTTTTCTCTAATGCACATCATTTGCTACTACATTTATGATCTTCTCACTGTTTATCCTCACTTGCTCTCTACACACTCATATGTGCCTTAGCTTATGCTGTCTGTTCTTATCCTTCAGAAGGTTCACAAATTGTGGAATGATTGCTTCATACTTCAGGAAACCAAAAATCTCCCATAATTCCAACACAAATACTGGTAAAGTTTTCACTGCTTTCTCCTGTCACAAACTTTATCTTTTTATCCTTCGCTCTATACTTAATTGTGATTCTCACAGGAAATTACTATTTTTTATTCATGTATCACTAGCTGCATAATATCCTATCTAACATAGTATTTCAACTATTGATCTATTGTTGAAAATTAAAGTTGTTCAGAGCGTTTTTGTTACCTTGTTTATGAACTCCTTCACCCATAAATATTTGTATTTCTGAATATTTCTTTGTAGAGATTCCTATAAGAAGGATTAGAGAGCCAAATAATATGAAAATAAATCTCCTAAGTTGTATTGCCAGATCACTTTCTAAAAAGGTAAACCTTTAACTCTTTAATATACCTATGATGTAAGATGTTCTGTGGTATAAATTGCAAATCCACCTTTTTTTTCTTCCTAAACCAGCTTTTTCAATTTCATTTTTACAGGAATAATCTCGGTTCCCATTTGTTTATGACATCTTATCATATACATATTTTATTTTCCAGAATATTTTTTTTCTCCTGACCCATTTTTTTATGGTGATGGTGGCAGATAAATACCAAAATATTCTAATTATTATAGATATAGACTTGATAGGATAATACACATTCCCATCTATGTCCTTTTTCAAACATATGAAATTATGCCTAATTTTCTAATGAGCATTAAAATCACCTTTTCAGTTTCCAAGATCAACTACAGTAGGATTTATTTTTAAATTTCTAGGTTTGATGTAATTGGGAATGAGTTTAGTCTTTCCATCAAAGATAACAATGCAGTTTTATAGTGTATTTTTTTCTGTAGAATATACATTGTATTTCTTGTCTAATTTTTGTTTATTGAAAATTATTTGTGTAGAGTTATGATTTTTACCTGACTCACTTATTTTTAAATTTTATTTTCAATTAATACTTGTGGATTTGGATATTAGGTGTCTATGTTTTAGAACTTTTAGACTATATTTTGCATTTAGAATTTGAAATTGCAAAGAAAACTCAATTTTTAATCATAAAAATAAAGAAATCACTAATTATCTTGTTTTGCAAAGTATTATGAATGATTCTTAATATTTGTTATCAATTACGTTGTTATTTGGAAAAACTATAATTTTATTGATGATACTACTATTAAGATTTTGTGAATGCCCAAATTTAGTTAAATAAGTAGTATAGAGTTTTAAAAAATTCTTTTTCTATTCATTACAACTAAAGTGATCCACTAAATGAAAATTTTTATCAGAGATATAGCATCTTTATATAAAATTTTTCTTCAATTTGGAATAAGTGTGTTTAAGAATATTTGATTATAGGGGTGCCTGGGTGGCTCACTCAGTTAGGTGTCTGACTTTGGCTCAGGTCATGGTCTCACAGTTTGTGAGTTCAAGCCCCACATTGGGCTCTCTGCTTTCAATGTGGAGCCCACTTCAGATCTTCTGTCCCTCTTTCTGCCCCTCCCCCGCTCATACCTTCTCAAAAATAAACATTAGAAATTTTTTTAAAAAGAACGTTACAAAATAACATTATGATTTATTATACCTTTGAAATAAGCTATTTGATGTAAATTACTGTATTGGATTTATGCCATGTTTTTGATAGAGATTAAAACTTGGGAGTGTAATTAACTAGATAGTCTCTTTTATAAGTGGTATTTAACTACAATAGTTGGTGTTTTCCAATCTGTGTTCAGCCCAGATTTTGCATACTTGTTTCAACAAGTATTTCCTGAGAATTAATAAAAAATACATATTTATTCTGAAATTGAGGAAGAGGAAACTGAGCTACTTTGAGTTCAAAGGATGTCTCTGTTGAAATGGAGTTGTGATTTACATACAATTATGCCATTAAACAATACATAAATTTTCAGACCTGTATTATTAATAGTGAAAGTAGCATTTCAGTTTTGAAAGTGACAAGTAGTAAATTTGATATTTATAACAAAACTAATACAACTGTTAAATACTTAATTAGCAATCTGGGTACATATTCCATTTTAGTCTACTTGACTTTTATAATTTTGTTTTCTTTTAACCATAGTATACGGCTTCATATTAAACAAATATTTAATGAGGACTTATATACCTAGGTACTTGAAATAAAACAATAAAACAGGACCTGTAAAAATCCCTGTTCCTATGAAGCTTGTATTCTACTGACCAAGAAAACCAATAAACACCCAAATTACTAATATTATTTGAGAAGGAGAAGGAAGCCTTGTAGGTAAACTGGATAGCAAAGATCTGTCTCAGGAGTGGTGTTTATCAAGAAATAAAACATACAATGATGGTGATGTTTGGGAAAGGGGCATTCTAGCAAAAAGAGCTAGAGTGTTGCAAGAAGGCCAATGTAGCTGCAACATAGAGAACAAAGGGTGGAGGAAGTGGGGCAGTGGACAGGAGGGGAGGTTAAATCAGAGAAGTAGGCAGTGGTCAGAACATGAATGGCATTGTAAGCCCTCGAAAGGAGTTTGGATTTTATTCTAAATATGCAAGGACTCAGACCAGGAAAATGATGTGGGCTTCACTTTTTCAAAACATAATAAAGACAAACACAGCTAAATGACTACATGGCCAGATACCCAGACCCATTGAGACAGTGTGGTATTGCTGCAAGGGTAGATGTAGCCCAATAAAATAGAAAAATCTGTTCAATAAAGAGACCAGGTACAAAAACTATATAGTTCATTTATGACAAGGGCAACCCTGTAGTATGGTTGTGAAAATATAGTCTAGGTTGAGTAGCCAAATGGGGGAAAAATATGTATCTTGGCTCCCACCTCACACCATTGTCAAAAATCAGTTGCAGATAGATTGTTAATATAAACGTCAGTGATAAGAAAATAAGAGTGTTAGGAAACAACACAATGTCTTTATGACCTTAAAGTAAGTAAATGTTTCTAAAGTAGGACATAAGCTGTAACCATAATGGAAAAATGATAAATTTGGAACATTACTAAAATTAAGAGTTTCTGTTCTTCAGTGGACATCAGCAGAGTACACAGACAAGCCCAAAAATGAGGATATATATTTGCAATACAAGTATCTGATGAGGACTTATATTTCCAGTATGTACAGAATGCTTTCAAATCAGTAAGAAAAAGATATAACCTAGTAAAAAAAAATGGGCCAAATAACTGAATAGGAATTTCACAAAAGAGAATATCCTAATGGTCACTAAACTCCTTAAAAGAGGACAAATCCATTAGGAAGATATCACTGTACATCTACCAGAATGACTAAAGTGAAAAAGACTGACATAAGATGTGTTGGCAAGCATATGGATTAACTGTAACTCATACACTGCTAGAAGTAGTGTCTCTTGGTACTACACACTGTGAAAACATTTGAGAGCACGTAAAGCTGAACGTACACTTAACCACATAGTTTAGCTATTCTGTTGCTACAACGTACCAACAGAAACATAACACCTGTATTCACCAAAAGATACACAAAACTCTCCACAATGACACTGTTAGCAATAGCCCTGAACTGGAAACTAAGTGCACAAATACTCATCAACAGCAGAATGTAAAAATATCTTAAGCTCACACAGTGGGATACTATACAGCAATAAGAATGAGTTAACTACAAATAAAATGTGACTGAGTCTCACAAATGTGATATTGAGATAAAGAAACCAGACATAACACCGTTAATGCTGTATAATTCTATTTATATATAACTCAGAATCAAACAACTAATCTCTGGTATTGGCAGTCAGGTTAGTGGTTAGTCTTGGGCAAAGCAGGTAGTGCTGCAGTGGGGTGCAGTGGGACCGTTTTGAATGCTCTATTTTTGGATTTGGATGTTGGTTACATGGATGTGTTTTTGCAAATTTAAGATACACATCGATGACTTTTCACTTTATGTACGTATGTATACATACCTCAATAAGCTAAAACAGCAAGTAACATAATTTGTAGAAATTTATAAATGTAAGAGGGGAAATGTATAGACTTTGTAAAGTGTTCCAAGGAACAAACATAGTGTTTTTCTTTACAGGTAAAACATTGCAGTAATTGTCATGGAAAAGTAAATGACAATTTAATCGGTACTTGTTTTCTCTTATTATCATCTCAGTCTTTATCATGCTTTTAATAGAAAGATGATGGATGTTCATGATCACATATTATTATAAAAATGTAAACCATGTTAAAAGTACCAATACATACTGATACCTGTATAGATTAGTAACATAAAAGTTTGCATCTAATCTTTGAGCCCATTCATCTGTTAGATAACAACTTAGACTTTCTTTTTACATATATGATGACTATATTGTAAAGAATAATTGTGTCTGGCAATTGACCTCATCTAATCAACATAAAGAAAGTAAAGTTGATAATGTACAATTATTATCAGTTTTGAGTAATGCACATATAACAATGAAATACTCTCCGTAGTCAGTGTTTCAGGAAATTTCTTGAGGAGCACCACCTGATTTTAGGAACTTTTAGAGTTGGACAGTTTTCCTTTAAATAAATATAAACTCAGACCTTATAATGCACAGTTCCAGGTAACACATCATACATAGTCTGTGTGGACCGGAACCCAAAGCAGAGATTCTATGAACCAGCCAGTTTTCAAAGGTAATAACCTAAGAACAGCATGAGGAATAAAATGAGAGTTTCTCTTGAAATTGTTTTCATAGCTTAAAGGCAATAAATATTGTCCATTTTTACTCTTTATTGACCCCTTGAGGAGTACTGTTTAAAAGTTTGTAGAGACATTGGAAAGAAGAATAAGTAGTTAGTTGGTTAAGATAAGGGGGGGGGGAGTTATTAGACATACGTAAAAGATTAGTAACATAAAAATAATGAAATAGTATATTTCCTAGGGTAAAATGATGTATGAAGAAAATAGGATGTGGGTTTGCTTTTGAAGATAAGGGCAAGATACAATAAAGGATTGATAATTAAGGGAAATTGGTATAGCTTACAGTGTTCTTTCCCAATTCATATTTTTTTTTAATGTTTCTTAATGTTTATTTTTGAGAGAGACACACACAGAGCACGAGCAGGGGAGGGGCAGAGAGACAGGGAGACACAATCTGAAGCAGGCTCCAGGCTCTGAGAGCCACCCAGGTGCCCCCATATTTATTTTTAATTAATAGAATAAATTTTCTTCAACAAAACTCATTTGAAATACTTGACTTAAACTGGTAAAAGAGTAAGAAATAAATTGAAGCAACTTTTATGTAAACTAGTGTAAAACCTGTTTATTTCTGGGGAAGCTTTGATTTTGATTTGATACTTTTTTTATTTAAATTCCTGTTAGTTGACATCCAGTGTTATTTTAGTTTCAAGTGTACGATATAGTGATTCAGCTATTCCATACCTGGAATTGCTCATGATTTGATACTCTTGAGAGAAAAAGGCAAGGTACTGCTTAATCAACTGTCACAACAACACACATGTTCCTTTACTCAGAATGAAGGAATGAATCTTAAACATCATCTGTTTATAAATCTCTAATATAATTTTAAGCATTTTAACTCCTTAATATTACAGTAACAAGTTAATGCTTGTCTCTTGGAGAATTACAGTCTTTTATTTAACCTAAACATTTTGTTGTTATACAAAATATTAACCTCTGAGAATGCATGTATGTATATCTGTAAACATGTATATCAGTTTTCCCTCACGGATATCATGCATGAAAAACTGTGTTTAATAGAGTTGGTGTATGAAACTTTATTTTAATATTGCAAAATTCAGATAATTCAAGAGTCAGATCTATATATTGTTTAAACTGATGATATAAACTTTTAGCTATATGATTTTGGTATAATATAATATGGTTAGGTATTTAATGTTAACCTGATCCTGATTCCATGAGTTTTTAAATTTAAAGCTCTTTTGCTTAGAATTTTACAAATAAGTGATTGGCATTACTACTAATTTAGATCCTTTTAAACATTTTAGTTCTTTATTTAATATTATATTAATAAATTATTAGAATATTTTGGCTAAAAACAATGCAATAATATCATATTGTGCCATTTTAATAATGGCATTAACTCTTCGAAAAAAATTTGCTACTGGCAAATGCTATCTATTATGTCTATAGTAAGTATAACTTAAGTATAATTTATTTAATAACAATTTTATGAATCTAATAGTTTTGGATTTGAATTTACCAAATATAAGAACTGGTAGATTTGTAGTTTCTTTTAATAATAGTTTCCTTTCCAGTACTGTAATTAATGTTTGAGAATACTTTTCATTTGTTTCAATACTAGTATATATCAGTATTTTTACTTGTTGTTAACTTCAGATTTCTTATTAACAAGTAAAGTTTATGGAAGGGAAATGAAGTTTTTAAAATATCTTAACATTGTAGTTTTCTTCCATTGTGGTGGTTTATTTTACAAGCAGCATTTTGTGTTCATTCATTGTTCAGAAGCACTTGACATTTTCTTCTGGATTTATTGCCATTTACACTTGCTCATTCCATGACAACAGCTTTTCTCATGCATGCTCCCAGATGATTTTAAAAATCAGATTATTTATCTTAATATTTTAGTAATTTTTTTTGAAGTTTTGCCAAATAGTTAAGCATATTCCTGCTTGGTTTCCAAGAATTTAATGCCAATTGTAGCACTTACGACCTTTTTATATTATCTTATTTCTAGAAAATTACTCACTTTAAGTTCTCTAACAAATTCCTTAAATAAAATCTTTAAATTGAATATCTTTCATTAGACTTCACCAGGAGCAATATGAATCTGTTATGTTTTAAAACATGAAAGTAAAATGTCCTTCTTAATTAAATGCTAAATTGCTCTTGTAAGAACATGTAGGATCAGTTAGTTGCTAAAATACAGAAGGCAAAGAGCAACAAAACATTATATAATCTTCCCAGTCTTTTTTGGTCTTACATATGGAAAGTTTAGACCAATCTGTTATATTTAGGCTTTGTATATACTTTTCTGGAAAGGGAAAGCTGTAGACATTACTGATCAGCAGACATTAAACACAGACATTTTATAAGTATTTTTTATGCACTTGAAAATTGGGTGTTGTATGGAAACCAATTTGTCAATAAATTTCATAAAAAAAAAAAAAAAGAAAATTAGTTCTAGGTAAAATCAGCTTGGAAGGAGAAAATATAAATCATTTAGTATTTAAAATTTTAGGGGCATCTGGGGGGCTCAGTTGGTTAAGCAGCCAACTTTGTCTCAGGTCATGATCCTTGCGGTTTGTGAGTTCGAGCCTCGCGTTGGGCTCTGTGCTGACAGCTCAGAGCCCGGAGCCTGTTTTGGATTCTGTGTCTCCCTCTCTTTCTCCCCCTCCCCTGTTTGTGCTCTTTCTCTCTCTCTCAAAAACAAATAGACATTGGAAAAAATAGTTAAAATTTGAAGTCTTCTTATAGTATGTAAATTGGAAGTAGTGTGTCTGATGCTTCTTCAAATAAAATCTGCTGATAAGAACTATATATGTGTGTATTTTTGCTTTGTAAATCATAACATATCTAGAGAGAATAAAATCACAATTTTAAGAACTTTGCTATTGGATAAATGCATTTATCATTATGTCATATTAATTGTTTTAAAACATAAAAGTTAAATGCCCTTTAATTTTGTGTTCATATTATAACACCTTATAATGTCTAAGGCCTTATTATGGACATTTAATTAAGCAATATGATGAAATTTGACTGTAATACCATTTTATGTAATTAATATCACATAATTTAAAACACTGATTATTTAATAATTTCTTAATACATCCTATTTATTTTCACTTTAAAAAAAGTGACACTTAAAAATATGTCATTATCTATGTAATTTATCCCCTGTATAAACATTCATAACACTTATGTATCAATGTATACTAATTGCCTATATTTTGGTTGTCTGATAGTAGTTATGGTGGGTAAGATATCTTGACAAGCAAAATATTCATTTCCTCATGCGAATTTTTTTGACTACTAGGCACAAATCAGTCATTTGCGATAGGAGTAATAAATTGTTGCACACAAAATATTAGCTTTAGCTTTATTTAAATTTAAGGAAATATTGCAGAGTGAGTAATCTTAGAAATTGCACTAATGGCTATGCATTATCTCATAAATTTTGTGCAAAATATCATTTGATTTTAAATCTTTTCTTAATTTTAGTTTTTAATTTATTTAAAAATTTTAGTCATGTTTTACTTTGTTGCTTTACATTTTTCTTACTGTTTCTGATATCCTATTTAAAAGTGTCAGATATCTTTTCACAGTATTCTAAAACAAATGTTTTTAACCTGGTCTGTAAAAAATTGCATGTTTATTTTCATTAACCTCTATCTGAAATTTAGGATTTCTGTCAATTATAAATATAGGCCACAAGCCACAGTATTATTAGTGGTATCTGTGATATCAGTACCAATAGAAATACAGATATTTTAATATCCTATTACAGTTGATGATAACTAGAAATGAGTGTAATCCTATCTCAGTAAAACTGTATTCAAAACAACAACAAAACCAAAAACAGACAGTGAGCTGTATTTGGCCTATAAGCTGTAGTCTGCTGATCTGTGCTTTAGACTCCTTTTCCTCAGAATCACTTTCTCCCTCAGTGTCCCAATTTTTACTTTTTGCTCCTTTATAGTTAGAAGTACTTCTGTGAAAAAGTGTGAAAACCATTCCTAAATAATTCAAATCATAGAACTGAATCTGCTTATTAGCTCATGAACTTGACCTTAAAAGAATTCTTAACTAAGTATCTTGTGTAATTTTGGAATAAGTAACTTCCCAGGAATATGAAGTAAAGTATATTTTCATATTTAAACTTCAGTGTATTCTTTTTTAAAGGGTCTTTATGTTACACAGCCAAGACTGTAGCCTGTGGAACAGTAATTGAAACAGAATGAGAGCCCCCATGAAAAGGTGTTCTACAGTCTAGCAAGTTTGAAAAGTGCTAGTACTATATTTCTCCTAAGAATTCATGATGTGCATCATTGAGAGCCAGTAAACGATTTTGTTTAATGAAGTTTGCACCTGTCCCATATTTACTACATTGCTAGACTATGAAAGCCTCTGTCAGTCAAATCTCAGTCTTTATCTTCGTCTCCCTTCCTTTCCTCTCCAACACACACTTTAAAAACCTATCAGTAGAATTTGGGAAGCTCCTCTTTAAATTAATACCCTATCTATAAATTCAGTATGATTGAATCAAAATATAAGATGTACTTGAAGATGTAATCAGAATAGATGTATTATGTTTTAGTTATTGATTGATTTTTATGTGGCCAAGAAAGTATACAAATATATGTGAGGTTTTTTTCCTAAGTATATTTTCTACTACATCATGAAATAATGTAAAATACTTCATTTTTTTTTAATATTAAGGATATGAGTTTGCCATACTTTCAGTACATCTGGAAACCTTAGCTGTACATGTTGCACAGAATTATAGGTATTAGAGACCATTCTTTTAGATAAAAATAAATCCTAGTGAGAAATTTCTTTGATTTAATAGTACTTATTGAACATTTGAAATGTGCCAGATACCATGCTGGATGCTAGTTTCTTGAAACTTTTTTCTTAAGGAGGACATTATCAAGTTAATTAAAAGTAAATTTCCAACATAGTATGATGTTTTCTTTTAGATTTTCTATTTCTTTATATAATAGGTTTATTCAATCACTGAACCAATGGTAATCAGTCTGGTTTGTCCTTTTTATAATTACACGTCAATAAGAAATGCTATTTGAAATTACATTATTTAAAAAAATACTACACTTATATTGGTGAGCATTGAGTAATATATGGATTGTTGAATCATTATGTTGTTTATCTGAAAGTAATATAACATTGTATGTCAATTATACTTCAATATCAAGTAGTGAGAAGAACAATTAAAAATGTAATTTTGTCAAAATGGTTTACAATCTCATTAATGACAATGTAAAATAAGTCTATAACTGACAAGTAGTCTTTTAAGTTTGAGTGAGCAGCAAGAAACAAAAGACTTTTAGTGAAATGTATTTCTAACCTTTATGTCCACAAGTTCATATTGCCATTAGTTTGTTTGTGTTCAGATAGATAAAGCAGAAGACTTTTCTTCATGCTGACTCTTGTTTTAGGTGTTTTCACTTTATACTTAATTCATTTTTTTCTTTTAAATACTACTCACACTCTCCTCCAATATTCATTTTCTTTCTGCCAAGTATATGAAAGCTTTTTAAAAGAAAATAGGTGTCTTTGACCTCTGTAATTTTAACCTCTTTTTATTATTATATCACTTTACTCTTTTTTATTCACATATATATATTATTTTATATTATTAGCTGAGATCCTTCAGAAATGTCCTTGTATCCAGGAAATAAACATTCACAATGATGTGAAAAGGTGTGTGGTTAGAAAGGTTCTAATTGTTGGTTTGATCTAAGAATGTAATAATCCTATATCCTACTTGTGTTTGATGAGCACCAAGATTCAACAACAGAAATTTTTATAACATAAACACCATTTGTAAATACTTAGGAAAGGTATATAATATGCCCTAAAGACCATTTCACTTATGTTCAGTAAAAAAAGCAAAATATTATTTTTAGAAGGAAGAATGCCACATTCATCTATGTAAGAGAAACCAAGAAACAACTTTATTTCTTGCCAGTCAGTACCCTGTTAGTTATTAATTAACTTATTATTACATTAATATGAGCAAATCACTGTTTGGTCTTGTTTCAGATAGAATGTTATTCATTTCACTAACTTCATTTCTTCCATCAAAGGAATGGATTTTCATCACAGATGTTTTGTGTGGTATTGCTAAGATAGTACATTTATGGTGGTAGACATTTGTGTGTTGGTTTTGTTTGTGGGTCTTCTGGTGTAGAGGTTAGTATGATGCACATGTGGCTGTAGTATAATGGAAAAACATCAGGAAACATTCTTGCTGAATGTGTTGCATGATTATTTAGAAAATTAGTTTGACCTAAAAAAAAAAAAAAAGAATATTAGTTTGTCCTGACAAAGCAAAGAACATAGTATGATTTTAATATGATATGAACCAAAGCTATTTAAAAATGTATGTTTCCAAAAGATAGAATTCATGAAAGAATAATGAAGTATGATGGTTACGGAAGATTTTATAGCAACTGTTATTTTATTAGTACTTTCAATATTTATTTTGGATCACATCCTTAAGAAATGCGCTTTAAAAATTTGAATCAAGCTAGGATGACTTTCTTTACCTACAGTACTATAAAGAGTAGCAGCCTAACATGAACAAAAGGGGGCACAGCAGGAAGTACTTCAGTTATCAATTCAGATCCCTTAGCCAATGTGACAAAATTTGCAGAAGTCATCAGACAGGGGCCCCTGAGTTGCTCAGTCAAACATTGACTCTTGATTTCGGCTCAGGTCATGATCTCATGGTTCCTGGGTTCAAGCCCTGAGTCAGCCTCTGCGCTGACAGTGTAGAGCCTACTTGCGATTTTTTCTCTCCTTCTCTCTCTCTCTGCCCCTTCCCCATTCACTCTCTCTCCCATTCTCTTTCTCCCAAAATAAATAAATAAACTTAAAAAAAAATCCTCACACATGCCTTTTAGAGCCTTGTTTTGACATTAATCTTTTTTTTTTTCAAGTTGATAAGTATATTCCGCTGAGGTTTTCTTTCTCAATCATCCCGGTTAAGTAGGTGTGCCCTTTATCTGAGTGTTAAATGTGTGCTCAGCCCTTGTTTATTATAATATTAAGACAGACATAACTTATTATAAATCAATACTTAAGGGATTTTACATATTTAATGCTTTAGCACAAGGCAACCAGGATTCAGTTAAAACATCGTGAACTACTAGTTCGGATGTTCACCACAACACTAAGTTGGAACTCTAAGGCATCTCAAATCACTGATGTATACAAATAACCTCTTGCAACATGTCAAGTAGTCTTTTTATATGAATAATCTAGCCTGTTTGGATTAGTACAAAAATGAAATTCAGGAAATTTCAGATAACTACCAACTGATTAAATTATTTTGGATTTTTATTTTATTTGGTATTTCTCTAATACCAAATATGATATGTTGACAGTCCCTAAAGGACAGTCATTTATCTTTCTGTCTGCAGAGACCATTCAGGTTCAAGGTCAGCAACAGGTCAAGATTTTCTTTATCAGTGAGGACTAGAGGACTCATGAGAGATGAAGAGGACTATGATTTAAATCCAGCAATGTAGCGAGCCTTACTTGGTTAAGCATGAAAAGTTTTTGGATTTCTTGAAGGAAATTTCTTCCCCAAGTCTGTCTTACTGATGTTGAATTTACTTCCCTGTATGAACTCCAGATCCAAATTTTTCTTCTAAGACCTAGTGAAGTAGTTTTATGCTCTGAAAGATTACCTTGCCTAATTCAAACATGCCATAAATCCTAACCTGGAAACATGGTTAGCTAAAGAAAGAGTAGAGTTTATTCAGGTATTACTAATATAGCACTGGCCTGAGAATGAGATTTCTAAGAGTGTTGTTTTTCTCGAATATGTAGTGATGTCTAGATTTCCATATGAACTTGCCTGTTAGCCTCTCTGGATAGGGTTTACTATAGACCTTCCTTCAGTATGCCTGTAGTCCTCTGTTTTACTTGAGTATGTCTAGTCAAGCACTCTCTGCCTCTCAAAGCCAGAGTGTCTGTAGTCACTGCTGCCACCTGGGATCACAAGCCCATTTCTCTATTTAGCACAAGGAGAGGAAGGGAAGATGCAAGGGATTAATTCTACCCTTTCCCTTCCTACACATGTTTCAAAGAACTACGCTAGGTCTTGCTCTAGCGACCCTCCCTTCTGTTTGCTACCTAAGAGATTGAATAGCTTCTGTTTGCTGTGGGTTTGCGGCTGTGCTTTACTTTTTCTATTCCATTCATTGTCATTTGTTCATTTAACAGTTATTTGTTGGACACTGACTGTGTATAGGGCGCACTTCAGAGCACTGGAGATAGAGCAGGAAAAAGTCATACAAGATCATTGTCCTTAAGGGACAAGAAAGAATTGAACAAATGATGAATAGCATAAGTAATATTTAACAAAAGTGTAATGTAGTACTAGAGTAAAAGAGGGTGCATGTGATAAAAGGGAGCCTACTTTAGTAAGAATGGCCATCGTCCTTACTCAGGAATTCTTCAGAAAACCTGGTCCAGGAAGATAGCCATCTGTGATTTTGAAACAAGGGAGGACAGGATGTTGAAGTGTCTCTCCTTAAACTACATTTACCCTTGTTTAATATGTAAAACATCACTGGAAAAATTTGGAAATATGTTACTTGTTAACTTGGGTTTCCGTATGTGTATATAAATAACGTGTATAAAAAATGTAAGCAGTCCCACTACCACTAAAATAGATACCTATTTAATGGAAACAAAACCTTTGAATATTTTTGTAATGTCCACATGTAAGCTGCATTGTATAGTTAAAGGCTTTGTTGTGGACCATGAGGTAGCTAGTTGACATTCACCTGACATTAGAAAATTCAACTGACTTTCTACAAGTGAGTTATGCATAGTATGTAAGTAATGAGTTGTTGATAGTAATGAGTAACTTACACATTTATCTAGATTTTAAATGGCTAGTCTGCCTTCAAGAAAGTTCTGGTACACAATATTTCATGTTATATAATCCATTAATTTCGATATAAAGATTACTCTCATTAAGCCTTGAAACAATTGTTTAAAACATGTTATTAAATAAGTGCCAAACATGCCCAGGGCACTCCATGTTTTGGTTGTCCCTGCTATTCTGTTGTCTGATTTTTTTTTTCCATTTAATTAATCGTGAACCTCTTTCCATGCCAGTAAATAAAGGTCTTCATTATAAATTTAATTATAATTTATCATGAGTAATCTAATTTACTTAACCAAACTCCTGTTGTTAAAATTATTCTATCATGAACAGCTCTGCATTTGCATCTGTGTACTTTTCCAATTGTTTCATGTGAATTTAAAAAATTTTTAAAGACATTACTAGGTCATAATACTCTTGATACTTGTTGCTAAATTCCCTTCCACAAACCATAAGAGACTCTTAAATACAGAGAACAAACTGAGGGTGGTTTGGGGAGGTGGGAGAGAGGGGAAAATAGGTGATGGGCATCGAAAAGGGCACTTGTTGGGGTGAGCACTAGGTGTGCGTAAGCGATGAACCACAGGAATCTACCCCAAAAACCAAGAGCACACTTTACATACTGTATGTTAGCCTATATGACAATAAATTATATTTAAAAAATAAATTGCCCTCCAGAAAGAGTGTGCCAGCCTGTAATTCCAATAGGATTATTTATACCAGAGTACCCATTTCTACATATCCATAGCAAGCCTTTACAATTATTTGCAATTAGAGCTATATAGTAGAATGTGATTATTTGATTTGTTGTTTTGAATACAGTGAACGGAATATCTTTTCATTTGATTAGCAAATCAGTCTTTCCTCACTCATTCCTTTGGCTTCCCTTTCAGCGTAATCTTAATGTCAGGATATGTTTACGTGTGTGTGTGTGTGTGTGTGTGTGTTTGTGTGTTATAAGACAGTGAATGAAATGGCCATTCATATACTTTGTTCATTTTTTTTTTGGTGATGTTTATCTTTTTTTGAAGGATTTTCAAAGCAATTCATATATTAGGGAATAAGTAGTAGATATCAATCTAGCATTTATCACATGTTGCAGATGCCCCGTTAAATTTTAGCTTTCTAACTTTGATATCTACAGATGTAATAAATTATATGTTAAACTGTTTTGGAGAGCCTGTATGGAAACAGACTTTTATACATTGTTGAATGAAGACTAAGGGAAACTAAGTACACATGGCAAGAAATATGATTTATAAATCCGTGATTGCTCTTCAGTTAAGGGGAAAATTAGGAAGAACATTGTTTAACGTCACACTTTATTTATATAGAGCTAAATGATGTATCTTTAATTCTAGAATGATAGCACAAAACCTGACGACAGTATTTTCACTGTATGTATCATATTTCAAGTAAGGTGAAATGATGGGATTTTTAGAGTTTGCTAGAAGTGTTATAGTTGTCAGAACCATTTAATTTACAAAATGTAATTGTTTATATTTGAACTTTGCTGCATAGGAAAATTTTAAATGAGCTAACACATTCTTAACTCTCCAGTTTCTGCAGTGTAGTTAACTGTACATGCTATTTTTTTTTTAATTTCTAGAAACATTACCTTAAAGGCCAATTATGTGCATAACTTGTAATAAAGTTTACATTTTTGGGGAAATGATATTCTAAATTACTGTCATTTGAAAATATGGTCTTAGCAAGTAAAAAAAATCTATATAATGCTGACTGTTGTGCACTGAAATACAATGACGATGGTATAAAATGAATTGTATTTATTTATTATTTATTTATTTATTTATTTATTTATTTATTTATTTATTTATTTAGCTTTACTCTGACTTCTTTAATAGCGGGGTTGATTACTTGCAAATGAACAGCTGCATCTGTAGTGCCACAGGCTTAAGTTAAGGCCCCAAGGCCCCATAGGTTTTACATTCTGTGACATGTTAGCAACAAACTTGGGAATATAGAAGGCTCTTGTTCTAAGATGGAACACAGTTAATATAATATCCATAATTAGCAAAGCAAACACAATTCAGTCAAATAGCAGGCTCTATGAAAGAAATAGGAAATGATAAAAGAGAAGAAAAAGGAGGGAGGAACTGGTTGGTTTCTGTTAAAGCTGAATAACAGTAAACACAAACCATTTTCATCATATTAGTAGTACTGAAGAAATTGATGTAGTTGATACTATTTCTCTGAGCTGTTAATATTATAATTATCTTAAATTTCTCATTTTGGTTTCATCTAAAATATTTTCACATAGCTCTTGTAATACTTAGTGATATAAACTTCCAGGCCATGTGAGTTTGTCCCTTATTTTTACTTTTATAAATGAGACACATGAGAAAAGAATGACTGAATACTTTGAATTCATAATAAATAAGCATTTCAAGTTAAGATTTGATTACTTTAATAGCTGAAAAGTTTTATAACAGCCTATTGAATGTTTTGTTCTGCTCTTTAAACTTTAAAATCTGCTATATCAAATATAGTTTCAATTTTGCTGGAAGCTTACTGAAACTGAGAATGAAGAACTCTCAATACTAAAAAGGATAGTACCACGATTCTTTACCGTTAATGCCAGTGTCTTTTTCTTAATAATATAATAACTTAAAAATGAACTTTCTGGCCGTGTTAATAGGAAACCAGAGTAATCTGGCCACTCTTTCCTTATACTTAAAATTACTTATAGTCAGAATTCAAAAGAAATGTATTGATCGCTTCAGTTAAGCATACTTCACTAAAGTTTTCATTAAAACAATCGTAGCAGGGGGGCCCAGGCGGCTGTCAGTTAGGACACTGACTTCGGCTGAGATCATGATCTCACAGTTCGTGGGTTCAAGCCCCACAGAGCCCCTTCTGTCAACACAGAGCCCTATTGTGTTGACAGCTTGGAGCCTGGAGCCTGCTTTGGATTCTGTGTCTCCCTCTCTCTCCGCCCCTCCCCTGCTCACGCTCCGTCTCTCTCTCTCAAAAATAAACATTAAAAAAAGTTTAAAAAAAACCAATCATAACAGTTGGCATACATCAGCCCTTAATATTGTGTTGTATACATACATGTATTTGCATATAGGATTTGTATACCTGTTCATATGCAATTAAACCAACATCTAGCCCCTCTTTCCTCAAATTGTACAACTAGATGTCGTTTTATGGCCTCTTTATTTTCTCTGGCCCTAGATATACTAGCAAAGTAAGAATATTATCTTAGCAATATCTAGGTGATGATAATGGAGATTATTTCCATTAAGATGATGTTATATCTTCCTTTTTTAACATCTTGGCCTCAGGTTTTACAAATAATAGTGGATTGTCACTTTTTTTAAGTTACAAGGTGAGCACTTCAAATATGAATTGATTTATGACATTTTAGTTTTGGAGAGCATGTTCTGTAAAATATTGCTTGCTTGGGCAGGATGTTAACAGGCATACACATAAACAGTTGTCATGGATAAATAAATTTATTTATAAAAAGTTAAATGGGTTTGGGGTGCCTGGGTGGCTCAGTCGGTTAAGCCTCCAACTTTGGCTCAGGTTATGATCTAACGACTCGTGGGTTCAAACACTGTGTTGGGCTCAGTGCTGAAAGCTCAGAGCCTGGAGCTTGCTTCAGATTCTGTGTCTCCCTCTCTCTGCCCCTCCTCGGCTCGTTCTCTCTCTCTCTCCCTCTAAAATAAATAAACATTAAAAAATTTTTAATGGGTATTTAATTGTAGGGCTTAATATTTTTAATAGGCTAGTATGTATTATGAATCATTCAGAGAAGAGGTTATTATATGTGGTTTTTCCCCTCAAAAGTATTGGACCAGAAATTCCTTTTCTTTCATGGAGCATATTGTAGGGCAAGTGTTATGTAAAATTTAGTTAGAGAAGTGCTAGACTAGCATTTGGGGGTTTTAATGCTTTACAAAATCTTGTATCTTTTCCTTCAACTTATCTTTAAAAAAGGTGATTGTATAACACAATTATGTTGTTTTTTTTCTTTTAAAAAATACTTCTTCCAATCCTGAACTTTCTTGAGGTGGCAACTTCAAAACTTTTTACCAATATAGTCATATTATTCAACTCATAATAATATCTGTTTTTCTTATAAATATATGATTCAGGTTTTTTCTTTCTTTCCATCTTCATCTCTTTTCTTATTCCACTTGAGCTTTTCTCCCAACTCTGTAGAGCTACTAACATGGACATCATAGTTCTGAGAAACCTTTTGTTCTCAAACTTCCTTACCTTAAAACATGTAGTTCTTTCTTCCTGGAATAGTCCTTTCTTACTTTGCATCTGCTTATGAACTCTTCCTTCATATGATTTAGAATTCAGATTAACTGAGACCCACTCAGTAAAGCTTTACTGAGCTAATACCTACCATCTATTTATATCTCCACTGAGTCACTTCTTGAATCATGAATATTTATTAAGTATTTGACACACATATGTTTATGCCAGGATGCTGTGGGTATAAAGATGAACAATACAAATGTATTAACAACTCACATTCTTGTGAGTGGGACAGACTAGTGAAACGGCAACTGTAATCGGATCATTGCTGTTATGGGGAAGTACAGAGTGCTGTGGATGCACACACATAAAAGCATTTAACCTAGACTATGGAAACACAGTAACACTTTGGGAAACATAATTGCCCAGAGATTTAAGAGAGAAACGGGGACTTACTGAGGTAAAAGGATGACTACAAGCAGAACATCTAAGGAAAGAGTTAAAAACAGAGATGGACTTAATTGAAACAGTCAAGCAGACATTGATAATTATGTGGTATAACAGTTACATAGTATTACCATAGTACTATAGAATTGCCAAATACTGTGACTTTGAGAATTCTAGGTCTGAACTTTGACGTCATGTTGGAATTGACTGTGATGTTCTTCTATGTTTGTAACACTTTATAAGCCACACATACCAATTTTTTCTGCATAACACGCACATATGACTATACAATAGAAAGGACGCCCTAACTGGATTTTCATAAAAGAACAAATTTTCAACAAGCTTGGAATAGATTTGTTGTATACACTTCTTCTGCTAACATGGTGTCTGAGGAACACAGGAGTGCATAAAGTCATGTATATTTTCTCCAGACTAAGAGCAGTCACAGTCCTTGTAATTTTTTTTTTTTTTTTACAGGCTACACACTACTGTTACCCACAAAGTTTCTATATGACTTTATTATATTCCTTTTTTGAGTTACGGGTAAAAAATAGTATCTATAGCTTAAAAGTTGCCTATCAGTAGGGACTTTCTCTACTGCATTATTAGAAATTGGACACAGAAGAAAAACCAACTGGTTAAATCTTACACATTCACATTGTTTTATGTATAGTTCTAGATTGTTGGTCTCTAATTTTAAATATGCTCGAGCAATTTATAAGATGACTGGATAAATTTTCAAAATGTTTATTCCTTTTAAATCAGTTCACAGAAAATTTCTTGAAATATCCCCAGGATTAATCCATCAGGGTTCTTTTATAGGTCTTATTCAGAAATAAGACTCTTTATAATATAAAGTCTTCAGGCAGTTTTACTCCTAATATCAAATTTGTGTTATGTTCATTTGTGTTTCTGTGATATTTCAGCTTGGTAATACACTGTATCTGGTCCTGTTGATAGTTCATCTATTTAATACTTATCTCTGTATATATTTTCTCTCTTCTTTTGATATTTATATCTTATATCTTCTTTTGAAGATATCTTGTATTTTCTGTTGATATTTATAATATATATAATATAATATAATATAATATAATATAATATAATATAATATAATATAATCTTACTGTAGGGGTGGGGTGTCTGGGTGGCTCAGTTGGTTAAGTGTCTGACTTCTGCTCAGGGCATGATCTCATGGTTCATGAGTCTGAGCCCCGCGTTGGGCTCTGCGCTTACAGCTCAGAGCCTGGAGCCTGCTTCAGATTTTTTCTCTCTCTCTCTTTCTCTCTCTCACTCTCTCTCTCTTTCTCTCTCAACAATAAATAAATAAACATGTTAAAATTTTTGCTGTAATGTGATTATCCAAGGCCATAATTTTAATTCATTAAATGAATAATTATTAATAGTCTGCTAAGTTTTGGGTTGGGGATACAGCTGAGAACAAAACAGTCAGGGTTTCTTCCCTCTTCATCCTTTTGTTCTAATCAGAAGAGACAGACAGTGAAGTAAATTATAAGTAACAAGAATTTCAGAAAGTGGTAAGAATAATGGAGAAAGTAAAGAAGCCTAAAGTGATAGAGACTGAGAGTAGGCTATTTTATGCTTGTTAACAGTGAGATCTCTCTCTGATGAGCTATCACAGAATCATGGTCTTAAGGTGAGAAAGGGGCCTCTATAGGAAAAGACAGAGGAAAAGTGTACCTAGGGTAAAAGTCAGTAGGAAAAAAAAGACCTAAGTGAGAACAAGCCTTGGCATGTTCCAGTGACTAAAAAAGACCCAACTCCCTGGAGTGAAGAAAAAGAGAGGGAGAGTAATATGAGATGAGGAATGAGAGGCCAAATCATGATGGGGTTTGAAAGCCAGAGTGAAAGATTTGGATTTAACTCTGAGAGTACACTTAGTTTAAACTGGTAAACTACATATCATTTGCGTATCCAATAAATTACTTTCAGCAAGGAGTGGATTGATAGAGGTGCGAGAAGTGAAGCAGACTGTCCTGTTTAGAGACCGTGATGGCTTGAACTCCGGAAGTGTCAGTACAGAGAGAGTAAATTCATAATATATATTTATGATATTTACAACCATGGAACTAAGTTAGTTAATGTAGGCAGAATATAGCAACCAGGAAGCCAAAATAAGAAAGTGCTTCCATAAGGCAGAAATGGTTAACTAAGGCTACTGTATGGAGAGGAGAGGTAAAATAACATAATACTATACCATTTACTATTTGTCTCCATTGCTATAATTTACCAACATCCCTATCATTCTGCTTGTTGACTGAAAACTTAAACATCTGATTTACGGTCTACCTCTGTACCTGGTACTCCTCCTGTTCAGCCTTTGTTTCCAAAACCGTTGAAAGAAACTGTAATGGCAAAGACAGCAAGGGAGTGACAAAGTGGAGCAAGGAAAATATCTAAATAGTTTGTGGCCCCAAGTAACCTGGGATATGACAGAATAAAAACTGCCCCAGTTGAGAGTGCTCCGTGGGACATAAAGAACTAAAGGAACAGCCAAATATAATCAAGGGGTGAAACTAAAAGGAACATTCATAAAAGACGTTTTGGATATGGAACATATGTTGAAACTGAGGTAAGAGAGGACACCATGAAGAGGTTTAGAAGGACAGAGGAAGGTAGGGAATTGGGTCAGACTGGAGACATAGAGAAAACTATGAGCATGAGAATCGAAGTGATGACTAGAGAGATTTAGACTTCTGGTAACTTAGATATATAGGAACATGAGGAACAGAAATCTCTTATAGGAAGATGAGCAGTTAAAGTTTAGTCCAGCTTATTATTTGAAAGGTCTGATACCACTGACCTTTGTTTCCTGCTCCTTAAAATGATGCGGTGATCTTTCATGGGAGAGGAGCAAGAGTAGTGAGATACTGAGGTGTCGTAGCCACTGGACAGGGGAACAGTTGACTCAAATGAACTAACTGAAGGAAACACGAGGACTTATTTATAGGGGTAGGTTAATGAGTAAGGGCAGGAGGCCAGAAACTACATAGTGGATGGGAAACTAAAGATCTGAATCCCTTCAAAACGAAAGGAGGCCAGAGGAAAGAAAGCCAGTCTTCTGTCTTCACATGGATCAGAGACCTGTGGGTGACCAGGAGTCCAAAGATCTGTCTTCAAGTGGATTAGAAGTCAAAAGGGCTATCCAAAGGATCAGGAGGTTTAAGTCTACGGAGAGCTATGTATTCCTATGATAGTGCATGAATATATGCGACATGGAATTACTCTGTTACGGGCAGGTAACATCTAGCCTGAGATTTCTTCAGTTGACAGACCTTATTCATAACCTTTAAGTAGTTCAGAGTAACAGAGACAAAGATAGGAGACAGGCTTATATGAAACAGGAATTAGAATTATAGAAAATTATTCTTATGGAAATACAGTTTTACTATTTTCTGGGACACATGAAATTAAGAGTATAATGGGCAAGTCAGTTAATTTTAGTTCATGATACCACAGAAACTCATCTGAATAATACCTCCCTGTTTTGAGCTATAGTCAAACAGGTGTTAGATGTATTATCTATTTCGTATCTCACCATTAGCCCTTATAACTCTAATATATCCCAATGTTCTTTAGCTTATAATTAATACTCTATCATGAAAAATGAATTGGCACCTTATTCCATTGTTTGTTCACATCAAAGAATACAAAAAAAAAATTAGCAATTGAGTTGAAGAACTTTGAAAAACTTCTGAGCCTCACCTTCAGCCTCAAGGCCACATTTTTCTCCAAATATGTTGTGGCATGCTGCAGCTATTTACATAAGATATTTTGCTACTTACTCTCAGCATCATGGTCGTAGTAAAACTATTATGCACACAGGGAGAGTACATATTAGCAGCATGTTTTAGTGGAAGGTTTGTACTTTCTTTCTTGATAAAATATTGTCATTTTTTTCAGCATAATAAAAGATATTTATGGAATCCACTGATAATATCACAGTAATGAAACTCAGAAAGCTTTAGCCCTAAGATCAAGAACAAGACCGGGATACCTGCTTTCAACACTGTTATTCAACACTGTACTGGTAGTCCTAGCCAGATGATTGAACAAGGAAAGTTTTTAACAGGTATCCTAATTTGGATAAAAAGGAGGAAGTAAAACTATCTCTCTTCACAGATGACATGATCTCATGTGTATAGAAAACCCTAAAGAATCTACAAAAAGCTACTAGAGCTAATAAACAAATTCAGCAAGTTGTAGGGTATAAAAATCAACACACAAAAATCAGTGTATTTTTATACACCAGTAATGAACAATCCCAAAAGGAAATTAAGAAAGCAACTTCATGTGCAACAGCATCTAAAGGAATAAAATACCTAGGAATAAATTAAAGGAGATGAAAAGACCAAAGACCTAAATAAGTGGAAAAACATCCAATGTTCATTGGTAAGAAGACTTAATATTTTTAAGATGCTAATACTATTATTCTGAGTGTCTGTTCTTGTGCTAGTACTATAGTGTCTTGATGATTACAGCTTTGTAGTATTGCTTGAAGTCTGGGATTGTGATGCTTCCTGCTTTGGTTTTGTTTTTCAAGATTGCTTTGGCTATTCAGGGTCTTTTCTGGTTCCATACAAATTTTAGGATTATTTGTTCTAGCTCTGTGAAGAATGCTGGTGTTATTTTGATAGGGATTGCATTGAATATGTAGGTTGCTTTGGGTAGTATTGACATTTTAACAATGGAACACAATAGACAACCTAGAAATGGACCCACAAACGTATGGCCAACTCATCTTTGACAAAGCAGGAAAGAATATCCAATGGAATAAAGACAGTCTCTTCAGCAAGTGGTGCTGGGGAAACTGGACAGCGACATGCAGAAGAATCAACCTGGACCACTTTCTTACACCAGACACAAAAATAAACTCAAAATGGATGAAAGACCTCAATGTAAGACAGGAAGCCTTCAAAATCCTTGAGGTGAAAGTAGGCAAAAACCTCTTTGATCTTGGCCGTAGCAACTTCTTATCAACACGTCTCCAGAGGCAAGGGAAACAAAAGCCAAAATGAACTACTGAGACCTCATCAAAATAAAAAGCTTCTGCACAGCGAAGGAAACATTTATCAGCAAAACTAAAAGGCAACTGACAGAATGGGAGAAGATATTTGTAAACGATGTATCAGATAAAGTGTTAGTATCCAAAATCTATAAAGAACTTATCAAACTCAACACCCAAAAGCAAATAATCCAGTGAAGAAATGGGCAAAAGACATGAATAGATACTTCTCCAAAGAAGACATCCAGATGGCCAACCAGCACATGAAAAAATGCTCGACATCACTCATCATTAGGGAAATACAAATCAAAACCACAATGAGATACCACCTTACACCTTTCAGAATGGCTAACATTAACAACTCAGGCAACAACAGATGTTGCCGAAGATGCGGAGAGAGAGGATCTCTTTTGCACTGCTGGTGGGAATGCAAACTGGTGCATCTACTCTAGAAAATAGTATGGAGGTTCCTCAAAAAATTAAAAAAAAAATTAAAAACTACTCTATGACCCAGCAATTGGACTACTAGGTATTTATCCAAGGCATACTGGTGTTCTGTTCTGAAGGGACATATGCACCCCAATGCACGATCAACAATAGCCAAAGCATGGAAAGAGCCCAAATGTCCATAGATAGATGAATGGATAAAGAAGTGGTATATATATATATATACAATGGAGTATTACTTGGCAATCAAAAAGAATGAAATCTTGCCATTTGCAACTATGTGGATGGAACTAGAGGGTATTATGCCAAGCGAAATTAGAGAAAGACAGATATGATTTCACTCATATGAGGACTTCAAGAGACAAAACAGATGAACATAAGGGAAGGGAAGCAAAAATAATATAAAAACAGGGAGGGGAACAAAACACAAGAGACTCTTAAATATCGAGAACAAACAAGAGGGTTACTAGAGGGGTTGTGGGAGGGGGGATGGGCTAAATGGGTAAGGAGCATTAAGGAATCTACTCCTGAAATCATTGTTGCACTATATGCTAACTAATATGGATGTAAATTGAAAAAAATAAAATTAAAAAAAAAACAGCTAACATAAAAAAATAAAAAGGTATAAAAAAAGAAAAAGGTATAAAAAAAAGAAAAAAGGTATCAATAAAAAAAAAGATGCCAATACTACCCAGAGTAATCTACAAATTCAATTAAATCTCTATTAAAATTCTAACAGCCTTTTTTAAACAAATGGAAAACCTAGTCTTCAAATTCATATGGAATTTCAATAGGACTAGAATATATAAAACAATCTTGAAAAAGTGTGGGGATTCACTCTTCCCTATTTCAAACATTACTGCAAAGTTACAGTAATCAGAACATTGTGATGCTTACATAGGGATAGACATACAGAACAATGGCATGTATTTGACAGTCCCGAAGTAAACATATATATCTGGTGTTTGTAAATCATATAAATGATAAGGCTTTATTATCTAGAATATGTAAACTAAAAGTCTACAACAAAAAGACAAAAACAAAATTATGGGAAAAGGGGGTGAGTAGGCCTTTCTCCACAGTGAATATACAAATGGTCAATAAGCAATGAAAATATAATCAACATCATTAGTGATTAGGGGAATGCAAATCAATATTACAGTGATAGCTATTTTTTAAAAATAAAATAGTTGTTAGGAAATGGGGAAACTGGAGTCCTCATACATTGATGCTGGGAATGTAAAATGGTTCAGCCCTGTGAAAAACAGGTTAGCTCCTCCTTAAAAAGCTAGAATAGAATTTCCATATTGCCCAGCAATTCCACTCCTAGATATATATCCAGAAGAGGTAAAAACAGATACCTATGTAGATACTTGTACATTAATGTTAATTGCAGCATTATTCACAATAGCCGAAAGGTGGAAACAACTCAGTGTCCATTGATAGAAGAATGAATGAACAAATGTAATATATAGACACAATGGAAAATTATTTAGCCATAGAAAGGGATGAAGTTCTTTTTTTTTTTTTTTCCAACGTTTATTTATTTTGGGGACAGAGAGAGACAGAGCATGAACGGGGGAGGGGCAGAGAGAGAGGGAGACACAGAATCGGAAACAGGCTCCAGGCTCTGAGCCATCAGCCCAGAGCCTGACGCGGGGCTCGAACTCACGGACCGCGAGATCGTGACCTGGCTGAAGTCGGACGCTTAACCGACTGCGCCACCCAGGCGCCCCAGGTTTTGAAGTTCTGATACATACTACAACATAACTGATAAAAGTACTATGCCAAGTGAAATAAGCCAGCTATAAAAGGGCAAATAGTGTATGATTCTACTTACATGAAATATTTAGAATTGGCAAATTAATAAAAACATAAAGTAGATTAGAGGTTACTAAAGGGATGTGGGGAAGAAGAATTGGGGATTTATTTCTTAAGAGTTACACACTTTCTCTTTGAGATGATAAGAAAATTTGGAAATGGTGATGATATTTGTACAAGCTTCTGACTATAATTAATGCCAATGAATTGTGCAATTAAAAGTGGTTTAAATGGGGGGGTACCTGGGTGTTTCCAACTTCAGCTCAGGTCATGATCTCGTGTTTCTTGAGTTCAAGCCCCATGTTGGGCTCTGGGCTGACAGCTCAGAGCCTAGAGCAGCCTCAGATTTTGTGTCTTTCTCTCTCTCTGCCCCTAGCCTGCTCCCTGCTCGCACTCTGTGTGTGTGTCTCTCTCTCAAAAATAAATATCAAAAGTGGCTTAATGGCAATTTTATGTTATATGTAATTTACCACAGTTATAAAATATTTTGCCGTTTTATATCATCTCAGCACAATTTAAAACTGTGCCCTAAATTAATAACTTTTTATTAAAATAATTCTCTTTATTAAAGGATTACATGTACCCTTGAAATTTTTAACATTTTTCCAAACTTTACAAATTTACCTTCCCATATTCCTTCCCCCAGCAAGTTAATGGGTCACAATTCTTCATGCTTCCTATATATTCATTTGATCTAGTGTATGTGATCAACAGTAGGACATTTATTATCATTCGCTAACTTGAATAATTCACTCTTAAAACCTATGAAAATGTGGGTCTTGTCTTTGTATTTGATTTATAGGCTGGCTCCTAATAAAAATGGAGTCATTTTCAAAATAACTATTTTTAAAGCAAATGTGGAATAAAGCCACTGCGTAGACTTGGGTAAAACATTAATCTATATTGGATCTCAAAGTGATAATTTCTATGTTAGGAACAGGACTATCACTAGGGGTGTTCATCTTTTTACTCTCAGCTTACATCAGTCCTCAGATTTTTTTACAGTGCTTCATGTCCAGTAGTATGTTTCTCTCCTTACCTTCAGATGACTTTGATTAGCTATGCATGCTAACCACTGGTCATGCTTCTGAGTTTGTGAGCTTAATTTGATAGCACGTGTTTGTTGCAAGCTGTTTTCCAGCTTCCAAGCATGGTCCACAGAATTCTGCAAATTAATCCCTGTTAGTATATAAGGAGTAGCTAGGAAAATTAATTCTAAGTGCAGTTTTTCTTCTGGCAGAAATTTAAGAGTACAAATCAATGTCAAAAATGGTGACAGGGTTTGGTAGTGAAAAGAAAATCAGGAAGCCTATTTTATATATACATATAAAAACATAATTAAAACTTCTAATAAAATTTAGTCATGGCAGTTTTATTTTCCTGTAATGCATGATGGAAGTTAAAAGGTGATAATACTGACCAAACTAGAATTGTCGTGTCTGAATTTAAAATCATAAACCTATGTATGCTAAGGATGGATGAATAACTCGTCAGTCATAATTATAACTGTTGGTAGAAATTTTTGCATGACCTCAGAATTTAAAAACTGGAAAGGAGTTACAATATATATGAGAACAATTGCAATTGTTACTTAGAATTTTCAGATATGTCTGCTTTCAAACCCCAGGGTTCTTCAGAAGTTAATGTCTCCTATGATCTTGTTGCTGCCTTGTGAGAATAGTTATTGAAAACTAAATGACCATGCCATTTGCATGCTTGGGAAGAGAATGAGTAAATAAGAAGCTGGACATCCACTCTGATTCCCATTCATTCATTCTCTCATCTTAAGTTCTTTGAAGACTCTGTACTTTTAGATTTTTCTGAAAAGTAGACTAATTCTTTGGCTTGACTGAGTATATATCAGTGGTGAAGCATGCTCAGTAAACAGATTATCAAGCCTTTGCTACATTGGTTTGGGACTAACGCATGTTATAATGGCCCTTTTCAGATTTTTACAGTTTAGAAGTAGAGACATGATTATGTGGAGAGTTAATTACCTGGAGAAGAAAAGCAATTATTACTTCGTATCATAAGATGTCAATTCCTATGATTTCCTTTTTTAAAAATGCCTCTTCTTGAAATAGTATATTTTTTTCCTTAGAAATTGTAGGGTAGGAGGAAGCATTATCAAATGTGCATAACTGTACAATGGTATAAAAGCTGCAATTACAAATTGGACAAACTTTTTATGGCAATTTTCCTAAGTGCTTTTGTTGATCTGAAAACTTGTTTTCAAAAGTCTGCTAAATAGTCCACACAATTATTAACTATCTCCTGTGGTGGTAAGTTCTTTGCAAGAAGGGTCAATCATTTCTTTCATTTTATGCCAGTTTTGGAATAAATCTGTGAAGTGATATTAATGGTGTGACTCAGTGTACGTAAAAAATTGTCAGATTTGGGTGAAAATTACTTTTCCAAGCTGAAACATGTGACTTTCTTAAATGGATGTAATTTGGGACCTGGCCTTTCATTACATTTTCAGAAGGTATATGTTATAATGGATATAAGGTATAACATATAAAGTATATGTTATAATACGGTATTTGGCAAAACCTTACATCTCTGCATTTGTTAGTTGTGTGTCCTTGGGCTAGCTGCTTCAAGATAATATTATCTGCCCTGGTTATTGTGAGCATTAAATGAGGTAGCATATAATATATAATATACAATACACTAATATATTAAATACATGTATTATGACATATATATTTTTATATAAATCATAAGATGGTTTATAAATTTACATATAATCAATGTTTAAAGCACTTATCTTCCAGTAATATTCTGAGATGCATATTGTAAAATTGATTGTTAAATTAGCTCTTCCCAATGAGTATAGGAACATGGAAAAGAAAGTAAGCCAAAAGGAAAAGATGTATGGCTGTGAATTTCAGGGGAAACCTTTGAATGGCTTTATTTCTTGAAATTGGTAAAGTATATGTTTTTCCCTGAAAGAAGGTAATACTCTATTTCTATACCTACGAAACCCTTAAATACCCTTAAGTGGGGCTTTTGCTGATGTAATTACAGCAATAAATACGGAATGCATATAAATCAACTATTTATAAAGGCATTAGTAGGAATAGATGTTTCTTATATAGAGATTATTGTAGAAGATACATATTAAAGAAATGGTGGGGCGCCTGGGTGGCGCAGTCGGTTAAGCGTCCGACTTCAGCCAGGTCACGATCTCGCGGTCCGTGAGTTCGAGCCCCGCGTCGGGCTCTGGGCTGATGGCTCGGAGCCTGGAGCCTGTTTCGGATTCTGTGTCTCCCTCTCTCTCTGCCCCTCCCCCGTTCATGCTCTGTCTCTCTCTGTCCCAAAAATAAAAGAAAACGTTGAAAAAAAAAATTAAAAAAAAAAAAAGAAATGGTAACATTATCTGTTGAAAGGTAATGTATTAAAGGCATGTATTTTCAGGTATCTTTCAACAGTTTTAATCTGTTAAATTTATGATTACTATTACTGTTTTTTAATTCTTTAAAATAATTTACATTTTGTTGTCTAACCTAAAATTTATAATACATGTTGTTACTAGTGATAAATATTCTATAGTTTATTTTTAATATCTAATCTAAGGAAACCTAATGAGCTAATGCTCCTGCTTTTTTTTCAAACCACAAAAACTTGCAGCTAATTAAATTACCATGTATAGACTGAGACTAATGAAATAATCCTTGAAAATTGCTTTATTCATTTAAAAAATTATACTCTCTGTTTTAGTTTTTCATTACTGAAATACAGTTGACATAAAATGCTGTATTAGTTTCAGGTGTACAACATAGTGATTCAGCAATTCTATACAATACCTAATGCTCATCACAACAAATGTAGTCACCGTGTGTCACCATACAGTGTTAATACAGTATCATTGGCTATATTGCCTAGTCTGTACATTTCATCTCTATGACTTATTTAAAAATAAATAACTGGAAATTTGTACCTTTTAATCCCCTTCACCTATTTTGCCGATCCTTTTACCTCTCTCTCCTCTGGCAACTATCTGTTTTTTGTATTTAAATCCGTTTCTGCTTTTTTTTTTTATTTGTTTTGTTTTTTAGGATAAATTGACTTACATACCCAAAGAAATCTTGAGATTACCACTTTACTATTGCCCAGAATTATATAGTTGACTCCCAAGTTATTATGGAAACATTAAATATATTTGAAATACACAATAAATTGGGAGATATTTCTTAAAATAATAGAAATTAAATTTTATAATGAAAGAAATAAACCTTTTTTTTAAGGTTTATTTATTTTAGAGAGAGAGAGTGTGTGAGCAGGGGAGGAGCAGAGAGAGAGGGAGACACAGAATCTGAAGTAGGCTCCAGGCTCTGAGCTGTCAGCACAGAGCCTGACGCGGGGCTAGAACCCACAAACTGTAGGATCATGACCTGTGCCTAAGTCAGACACTTAACCAACTGAGCCACCCAGCCACCCCGAAGGAAATAAACCTTTATTCAGAATATATTCTGTCTAAAATAAGTAATTTCTCAATGATATAAGTAGCTGTTGTCTTACTGTAAAAATTATCTATATGTTATATTTTGTTTTAAATCTCAATTTTTGCCTATTGCAAGCCTAATTGGCACCTGCATTTTCTTAGTCCTTTTCAAGGCCAAAATCATTGTCAGTAAATTGTCCTAGAATTATTAGTAATCTACTAGATTTTTTATATTAATTTTTCATTTTGAGATGTTTCACTGACATTCATCCAACCAATTTCTTATTTTAGATTGATACTGATATTTTCTAAAGAAGTATATACTTGCATTTTCATTATAAGACACTAGTTATATCCTTAGTAGGAGTATTTTCTTACATCCAAACAAAATGTTCACTAATTTTCCTTATAGTTGGCAATTGGAAATAATGTGGATCAAATCATTAGTATGTGCCCATTATTCTAGACTAGACCTATTCTAATGGACATGATAATTTATAATTTACTATATTTTTTAAATAATTTTCTCAAATTATCTAGTTTTATACACATTCACTGATCTTCTAAACCCAAAGAGGGTAACTGCTTTAATGTAGACATTTTATTAATAAAAAGTTCTTAAAATCAATCACATATGTTTTCAATATACAGATGAGAAGATTTAGACTAAGGTTTTCATTTATTCAAAAAAGACTTCTTAAGCACCTACAGTATACTGTGCACTATTCTAGACGCTTGAGGATATAGTAGTGACCATGACAGACAAGGTCCCTTTCATACTTTAATTTTTATCTTTGCTCATGTTATTATTGTTTCCAAATTTTCTTCATAGCACAAGTTCATTTTGTATTCTGTATGTATATTTTATTTGTTTTATGTATAGTGTCTACATGAACTAGAATATGAACTCCTTGAAAGCAGGAGTATTCATCTGTCACTCAGCTTCTAGGATAGTACCTCACATTTAGTAGGGAGTTAATAGACTTTTGTCAAATGAATGAATGAACTGAATAAAATAAAGACCCAGGAGTGTGTGATAATCTGAAAGCTAAGTGAAATGTTTTCAGAATGGATTGGTTAACTGCGTCAAATTCTGCTGATGGGTCAAACAACATAAAGACATGAAGATTGGATTTACCCAGGTACAGCTGTGATGAATGGTTTGAATGGAGTGAGGGACAAAAGCCATACTGGAATAGATTCAAGTAAAAAGAAAGCGGTGAAGAAGTAGAAAGGGGATCATTCAAGGAATTTTGAGGGATAACAAAATTGAGCTATAACTGGAGAGAGGAGTATGAATGCAGTCAAGGAAGCCTTTGAAATGTTTTTTTTTATTTTGAAAATTCCAAACATACAGAAAAGAATAGTACAGTGAGCCCCTTTACACTCTTCACATATATCAGCAGTATCAAAATTTTTGTAGACTTATTTTATTTACTCATTTTGTTGTTACTGTTTAATATTTTGAAGTGAATCCCAATCATTTTATCTGTATATGCTTCAGTATGCATCTAAAAAAAAGAAAAAAAGAAAGGAAAAACGGCGGTTTTTTTTTACACAACCTGATGTCATAATCATATCATACCTGTTAAAATTAATAGTAATTCCTTGATACTATCTAATACCTAGATCTTATATTGTCACAATTGTTTAAAATAAAAGTTGTTTGAATCTAGATTAGTCAAATTCTAATTTACATTTGATCATTATATCTCGTAAGGCACTTTTAGTCTAGAGGGAAGTCCCTCTTTTATTGATGGGGCAAGAACAATTGACCTGTTGAGTGTCCTACATTCTTGATTTGTATCTTTGATTCCTCATGGTGTCATTTTTTTTTCTACTTTCAATATTATTTGTAAACTCTAATGTAGTGTGTTTGATTGGATTTAGGTTCATCTACTTTGGGAAACATACTTCATCATTAGTGCCCTGTGTGTCAGTGGTATTGCTTCACATCAAGAGGTGCATGGTTCACTTTCACATTCTTTTTGGTTTTATTTTTGTTTTTTTGAGAGACAGAGAGCATGAGTGAGCTGGGGAGAGTGGTAGAGGGTCAGAGAGAGAGAGAGGAAGGAAGACAGAATCTTAAACAGGCTCCATGCTCAGTGCGGAACCTGATGCAGGGCTTGATCCCATGACCCTGGGATCATGACCTGAACAGAAATCAAGACTTGGGTGCTTAGTCAATTGAGCCACGCTGCACCCCCACTTTCTTATTCTTAGTCATGCTAATGGCGATCAGGGAGGTCAGTTGGTGACTGCCTTAACATTTCCACTGAAAATTACCCATTAACCTTACAATCTATGATTTGATGATCTTTGCCTAAATTAGTTACTTTATTTACTTTGTCAAATAATTTTTAGTTCTGTCATAAGGGAGGAGTCTTTAAAAATTGAAGAAATTATAACATGTTTTTCTGCTGATAGAAATGATTTAATAGCAAAAGAAAAATTATGATGTAAGAAAGAACTCTAATACCTGAAGAAATCGTGAACTTGGTAGGTAAGAAGGAATAGGGCCCACTGCATAACTGATAGAATGCTGTAGGTAGGAGCAGGAACAGTTTAAGTGACTTACTTATTCAAGGTTACAGCACAGAATGAATATATTTTATTAAAATTCTATCAAAATTTTGCTACAGAATCTGTTTGAGAATTGTACCTAATCTTAGAAGCATGCATTTTCAATATATGATATTGTATGTGAAATCAAAACTGAAACCACTTTAAATTTCACTGCCTGTATTTGACATTGACCTTACTTGTTAATTTTTCTAACTTGTCCCTTAAAAGTGCATTTTTAAATTAGTGTGTCTTATACTTCTGTATCTTTACATCATAAGAAATGTGGGCATATACTTTTATGTAATTGTTTTGCAGCTTCTGTTGCTAGTCTATTGCAAAGAGTAGTAAATGCTACTGCTAAACAAATAAAATGATAAATAACTAGCAGTTTAGTTTAGACACTAATGGAGCCTGAAAGCCATTAAAGTGACAAAAACAGCAACTTTAATGATTTATAGGTGCATTTTTGTTACACAGTTTGGTCATATACCTGACAGTTTTCTCTCTTTGTGACTTTTTCCTAAAAATTATAGTTTTGTGTTATCTGAGTAAAAAGGCCATTAGGGTTCAGGAGAAGAATTTGACAGCATGTCTTCTGAGGATTGCAGCAATTCCCATTGGTGGATATACAATCTCCTTTTTTTCCTTCTTTTTTTTTTTTCTTTTTTTTCTTTTGTAGTACTAATGGTAGTGATATAATTTAATTCTCAAAGATTATGTACTGCAAATTTGAACCAATGAACTATCTCCAAATTGTCTCCTATATGCTATATGAAATTCAGTTTTAGACAATCATATTTCTTTATGGCTCAGTGATTTCCATTTACTACCTGATAGTCTGTACACTCTAAAGAGTGTTGTTACTCTGTTGGGGTTACTTTATTGTCTGACATGATATGTAGTGTATTAAATTAGAATTTTAAAGGCAACATGGATTATATAATGTCTTCAGTTATTTAGTGCCATGTTGTTTTTTAGAATTCCTATTGAGATTGAGCTGATTTCCTTTCCTATCTGGCATCCCCAAAGGAGCACTCTGTATTTGTCTCCAAAAGCAGGAATATAATCTGATCTATTTTGTTTTGTCTCCCGACTTAGATGAGAACACTTTGCATGAACTACATTGATCAGTTATTATTATCCTTTCTAGTTATTTATTAGACAGTTAATACAACCTTGTCAAGACTTCCCTAGAGTATCCCTGTAAACTAGATCATTTTACCCAAGAACCACCACAGAGATACATCTAGGTTGACAGGATGAGAAAAGCTGATCAGGAGAAAAAAATATTAAGCCTTCAAACTCACATTATGTTTTTCAGATTTTCTTCATCCTTACAAATGAGAGGCACACTTGCTCTCTACTGAAATATTTTGTACAACTTAAGAAACTTAGTTTTTCATAGACTTGAATCTTCATTGTTTAAAATAAGAAGTTGTAATTTAGGTGTATTCTTGTAATATTATTCTTTAAACTCTTGTGATCTGAGTCTTTTTACCAGAAGTAAGAATGATAACCTTTTACTATTCTTTGAAAAATTCAAAACTACTAGAAACATAGAAAAATGGTTTATGAGGCAGTTAATCCTTAAAGCAACATAATCTGTGATTTTTTTTTTTAATGTTTGTAGCTTCACAACTTTGTCCTTCCAAATGTACTTTAAAAATGTTTTATAGGGGCGCCTGGGTGGCTCAGTCGGTTAAGCGTCCGACCTCAGCTCAGGTCACGATCTCGCGGTCCGTGAGTTCGAGCCCCGCGTCGGGCTCTGGGCTGACAGCTCAGAGCCTGGAGCCTGTTTCCGATTCTGTGTCTCCCCCTCTCTCTAACCCTCCCCCGTTCATGCTCTGTCTCTCTCTGTCTCAAAAATAAATAAACGTTAAAAAAAATTTAAAAATGTTTTATAGAGTGGCTTAGAATTTTTAAACTGTAACACCAAAAAGAAGTGTGTCAGGTACTTGGAAGTTTTCATGTTTATTCAAAACCCAATATTTTAGAAATTTAAAAATAATCATTCTTTTGATATTTTTTGTTAACTGTTTAATAAATGCTTCTGAGAAGTAACTTTATGTGTTGTGTTGGGATGCTGAGAAGATTACAATTTAATACCAAGCTGCTATAATGAGGCTCACTTTTATAGTCTGAAAATGAATTTTTTTTGCCTTAAGGTTTATCTGTAAAGTATAGAGTTGTAAGATCTATATTGGACCCAACCAAATTTATTCACTAGCAGTGGAAAGAACACTATTAATTATATCTGTATCAATTATTCATCAATTTCAAATTTCATGAACTATTTTAAAATTTTGGTCTTAATTCTGATATTCTGTCTTATTAAAATTACATAATAATGACAGTGCTGGTTCATTCATCTAATAAATATTTATTGTGTACCTATTATATACAAGGAGTGTTAAAGGCTGTGGGGAAACTTCAGCACAAAACAAAACAAGCTAATCCATTGTCCTCTGAGGGCTTGCATTCTAGTGAAAAAGTTAAAAATTAACAAATATAAAATATCAGGTAATGTTGATGTTATAATTAAAGGAAGAGCAGGGTAAGTGAATAAAGAATGGTAGAAATGAAGAAATATACCTGCCATGTAAACCTTCCAAGACCTCCTCTCCCCACCAGTTTAAATGCTGTTTGCATTGTAGACCATCTGTTTGTGCCATCCATGTAGATACATCCATTATTTTTCACATCATACCATCGTATAATTGTTGACCTGATGCTAGCTTTTTATCCTTAAGATATCTTCTTCGAAAGCTGGGTCCATAGATCTTCATCTATGTGTTACTAGCATTTACACGACGTCTTTTTATAAACGCTCTGCAAGTATTTTTTTTATGTCAATGAAGGAATGATAGGCTCATAATTTCTTAGGATCTCTGGCTCTACTGGAATCCAAAGGCCGTTTTTGAGACTATTAGGAAAGAATGAGTGTAAAAATGATAAAAAAGGAGCATATATGTATGTATTCACTCTGTTTGGTTCAGTTGAACATTTCTTTTTAATTGAGAGTTTCACGTTTTACATTATATCATCCTTTTTCATGGCTTTTTTTAAAAAAATACAAAATAAGAAAGAAAGTTTTCTGAAAATTAATCTTTCATCCACAGGTACTACTGAACGAGTATGTTTGATCCAGGGAACAGTTGAAGCACTGAATGCAGTTCATGGATTCATTGCAGAAAAAATTCGTGAAATGCCCCAAAATGTGGCCAAGACAGAACCAGTCAGCATTCTACAACCCCAGACCACCGTTAATCCAGATCGCATCAAACAAGTGAGTGTTTAGTTGGGAAATCAAAGAGAAATATCCACAGCATAGTATGAATTCCTTATAAAAGAAGCTTAAAGTCTTAGCAGATGAAGTTTTGTTTTTTTCCTAAGCATACTTAATACATAACAAAGTTGTCATTTTGTTTACTTAAAGACTGTCAGTCAGAGCCTCTTCCATAGATTGACTAGTTGATTTATTGATTGATTGAATAAGTCACTTTTTAGTGTTATACTGAGGAGCAATTATATGGCTCATTACTTTTGTGATTACCTTTTAAAAATTTATAGACATAAATTTGTTTAGTTTATAGGGATTAAATCTATTTAAAATTATATCACTTTTTAAATAAAGTATAAAAATTGAGGTGAGAGTATATCCTCAAGATTTCAAATACCATATTTTTAGTAATATTTGTAGTTTTCAGTATACTTATAAACTCCTATTTTGTTAACTTGTTATATATAACAGTTTTTATAAACAAATATGTATAAGTAAATTTTTGTACTTAGCAAATAGTCTTTTGTTACAAATCAGCTATTATGTTCTGTATAACATGTAGTCTTTATATATGTCATAAAAGGCCAATGTTTACTTTTAATGTGTGAGATTTTTCTGTAACAAAAATTTTATTTGATAAAAGACAATGTGAGTTGTTAAGGTTGAATAATGGCTGACATGCTGTAGGGGAAAAATGACATTCTTTAATGTTAAAATAGGTGAATCCTTCCCCATAAACTCTTAAATTCTCAAATTTATTTGTTACCTTATGATTATAATTATTGTTTCTGCATTTGCCCCTTTATAATTAGCTGCTTAATTTGTGATCATACAATCAGTAGACTCTGCCTTCAAAAGAAATGTATTAACTTCATTAATTTACAGAATACTTAATTTACAGCATTTTATGTTCATTGTAATAAATTTGAAATGTAGCTCAAAATCTTATTAATTTCATGTTTCTGGATTGAAAAAAAATTATGCCAAACAGTGTTATTGACATATTATAATTTTAACAATGTATAGATAAAAGTAAGGCTGACTAATCATACACAAACATAGGAATTAATAATTAGGTAATATATTTTCAAATTATAGGCTAACATTAAACTTTCTGTTGATTACTGTTCAAATTTTTGCCATGTTTACATCAGATAGCTGCTATTCCATATAAAATTTCATTTTATACTCTTGTCACTTTGATTTCTCTACCCTTTTTAAGGAAGTATCTTTTAATGTATGCATGGCAGAATGTAAATATTTTAGAGTTCTACGCATCAGTTGATGTTTTTTTCTTCTTCCCAGCCGTATATAGTTTAGAAATTTAGCTTATCTATGCCAGGGGAATACAAGGAATATTTTTAAAACTGATACCTTGAAAGAGATACAAGGACTCTGTATCCAGATTCTAAAACTATGAGTTTAGTTAAAGACTTCTGGGTTAAAATCACCTGGGGCTAAGAATTTACAGAATTGCCACTAAAGTGTAGTAGGGTTTATTGACTTTCTGCCTTACTGCAGCCTATTTCTACTCTCTTTTATACTTTCTGTGAGAAAAGTGCAAACATTTATAGATAAGAGTGAGCATCTTGATTTTTTAAAAAATAAAATATACAATGTAGTTTGAGTAGTATGATATTACTGGCGGTATATTTAGGACAATGATATGAATGAATATTTATTATTTTTATAATAATAGCTAGTATCAAATAATGGAATATGAATCATTAAAATTCCAATTTTCTCTATGCAATATGAAATTTAAAGGCTCCCATATATCCAGTACCAGTATAGATTGATGAAAACCAGAATTTGAAAATGTTTGCTTTTTTTATTTACTTGCCTTGGTCAGATAATGTTATTTAAAATCATGATAAGTGTCAAAAACAATAGTGATTGATTGATTTTTGTGTATTTGCATTCATTTGTAAGCCTGGTAGATATTAATGGAATTAAAATTATTGTTGATTTTAATATTTTTATGTAATAAGTGATGTACATGAAATAGAGTATCATTTAAAAAAAATAACCAAACAAGTACACTAAATCTATTAGGGCAATATATTTAATCCTTAAACACTTTCTTTGTAAAAATTAAAAAATTTACTTGAAAAACCTGGAGAAACGATCAAACATATTTCCAAGATAGTATAGATCAACAGAGTTTTTTGTTTTAAGTTTTCCTATTTTAGCAATGTAAGATTTTTTTGTTGGGTTATTCGCTAAATAGTAAGTCAAGTATATAAATTTAAATGACCACAGTTTTGTTTCTGAAGAAATTATGCTGGTTATCCATTATCAAATAATATGTCCAAAATAAATTGCTCTAGAATATATAAAAACATTTCATATATCATATTTCATATGATATTTTTATATGATAGTTTTATATATGCATACATAATACATAGAATCACAGTAAGATTTCTTTTAAAATGGTGGTCTTTCCTTTGACATTTATCTCTTCTTTGGGCTTTATTCGGTCCTGAAGTTAATTTTTTTTAAAATTTCTTTAAAACATCTTTTAGAATTTTCTTTTAGTTAAATTGGGCAAAGAATAAAATTAAGAGTTTTAAAAAATGAGAGAGCTAGAAAATACAACTTCTGCACAGAAATGAGTTCATGTTGAATATAAAATTATAGCTTTCTGAATGTTTATTACTACATGACTGTTGTTTTTTATGATTGATAACTTTAAGGTTTGCTTCCTAAAAGAGTATAATTTATATGTAACTTGGATTTAAAAATAGGAAATCACAGTTAGTTCTAAACAAACATTTTAAAAGTTACAATCTCAAACCATATATATGGACTTTTAACAGAATATTGTGTTCTGAATTATGTAATCTAGATATAGTTGGTAACTGAATAAATTGCATGAACCAGAATATTCTGCCCAAATGAAACCTACATTTACTGACTGAATGAATGCTCAGACAAATACAGTTTTGTAAGAAAATAATGCAACCTGGTCTTGCAGGCCTTTGATATAGTGGAATGATGAAATCTAGCATAACAGCCTTACATCCAACTTCAGATATTAAGGTGTTGTTCCCTCTCAAATGTTTGTTGTTGTTGTTTTATTTTAAAAATATTTATTTGCCAATAGAGAGGGACTCCAATACTTTATATATTCAAATGGTAATAGTAATAATGATTAATGTGCATTGAATAAAATATTGTAACCTCTGTTCTATCACCTTAATTAGGATACTTTTATGAAGCACCTAATAACCACTGTGCTAATTTTACAAGTCAGTATACAAAGAAACAGAAACGCAGAAAGAGCCAGTAAACCAAAATTAAACATATATTACAACATAGAACATACTATTGCTTATTTTCAGGACACGCAAATAGCAGAGACATTCAACGATCTTCAAATAATTTAGACCTTGTTTGCCTAGAAGCTTTGAACTCATTCCTGGAGCATGTCTTTAGTCCAGAGTAGTTGGTACACATTTTTCCATTTCCACCTTTTTTATGTTTTGAGCTTTATACTCTATACCTTTTCCCCTCATAGGATTATTGCAACTTTTCTTCTTTTTAAGCCCCTCAAATCCCTCTCCAAGTATGGTTGCTTATACATAATAAGTCAATATAAGAAACCCTAAAACAAGGTAGAAACCACAAATCAGTAATACAGTTAGCATTTGTTAACTCCTTTTGTCTGTTACAAATTTTCAGCAATTCTTTTCCATTTTGGCTCAAATGTATTTTTAAGAAAAGCTACATTAAGAACAAAGTGGTTATAGGCATTTAGAGAATTTTCTTGTATTTAAAAAAAATCAAGTGAAGATATCAAGAATCTCACTTAGAGTTTTACCTCTATCGTGAAAAATTGGCAAAAATAGCACATAATTGTATTCACTATTCATCCATTCAGTCATGAATTTATTAAATGCCTTCTTACTGAGTTGCAAGATATATTAAATTGTAGCCCTTGCTCTCTAAAACTAGTTTGTGAGAGATCAGAAATGATTAAAATGATTTATAAAAATGTCAAACTGTATATACCAAAACCGCAGCATAAACAGTGTACTGTAAAATATATAAAAGTTCAGAGGCGTGTGGAAGAAATATAGGGTGGAATGACATTTGGTCTTATAATACAGGTGAGGATTTGAACCAGACCTTGAAGATTCTATAGGAATTTCCTAATTAGAGGAGAAGAAAGAAAAAAAGCTTATTTTAGGCATGTGAAACAATATGGATTTGAGGAGAAAGCTATAATGGTTGAATAGTAAGGTGACTCTCTTGACAGAAATGGAACATTTGTGTTGGAGTTTAGAGGAAATTAATGTTAGGATGGGACCAGATAATGGAGAGCCTTGGATGTCTGGCCGAGGGACATTCTATAGATTTCTTCATCAAAGGAACTTTTTTAATTTCTCTGAAAAGTTAGAACAAAAGGAAGCACATCTGCATTTTTTTCTCTTCTGTTCTGAAAATCCAGACAGACCCTTAAAAAGGGGTGCCTGTATGTATAACTTGGTAGAAGAGAACTATGACAATTAGCTGAGTGATCTACTATGCAGATCTTTAGGTCTGAAGGTTTATAAGAAAGTATTTTTTAAACTTCTTTCATGTAACACTCAAAAATTCAAGGAATGTTAAGCTTTGTCAGGCAAAATAAATAAATAAAGGTTTGGTGGTCAAGAATGAAGGATCAGCAATGTAATAGTGACATATACGGTGTTTACTCTGTTTCTCTGCCAGCCATTGTGTTATGTGCTTTACATGTATTATCATATTTTACCCATCTTCACAAAAACCTATCAGGCAGGTAAGGAGTACAGAATCTATGTTATACTTAAGGAAGCTGATGAGTAAAGAAATTTAATAACTTACCCAAGGAAATGTAATTGATAATTGATCTTGACACTGAGCTATATGGCCTCCAATTTTGAGTAATGATGATAAAATGAAATTTAGTAGATTTCTCTCTTTGGGGACATTTCATTATCTTGAATAAGTTTATCCAAGAAGAGATCCTCATTTAAAGTAGAATGTCTTGTGTCAGGGTGAAGTTAAGAGACTAGGCAATATTTTAAGAAGATGAACACCTACTCTGGTTTGGTAGTGAAGCTGAGGCAAATGCATGATGTTAAAAGAAATGTCAAAGTAAAATCTGTGAGCCTCTGAGAATGATTTGTTCTAGTTCCAAAATGGTAAGAAAAGAATAAAAAATGATTATATATGGTTTTGAGCCTAGCAGAATAGTGAAGCCTAAAAAGCAATTAATGAATTGTAGGTAACTGTTTGAAATAATATTTTTGTTTGTTGCAGGCAAATTCAGTAAGTTGTAAGTTGTATGCTTTTCTCTTGAAGTAGTCTTTTATAGAAACACAGGTGAGAATGTAAAACTGAAAATATAGATCCTTAATTGCATCATAGGTGATAATTTCACTTACCATCTTTATTGTAGTAGAGAAAAAAAGGAGCAAAAAATGAGATAAAGAAACAAGAGAAAAAGTAAGTCAGAGGCATTGTAACATAGTAGTTAAGCCCATAGGAGCCGGAGCAGGTGTGCCCAGGTTCAATTCCTGGCTCTTTAATTTACCAGCTATTGTACCTTTGGGTGAGTTGTTTTGCTTCTCTGTACCTCAACTTCTTTACTCATAACATGGGGTTAGTAATAGTAGTTTATTTCATAGGGGTATTGTATTAACTGAGTAGAACTATACCTTGTTCCTAGTAAGTGCTCTATTAATCATCAAGATAAAAGGGAGATCAGTAATATTCCCTACGGTAAAATAAGGAGGGAAAGTATAAGGAAAGATGCTCAAAATGATCCAATACCCAGAGGGGGGAAAAAAAAAGATTTCAATAGGAGATTATTGGAGATTTAAAGGTTAGTTTTAATCACATGGTGAGAACAAAGTCATTATTTCCTACTAATATTATTTCCTAAAAGTATAGTGGCTGGGTAGGTAAAGAGAAAAAATGGTGTGGAGGTTAGAAATGCTGATTTGAAATTTTGGATATACAAAGGAGTAAAATACAAGTTAGATAAGGGAGACTCACGTAATGCCTCTCTCTACTCAAGAGGCTGATGTTAAAGAAAATAAACAAGAGCTTGAAAAGGCAGAGAAATTGGAGATGAGATTATTGAGGGGACAAGATGACTCAGCAATAGGGGAAAGTTAACATTTAGGGTATTCAGGGGAGGAGGTCTAGTAGGAGGTCACAATTTTGTCTATAATGAAAAGAAGAGGAAGATGTAAAAAAAAAAAGGTGGTTTGGAAAATGGAGTTCAGACATAGTCAATTGTAGTAAATAAGGAGTTCATTCTGGAAAATCATGATTTTTTTCAAATAACAAAGACCATAAGTTGAAAGATAAGTAAACTACATGGTATTGAATGATTGAAGAGAAGGATAATGGTGTGGAATAACAAAATATGAGGAAAATAAGATATGGGATAGGAATAAATTCTGAAAGACCTGTGTAACTTTGACAATATGAATTTATATTAGAGCTGAGGGGTTCCAGATTGTTCAGACATTGGAAGAAGGGAGGAAAGAAACTTGTCATGATGAAAAGCCAGAGATGACAATTACATATTCACATATTTTATCCGTTTTTTATAGAGCACTGTACAGATTTATTTAACAGAACTGGAAACACAGGTGGAAGGTGACTACTTGAGTAATACTACTCAGCTAGTAATAGGTTTTGAATTACAATTGAGACTTCTTGTTCATTGCTGTTCTCAATTTACCTATAACTATCAGAGGTTCTTGACAGTCTGTTACTGTAGATTTGCTTGGAGGTAAGCTGCATATATTACAGAGTTCATTTATAGTAATATTTTCTGATCCAGCAAAACTGTCACTTGTTAACAAGAATGCATTTTACAATTTGTAGTCACTTTTTTTAGTTCTTATTCCCAGAAACCTAGTTATATCTACACTTAACTAAATGTCTGTTGTTAAATCATGAATATTTGAAAACTGTTTCAAAGGATCCATTGTTTTGAAATTGTCAAATACTTTAAAATTTTCTGCAATACGTAATTCAGCCTCCAATCTTTAAAGCAGACTTCTTAAACGGCTACTCAATTCATGTAAATAAAAATGTTATATTTTTCCATTTGAAAGATAAAATTGTGCTAAAAAATGACTGTCCCTCACAATCACTATTTGATAAATGTAAAAAAAAATTAGAGAAAGAAGTGTCCTTTGTGTTATTTATAACAAATATTTTAACATACTTTGCTTATATGGATATACAGTTAGTTACATCTTCATGATGTGTGACAGGAATTTTACTAAATGATTTTTAACTCTGAAACCATGAAACTTTAAATCTGTGTAGTAAGTAGGAGTGAACACTTTGTTTATAAAACAATAGGGAAACAAACATATTGTACATTTATGTTGAAATTGAAATATTTCTTATGGATTCTTCGGTTCTATTTTTGTTGAGAAAACTATTAAAGCTGTTTCATTAATCTAATTAATAAACATTTTAAATGAGAGGTATTATTTTAATACATTTATCTGTTTGTTAGAACAATTTTTTTGTAGCTAAAAAATCTACCAAAAATGCAAACTTCCTGGAATCTTTTTATTGTTATAAGTTAAATTTGTAAAGGGAGGAGACTTTTTGTGTTTAAAGTATCTTTATGAATAATAGCTACAAAACTCATCATGTGTTTATTTCATTATGTAACATTATTTTAGAAATTTAAGTGAAGAAAATCTATTTAGAGATGATTTATTGTTACATTTTGACAATCTTATCCCTTCAAGCTCAAACTTATATAATTTTCACCTGTTTCTTTAAAATACTAAACTTTAACTTCTTATCAGATGATGATGTTTAATAACCAAACTTTTAATGATTTAAACACATTAATATTTTTCCCAAAGTTTAAAGTTACTGTTTTTGTTTCTATGAGAAAGAAATAGCATCAGAATTATTAAGGACAATGTTGATGACTATGAATTGTATCAGTTATTAATAATATATGTCTAATATTTCATATATATGCCAAGCAACAAAAAAGGTATTGAATAAATTGATGGAAGATAATATTAATTGAAGTGACTACAAATTCTGAGCCACTTGCTATTACTACTTTTTCCACATTGTTCTTTACAGTGTTTTAGTACCTTATTGAGACTTCATAGCCAGGGTAAGGTGGATGTCATAGTGAACCTCTGGTACTTCAGGTTGATTTTACCCTGATGGAAATAGAAGAACCCAATACATACTTAGTGCTTCTGTATGTTAATGAACTTAAATTCTAACCTGTTTTGACAGAATTGGCCTCTAGATTTATTTCACATCTATTTCATCAGCAACCTCAGAATTAATCTGAGATAAGTACAGAACAGATTTTTAAGTATGTTAATTACTCCCAAGAATTCTCTGTAATAACACTTGTAACCAGAGATGGGAAAATAAAATTTTCACTGTTTAACATATAGTAGCATCATGTCAATAATATATGTTCCGGGATAGTATTGCATGAAAAGAAAATAGTAGAGCAATTTTTAATAACTGAAAATGAAAGTCTCTCTGGAGAAATGACAGGAATTTATTACAAGGAATGAAAACAGAAAACAAAGGTTTTGAAAATGTATTTTCTTCTTTTATGAGGTTTCATTTCTGAATGTAGTTCCTATCCCCTTTTTAAATATGATTTAACAAAAAAAAACCTTGGTATAACTCAATATTAAGTCTGGTTTTCCTCAAAGTATCTTAGGTTTTAACTTAGAAGAACCAGGAATCACTTGAAGAGTGGACTATTTAAAACATGATTTGATGTTAGAACCAATCTTTACTTTGTTACTGGAGAATAGTAGTTAAGCAGAAGCCTGTGAATTTCCTATTTTTTCTTTTTATGATCAACTGCTTTGTTCTACCCAAATTAGAACTTTCGAAATCTTAAATGAAGAAATATGATTTTGTTAAGTAATTTTATCTGTTTTTTCTGACACTGCTGAACCTTTAAAGTTATGCTTTTGCTCATATCTGAGTAATTGTGATGCATATGTATTAATATGAAACATAATGTCCACAAAGAATTATGTCTATACTATAAAACTACCCCATTTAACCTATTAGGAAATATTATCTATTGAGGATGCTTCTTAAGCAATGCTGTTCACTAAAAAAGTGAAAATACATTTTTTTAAAAAGAAAAAGGCTTGACATCTTACACTTTAAGGTTATTCCATTAGACTTGAAGTTTTTAAAAAATGTTAATGTATTGTTCAACAAGTATTTTATGGTCTCATACTATATATTTTATATATAGTATGTATAAGTGTTTAGGAATGAAGTGAACAATAAATATGATTCCTAATATTTTTGTGCTTATTTTCACCACAGGCTGATGATGCTACAATACATCTATATTAAGTTTTTAGTCTTGAACATAAATGATAAAGATATTATAGCAATTTGTTAAAATGCTATTAGTTACTTGTTTATTAATATGAGGTTGATGTTTACATTTTCAGACGGGCTCTAAATTTATTAAAAATTAATATTTTAGAAGATAATCTGATATTAAGAACTCAGAAGTACAAATTTAGTTGCTTTTAAGTATGGATCCCTAAATTCATATGGAATCAACTTGTTGGTGATGTTCAACATATTAAGTAGGTAGATGCTTTTATGCCAAAGTAAACTTCATTTCACCACTTCTTCCAATCCCCGACTGTATTCATTGATAGGAAAGTAACTCTTTCGGTTTTACTCATTGACTTTCTTGAATTTTTGTTTGACATCTCTTTTCCCCCAAGCAAACAAGAGGGAAAGAAAAGAGACTACTATTCATGAATATGGTCAGGATACCTTTAATACTCATGTGAATTTTTATCAGTCACCATCATGATTTCAAGTCATGAATTTATTTTTACATGCTTATGCATGCATATTTACATGCATTAGTTACTTAATTGATCTTAAATTCCATTAAATTTGAATGAATAGGAGAAAAATTTGTTCATAGGATTTTGTTCTCGTTATATTACATTTTATTTTATTTTGTTTTATTTAAATAATCAGTTTAAGGCTTTTAAAGGTTGATTTGCTCCTGAACTGCTTTGTTCCCAGACATTGCCATCTTCCCCAACTACCACCAAGTCCTCTCCATCTGATCCCATGACCACCTCCAGAGCTAATCAGGTACAGTATCATCCTGTCATCTACACCATACTTTTCACGGGTGATTGCCTGCACACTGGAGAAAAAGATAATGGTGGGTTAAGGATGTATTCGTTCATTCACATATGTGCACCATGATCAGATTCCAAGTAACCTGAGAAAGAAATATCCATTATTCCTGAACCTTTATATGCATTTTTTACTTTAGATAACAAAAATATATTCACATGGTAGACTACAAGAATTTTGGATTTTTCCCTTAAAATTATGACTTAATGGAGCTCTGTGGGTTTTTTATTGAGTCACTGTTTATAATCTTCATTATTGTTTCTTCCTAGGATTATTGGTATATATATTAAGAATGTCATATATGTAAAAAATAAATGTATAAATATGACTTATTGAGCAAAGGTATATCTTTAAAAGTGAATGCATTTTCATTTGTTTTTTATTTTAGACATGCCTTACTATGTAAACGATTTTCAACTTTCAATGAAAAACATTTCTAGCAATCTGAAAGTAACTGAAAATTGGTGTTTGTGATAATTTTAATGCTGTTTAACAACTCAGGAAATGGTATTTTCTTCTAATATAATACTAGTGTTTTCTTTGGTGGAGTGGCACACTTTGCAATTAGAAATATGAAACTTATGTTTTTGATGATTGTTTTGCTACTGAATATTTGTAGGTCATTTTTCAAAAATGTAGTTATTTTTGGCACATTTAAGTAAATCATCTAAAATATTTATATGTAATCCAGAGCCTAATGTACTTGACAAATGTTGAAAAATATATTCATTAAAATGATTAAACACATTTTCATTTTGTCTGAGTTGAGCTTCATTTAGGTGAGAGATGTTATTTTTTTAAATATTTCCACCTTTTTACTAATACAAGGCCTTATGGGATTATTCAAATATTAAATGAAAGCTTATCTTTTTAATATATTTTTCATATAGTTGACTAATAAATTAACTTTGAACTATATTTGCTAACTATATTAAGTGTGCCCTTTGCATGTAATCTAATCTAAGTCTATCAGAATAATTTTGCTCATTTGCTAATTCTAATACTTTTGCAACCTCAGGAAAAATTTTAAAACAATAACTGGAAGCAAAACTAACGTAGAGTGCTATTTTATTCTATAGTAGGAGCTTGATTTTCATTTTATACAGTAGCATTCCCTTTAGAAAAAAAACTACTTTATAATACTCACATTTTAGCCCCAATAAATTGGTTAAAATAATACACATCTCTAGTGATGAAACCCAGCACTTCCCTTTGAAGGAAATGATACGAAATAAATGTGAGAACAAAGCTTATAATATTGATGCATGAAGTTAAAAAGGTGTTTATACATTTGCACTCTCTATGCCTTATTTCTTACATGGACTTTATGTGATATAGAAAACTATTGGAACAACTGACTTTTTTTTTCTAGTGTTTCTCTTGTATTTTATCATTCTTTATTTTTCGAACAAAAGACAAATGAGAACAACAGCAATACAAACAAAACTAACGGTTTTTCTCAGTGTATAAAGTAAAAAATCCTGGATCTGGAAAGAAAAACTATCTCAATAGTTTTGTCTTTGATGTTAGATTTATACTTTCTTTTTTTTTTATATGAACGTGTGAATTTTTATTAATTGATTTCTTTAAAGGCTCATTTATATATTGAAGTTTAATAATATTTTTACCCTCCAGATATATTACTATATCCACCTCTACCAATTCTAATATTTTCCTAACTTGAAATAATAATTCATTGTGGTTTTGTACTTTGTCTACTATACTCTCTTAAATATATTTTATTTATATTCTGGTTTCTTCTGTTTTTATACAAACAAGCATAGTATCTCCTGGATAACATAAGGCAAGATATAAAAGAAGAACAAAACAGAATTCTTAAATATTGGAATTTTAGTCATCGTCCATTCTTATGTTATTAGTAGTTTGTACTTATTGTGCTCCCTCGGTATTTCCCAATAGTTTCAACTCCACTAGATTAGCTTAGATCTTTAAGGGTATATAGATAGAAAAATTGGTTCTAGTATGATAATCTTAAAATCTTCATAATTAAAGTGAACTTTTAAACCTATAAGTAATTTTTTTATGTGTTGCAGCTAATAGGATACCCTCTGCTGTTAAAAGCAACCAACTATAAACTTTTTCCTTGTAAATTTTTATAAACCAATGTAAAATACATCCAGTCAACTATTTGTATTAATTTCATCCGTAATAGCTAAGTGAGTTATAACTGAGTCTATTTTCAGAATAAATAGTTTGTCTATGTTACAAACTAATGTGATAAAAAGATCTAAGGGACTATTAATATTCAGAAAATCCAAAAGTAAAAAGCACAGAAAATACACCAAAGAGTAAGTTTTATTGCAATTTCAACATTTAAAAATCTTTTCTTTTAATAATGATTACATGTTTCAGTACCTACTAAATTTTAATTTTCTACCCTCATGTTTCTACAGATCAGACTATTTCCACAGGTCAGACTGGCAGACTGTAACCACAGTGTTGTGGGTCTATAATAATTTCCCCCCTGAAAATTGAGAAGTCTTACAGAATGGTGGTTAAAAGTCAAGACTAGCACCAAATTGTGTATGATCAAATCCTTGTTCTGCCGCTTACTTGCTGAGTAAATTAGGCTTCAGTTTCCCCTTTTGTGCAATTCAGATAATTATAGCACCTCAAAGGATTGAAGAAAGAAAGAAATTCATTGTTAATAAATAGTACAGTATCTAGAATGTAATATTCACCTTAAATGTTAGGTTATGTTTATTTTTTTATGAAATATCTTTCAAGTGATATGAAAGAGTATTCTTTAAGATGGTGAATAACAGCATACAGCTTATTAAAACTGAGTTTTATCTTTAAAAAAGGATTCTAAGATACTAGTGTTCCTGCTTTTTTAACTCCAAAGTATTTCTGTAATCAGTCTCTGTGTGGTTTTTAAGATAGTTTAAACTACACTACAGTTATTTTCTCCTCTAGTGAGAATACTAAGTCATGCATTCTCCAGTGATAAATCATCTTGCTATTATTTTCCTATTGAGAAAGAAAAGTTATAAGGGCTAATAGTTTTATAACTTACACTTTTTTGTGTGTGTGTTGCATATTGCAAAGTGCAACTTTGAAATTTCCAACAGGTGAAATTTTAAATATGAAGCAAATATAAAGATATAATAAATAGAAGTAGATTCTTTAAGCAATGTGTTTTTTAAAAACTTAACAAAATAAAAAAATAGAGGTTTGATCAGTTCTGAGTTATTGATAATAAATTTTTTATTCACTTCAAAATTCAACAAAATGGTTTTGTTAATCAGTCATTGGTGCCAAAAATTAAATTCCAGCCTTAATTTTAGATTCCTGGTGGTTAGCTCACCTAGGATTCTTCTTAAATTTCATGAAAAGAAAAAGGAAAAATAACAATTGCAGAAACATCTGCTTTATGGACACTCGTTTACTGATGAATTTGAAATCATATCTCAAAATATAATAAAACAAATGAAAACAGATAACTCATGTATAGCACCTTTGCTATGGTTACAGGAAAACACAGATGAAACCCACTGGTCTTTCTTTAAATTCATGACTGTAGATCTCAAACGAATCCTTAATTCTCAGATAGTCATAAGCCCATTTACTTTTTTACTCTCTAGATGGCTATTTCATATGTTCTCTTCTTTCAACCTCTGTATTAGCTTTCTGTTGCTGTGTAACAAGTTACACAGTGGCTCAGACAGCACCCATTTATTATCTTGTAGTTTCCATAGGTCAAGAGTCTAGGCACTGCTTCGCCGAGTTCTCTGCTCCTGGTCTCACAAAACTGCAATCAAAATATCGGATGGAGTGCATTCTCATCTAGAAGCTTGACTGAAGTCTAATCTGCTTTTAAGTTGATACAGGTTGATGGCAGCATCCAGTTCCTTGAAGTTGTATGACTTAGAGGCCCTGACTTCTTACTGTCTGTCGACAAGAGGCTGCCCAAGTTCCCTGCAGTATGACCCTCAGTACAGTAGGCACTTTCCACTACGGCTATTTACATCTTGCAAAGCCAGCAGGAAAATCTTTCTCCCATGTGTGCTAGCAAGATGAAGTCTTACATATTGAACTGAATCACATGTGTGACTTCTCACCTCCTTTACTATACAATATATAATCACAGTAGTGACATTCCATCATTTTGCCACATTCTGTTGATTAGAATCAAATCACAGTTTCCACCCACATTCCAATGGAGAGAATTACACAAAATGTAGCACCAAGGAGGCAGATCCTGGGGCTTTCTAAGAATTCCCCTATCAAACCTTCCAATATCTCTTGCTCCATCCTCACTCCCAACAGATGATCTGAGTTCCTGCTTCACTGAGAAAACTGAAGCAAAGGAAAACTTGCACAAACTCACACTAAACATAAACGTAATACCCACATATTCTACATTCTCTTACCTTCTCCTATCTAAAGCCAGTAATTTCACTTATACATTGAACCTCATCCTTTTTCCTTTACTCGAAGACATCTCTTCAGCAATTCTGCCTTCCCTCTCCTTTATTATCTTTCACTTTTTTGTCTTTATGGAATCATTCCCATCAGCATGCTAATATCTGTTTTTCCCCCATCTTAAAAGACTAAACAAAAACTTTTAATGCCACTCTCCCGACCAGCTAATGCCCCACTTCTTATACTCCTTTGCAGCAAAATTCACAAATTGTTTTCTCTGTTCTCTGTTTTCCAATATGTCTCTTCCTTCCCATTCTTCCTTAGGTCCATTCCAGCAAGATTTTTGCCTCTACCATTTCACCAAAACTGTGTTTGCCAAGGACATCAGTGATGACCACACTGCTAATTCCAGTTGTCTATTCTCAGTACACATGTTACTTGGCCTATTAGCGGTATTTGTCATAATTCGTCACTTCCACTGCCTTGCTAAACTTTCGTTACTTGCCTTCCAGGATACTACACACTTGGGGTTTTACCCCTGCATCATATCATGTGCTTTGTCTCAGAATTCTTTGCTAGTTTTCCTCATCCCACTTAATGTTGGAAATCTCCATGTCTTACGACTTCTTTAGGGTTTATACTTTGTTTCTCCTTATCTAATACCATGGCTTTCATATGTTAACAATCTGCAAAATTTATGTCGTCAGTGAGAGGCAGCTTTACTATGAACTAATGAAGCTTAAGCCTTAAGATTTCTCACCTCTACAAGCTTATTGCAAGTCCCCGTACCTAATTTTAAGTTCATTACTTTGAATATATTTCCCAAAGATGTCCCCTAAAATTGTATGATACCGGTCCCACATAACTTGGGTTCATATTTATCTCTTAATTCCGCTCTAAGAAACTATAGACTGTATCCAGATTCCCATCCAGCAATTTCCGCTTGCATATCTAATGGATATTTTAAATTCATCAGTCCAAAAAACTACCCTAACCTTGCTCCATCTTTACCAACCTTTACTATCTCAGTAGAGGCAATGCCATACATCCACTTGCTCCAACCAGAAATCTTAGATTCACCCTCACCTGTTTTCTTCCATAACCCAAATCCAGTTTCTATAAGATATAATAGTGACTCTGCCTTTAAAATAGAGGTAGAATGTTAATCACTTCTCGTTACATCTACTGCTATCCTAGTCCATGCCTGTATTATTGCAATAGCCTCCATATAGGATTTCCTACCTTTTCTACCCTTGCTATCCAAAAGTTTGTTCTATACCACGTCTGTATTCCTTTTTAAAATGTGTCAGGTTTTGGTGGGGTTTTTTTCCCCCTTTGCCTATATCTGTGATAGTTTCCCATTTCACTCAGTAAAAGCCGAAATCCCAAAAATGATACCCATTAACTTACAAGATCTGGTCCTTGTCACATTACCTCTTTCATTTCATTTCCTACCTCACCTGCTTACTACTCTGCCTCAGCCAAATTTACCTGCTTGTTTTTCCTTGCAGACAATAGGTGTGCTCACTCCTCAGTATTTTGTTCTTGCTTTTCTCTCTGCTTTAAATTCTTTTATCTCAGAGATTTACTTGGCTAACACCTTCAGAGCCCTCAAGTCTTACTTCAAAATTCGCCTTCTCAATAAGGCCTACTGACCATCTTATGTAATATTGCAGACTGGCCTCCTTCTAGTACTCCTAATTCCCTTTGTCTTGCTGTATTTTTCCATCCCTTCATAGAATACCACATATTTGTTTATTGTCATACTCACTGTGCATCGTCTCTCTCACTTTCGTAGAAAGTAAGATGAATGACAACAGGGATCTTTGTTTTATTCTCTCATGTATCAGAAGTACTAACCTGCAACATAATAGGTTCTCAATTAATATTTGTTGAATGACTAGTCTTAGGAGGAAAAATAGGCTTACGGCCTGTATGTTTGAAAATCAGTTTATTTTTAGGAGCACCTGGGTGGTTCAGTTGGTTAAGCGTTCAACTTCGGCTCAGGTCATGATCTCACAGTTTGTGGGTTCAAGCCCCGTATCAGGCTCTCTGCTGACAGGTCGGAGCCTGGATCCTGCTTCGGATTCTGTGTCTCCTTCTCTCTCTGCCCTTTCCCCACTCACAAACACTCTCTCTCTCTCAAAAATAAACATTAAAAATTTTTGAAAAAATGAGTTTATTTTTGAAAATCCCTTCAAATGAAATTTTGAACATCAGTTCTCTAAAGATCTAAACCACCTGAATAAGGATGCTTTTAAATTTTTTATTGCAATTTAGTTAATTTATTTACTAATATTTGTTTTTTAATACATTTATTAAAATATATTTTAAATATAGTTGATGTACAATGTTATATTAGTTTAAGGTACACAACATTGATGATTTGACAATTCTCTACATTACACAGTGCCATGAAAAGTGTAGTTACCATCTGTCACCACACAATATTATTAAAGTATTATCGATCCTATTCCCTATGCTGTACTTTGCATCTCTGTGACTTAATTATTTTATAATTTGAAGTCTGTAACTCTTAATTCTCTTCACCTATTCCATCTATCTGCCCACCCCCTCCTTGCTGGCAACCACCAGTTTGTTCTATTTATGTGTTTCTTTATTGAATAAATAAATTGAATATTAAATTAACGGGACATAGCTTTCTTCATTAGACTTCTGTTTTACTCAGAACACAGTTTGAAACCTAGTCAGGCTCTTGTCTCAGGTATTGTCATAATTCTCCAACAAAAAATTTTCATTTCCTTCAGCGTATGTGTGTGACTTGGTGTGTGTGTGCACATGTGTGTAATATCAGGGTAGTGTCCATTAGAAGTGTATTTAAGAAAGTTCTAGAAAAATAATGAAATACAAATGTTCTTTTTTAAGAGAAGTGATTTTATTATTTTTATTTTAAGGGAATTGTATTTATTACATATTAGAGTTTATGTATTGTGCTTACTACTGGGATGAGCTTTATAAAATTGCTGATATTAAAAAATTGCTACTATATGAGTGAAGTTTCTTAGTATATATCATATACATATCAAAATCTGTAAAACTTTCCAAGAATAAATTGAACCAAAAAAAGGATAGAATCCATATTAAGAGAAGGTAAAATTTTCATATAAGTACATAAAATGCTTCCTTAATGAATAGACTTAAAATAATTTTGGAAGAGAAAATTTAATATAGAAATAGCAATGTTTTTAAATTAAAATGTAAATGCATTGTAATTTTCATTTTCTCCCCATTTTTTTGGTATTGTGGGAGCTAGAAACAAAGGCAAAATGATTTTAATATTCATATCAAAAAGAAATGCCTAAGAATTACCAGGAAACTGTTAATAAAAGGATTATCAAAAAAATAATATATGTGTGGGACGGCTTACTTGGCTCAGTATTAAAATTTACTATAAAGCTATCATAACAAAAGGAGTGTGATATTAACACAAACAGGTATAATTTATCAGTGAAATTCCAGAAATCCAAGTACATATGAGAATTTACTGTGTTTTATTATATATTAAGAAAGGTAGTATAACTTAGGGATTAAGAGAACTGGGATCTTGAATCATAATCTTTGGCCTCAAATCAAATCTTTCCTGCTTTCTTATTTTCTGATTTGAAGAAACATCTTTAACTTTGCCATGTGTGTTTCTCATCGTTAAAATGTGACTAACAACGGAGCCCTAGCTCATAGGTTTGTTATGATTCTTAAATGAATGAATACATGAGAAGCACTTAGAACACTGCCTGGTCCAGAGTAATATTTAAATGTCATTTTAATCCATTTTAGAAAAGGATGTTAGGCATCAGGGAAAGATGAATCAACATCATGAAACTATACTTTTTTTTTAACCAACAGATAAAATTCTGTGTGTTAATAATGCACATGGATCAGGAACAAATAATCTGTGTGTATGTGCACTTATAAATTTAAAGTGCTGGCATGGATATAGGAAATAATCACTCTTATACAATATTGATGTAAGTGCTATAATATTGCAGCTTTTGAGAATCTATCCAGTAAAACTTAATGCACCAATATTAGGGATATAGAGACAAGGATGTATATATCATAGTATTATTTGCAGTGGCAAAAGTTGGGAAACAACCTGACCTCTAACAGGAGAATGACTGAATAAATAATGGTATTACAGAATATTATGGGGTGATGGTATTAAAAATAATAAGTTGGAGCCACATAAATTGGCTAAGAATAGTGTTCATAATATACAATCTAAAGAATACTAAGTTGCTAAGAAACATATGGCCCTATGTTTAATAGAAAACATCTTGTGTGCATGTATCATAGGGTGATGACGAGGAATATGAACATGATTAACTTTTTCTGTTTATATCTCTACTTTGTTTTTAAAATGTTAACTGAGAATGTAAAACAAGATGGAGAAAATGACTTCAGTTGTGGTATATACTGTATTTTGAAGAATATAAAGTGGGAATTTTCCAAGAGAAAGACTGGACCATCTTTATCATTATATATCTGTTTAAGCTACTTGACTCTTCCTTTTTCTAGTCATGGAATGCTTTATTGAGTTTCCAGAAGGGTTACATAGAGACGGTTCAGGCCTAGAGGAGACATTTATTAAATGACAAAGGAAATGACATTTTTTTCATATTTTGAAGTTATATCAAATTATGTACTATATGTAATATTTTTCTTAATACACCAAAGGTTCTCAATCCTACTTTTACATCAGAAATACCTGTGGAGATACTTACTTAATAGATCTTGCATGAGATTGGGTGTCTATATTTAAAGAGTTAGAGAAATGTTTCTTGAAGCTGTTTACTATATGAAAAATGCATATTAGTTGACTAAAATGTGTACTATACTTACACTGTCTCTTCTCTCAGACCTTAGTTTATTAAGACTTTTTTCATTAAATAACATACTTTATTTGAAAAATAATAAATTAAAGAAAAAATATTTGATTTGTGCAAAAGTTGAAGGGTAGGTGTTAGGTTTAGCATTGAAAACAGTAAGAGTTTACTAACTATAACTAGTACAACTTAAATCTATGAAGAGTTATTATGCAAAGGGTGATTATCTTTTCACATAGCATTAATAGTCCTTGACGATTACCAGGAATGATTAGGAGTTCTCTTACGTTGTATATCTTTATATACAGATTACAAAAATTATGGAAAGGGGTTAAATGAATGCTTCTAACCATAGTCATTCCATTGCAAGCTTCTAAGTTAGTTTGCTATGCTGTAGATAGTGTGTTCTTCACACCCAATGGTGGGAATCAGAGGATCTGCCTGAGAGCAAGTTAAGAATTGCTACTGAAAGCACCTAATTTATGTTTGCATAATACACCTTATGGTAAATACCAGCCTATGTGACCTTCCGAAGTTCCTTTTGAAGGTACAATTTCAAATGAAGATATATTCCTGTTTATGGAAAATCTAGTGCTTTACAGTTACTCAGATTGAAAAAAAAGTGGTATACTTCAGGGGAAAAGAATGAAATAGTCACTCTGTAATGTCGTTTATTTTACATCCCATACATGACTTGGGCATTGGCTCATGAGTAGGCAGATTTGCAATTATCTGTCTTTTCTGGACTACCTACTAGGTAAAGGTGTTTTATTTATTTCATCAACGTTTTTCTTGCAGTCATAGCTGTAGTAATTCTTACACCACAGCGTGTTCTCAAGACAGCACATTATACATGCATTTATATAACCAAAGCATTTAATGCTCTGTACTCTGGAATGTGTATTAGTCTTCTTGCTCTGTGTGTGTGTGTGTGTGTGTGTGCGCGCGCGCACACGCACGTACAGTTCAATAGAATTTTTTGTAATCTTTCAAATAAAGCCATATAAAAGGGGTAGTTATCAAGTTTATTTTCAATATTTTACTTTTTAAAGTGCTTAGAAATTGGAAGCATGTGAATGTCTTTGCATGTTCTTTCAGATAAGAGTAGTTTTGCCAGATTAGAGAGTTTGACTCCTATTCACTATAGAATAAATAATTATTTCTCATTTTTGACTTTTCTAATTTATCTTTGATTAAGGAATATCCTAGGAGATAATAAGTTGATCATTTTCATCTTTTCTTCTAAACCTAATACCTTTATAATTCATTTTATTAAGTGTTTGGTTTAGCTATTGTTTTTTTCTTGTATTAGATGATACCATTTTTTTAAGATACTCTTTAAAAATATTTTGGAAAAGGAAATGCTCTATTTTATTAACTAACTGCAATTTATTTTGAGCCAAGTAATAGAAGTTACAAAATTAATGTTTTTATCTATGATTTATTAAATATGAGAAGTGAACTACTTCAATCCATATTTAGGGAAAGAGCTTAGTTTTGTGACTAATAATACAGTTTGTTAAATTACAGGCATTCTTCTGTAGCCTTTTATGTTAGTTAATATTTGTTTATCTCCAGTGCTAATTAAGCATAATTTGTGAAATATTCATTTTCTTAACGATAGTCATTTGTGATAGTAAATTATCAAACTTTACTAGTATGTTACTGAAATGAAAACACGTATTATCTTTAAAAAAAAAGTACTGGCTTCAGAAAAATTGTTGGTAAAATCAAATATAAGCAGTGTTGTATTAGGATGATTAGTAAATATAAAATACCTGTAAGCACCTGTATTTGACTTCAAAGTAGCTTAAATCAGGTAAAAAATATTGCACATCAAGCTTTTCAACTAAATAATAACATTTAATTTTAATGGTAAAAATGGCTTAATCAAAAATTTGAAAAAACAAAATTAAAAGTCCAAATTATGCAAGTTTTTAAAATTCATCTATTTACAGAAGTTTAAGTGGAGACTGATTTTTCAAACATAGTTGAGATGTTTACTTCTGAAAATATCTAATTAGTTTGGTTATATCATAGCATATTAAATCAATCCATGAATAAACTCAGAATTTAAAAAAATTTTAAATTCTAACATTAACGTTCTGGTTTTCCTAGATAGGTATTTATTTTAATTACATGATTCTTATTTAAAACTATGACTTTAAGTTTCCTTATTTTAAAATTTAAAAGTATTTTCTAAGTCTCCTTTCTATCATTTCTCAACTACTTGTATAATATAAATTTAAATATTTAGTACTCTTTATGATAGATGCTACCTGACTGTAAGCTTCATAAAAGGGAGATCTAATTCTTTTTATTGACTTCTATAAAATCCCCAACATCTGCACCAGTACCTGGCACACCATAGGCACTGAATAAATAATTGTGCAGTGAGTACCAAGAAATATATTAAAACTATTTTAAATAGGGGCGCCTGGGTGGCGCAGTCGGTTAAGCGTCCGACTTCAGCCAGGTCACGATCTCGCGGTCCGTGAGTTCGAGCCCCGCGTCAGGCTCTGGGCTGATGGCTCAGAGCCTGGAGCCTGTTTCCGATTCTGTGCCTCCCTCTCTCTCTGCCCCTCCCCCGTTCATGCTCTGTCTCTCTCTGTCGCAAAAATAAATAAACATTGGAAAAAAAAATTAAAACAATTTTAAATATGTTGTTTATTCTACTTTTACATAATTTGTTTATTCAGCAGTTTAATTTGGAAGTAACTTTTTTTATTTCCTTTTATTACACTGCTTTTAAAATATTAAAATAAGACAAAGTTTACCTGGTAGGGGGAAAAATGTCACCTGAAATTCAGTCTCTGTTATTCCCTTCATTTCAGTTTTACCTGCATATAATTTTACACTACTTAATCCAAACTCTACATACACATTTACATATATTTTAGAATTTTGTGTTGTTTTCCACATCATTTTATAATACCATGTAGTGCCTGTACACTGTTCTTTGTATATGATATTTTCCGTGTTTTGGGTTATTTTCCAGAAGGATCACAAAAGGAGAGATAGACACTAAGGCAAAGCTTATGTTCATTTTATAACTTAATGTATTCTCCATAGTGATTTCCAAGAGGTAATATATACTACTACACATTTTTTAAAGGAAAGAGATTAAGGGGTGCCTGAATGGCTCAGTCGGTTGAGCATCCAACTTCAGCTCAGGTCATGAACTCACGGTTTGAGTTCAAGCTCCATGTCAGGCTCTATGTTGACCTCTCAGAGCCTGGAGTCTGCTTTAGATTCTGTGACTCCCTATCTCTCTGCCCCTCCCCGACTCGCTTGCACTCTCTCTCAAAAGTAAATAAACATTAAAATTAAAAAAAAAAAAGATTAATAGTTAGACCATTACCTCATGTACATTTGGTTCACTTTTTTTTAAGTGATTAATTTTGCTGCTCTATTTTAAATATCTGATTGATTTTAGCAGTTTTTATTTTCTTATCAAAGTTCTTTACTGTCACTATTTAATGAGTTTTTTCACTTTTACCTTCCCGTAAGTTACCTTATCCATTTCTATTGCTTTAAATAACCTCAAATTTCCTATGATCACCAGACCTATAGCCAATCACCTACTTGCTATCATCACTTAGATGTCTCATGAGGATTTCAAACTTAAAATATCCAAAGTAGAATTCTTGATTCCCTCTATCCTTACCTTTCATACCTTTTCATCATCCACTTCTGTGAACACAACCCCTCCTTTAATGTTCATAGCTATTTTTCACTTTTTAAATTGACATTACAACTTTTAAAATATTAAATTAAAAGCATTAGTTTTCATATTAAAAGCCCAAATATTTCAAGTACATTTTTTCACTAATTGGAATTAAGAACTCTGAACATGTATCTTATTATGTAAACTCTAAAACAGTTTGTCTAAGAATATATGGTTTAAAATAATAATAGTAATAATAATAATGATTTCTAAGAGGTTTTTGATAATTTGACATGTAGATGATGTTGACAAATGGGAGTTCAAGAAATTTAACCTCATTTTAGTAAAATATGGTTTAGTAAGCATTAAGAAGACAATACTGCAAGTTATTTTCATTTGTAAATAATAGGCTGCCCTAAAATAGTTTATTATTTACAACTTTTATGGTTTCTTTATAGTTGTTTGACTTCTGGTATTTTTCTTTTTTGACGTAATTATGTCTAGAGCATTTAGCATCTCAATAGGAATCACTTAAAGTGCTTTTCTTTTCCTATAAAAAATGATTTTTCCTATTTTTCTTATACCTAAGTGTATCCCTGTCTGGAATGTGATGTGATGTGTCTTTAACATAGGCAGCAGTCATCAAAAGGAAAAGACAATAAAAAAACAAAGAAACAAGCAAACTTTGAATAATGCTTCAAGGGACAAAGTGTAAAAATGTATTAAGTAAAAATATAGTTAAGTTAAACTTTATTTGCCTTTAGAAATTTCATGGGGATTATCATTCAGTTTTTGTCTTCTTCCAAGGATACACACAAGAAAAGAGGTGTATTGTCTGTCATTCTCTCTCATATCTTGTATCCTCAAGGGGAAATAGAGTATGGCTCTTTGAAAGAAGATATAAAATGAAGTATAAACTTTCACTTATTCTGAGGTAAAAATGCAATTACTTGAACCAAGGCAAAGAGGTAGGAGGTAATTGCACCAGTTATGAATTGTGATTATGACTCAGTAGAAACTGTCGTTTGAGTCATGTTATTAATTGATCCAGTTCATCACATAATCAAGGAAATGCTAATATATTTGTATTCTGGACTTTTAGAACCAATCTGACTATATTTTGATGGCTAAGGAAGCCTAGCCACAAAACCTTAGTGGGTAAGGGGTAACAAACTATGAAGTATCATAGGAAAAACATAATATATATCAATGAAGATTTAAGAAAAGGCATATAGTGCATATTTAATCATTTAGTTCTTATAATGTTAGTGATTTTTTTCTCAAGTTTTTATTTAAATTTCAGTTGTTAACATACAGTGTAATATTAGTTTTAGGTATACAATATGGTGATTCATCACTTCCATACAGCTTGCTTATTACAGCAAGTACATGCCTTAATCCCCATCACCTGTTTCACCCAACGTCCCCTCTGGTAACCATCAGTTTGTTCTCTGTAGTTAAGAGTCTGTTTCTTGGTTTGCCTCCCTGTCTCTTTTTTTTTTCCCCTTTGCTTGTTTGGTTTATTTCTTAAATTCTGTATATGAGTGAAATCATATGGTATTTGTCCTTCTGACTTATTTTGCTTAGTGTAATACTCACTAGCTCCATCCGTGTCATTGCAAATGGCAAGATTTCATTCTTTTTGATGGCTGAATACCTATACTACATCTTCTTTATCCATTCATCAGTTGATGGACACTTGGGCTGTTTCCATAATTTGGCTATTGTAGATAATGTTGTTATGAACATAGAGGTGCATGTATCCCTTTGAATTAGTATTTTCGTATTCTTTGGGTAAATAGTAGTGCAATTGCTGGATTGTAGGGTAGTTCTATTTTTAACTTCTTGAGGAACCTCCATACTGTTTTCTACAGTAGATGCACAAGTTTTCATTATCACCAACAGTGCAAAAGGATTCCCCTTTCTCCTCTTTCTCGCCAACACCTATTGTTCTTGTGTTGTTGATTTTAACCATTCTGACCAGGTGTGAGGTTATCTTTCTCTTTTTCTTATTTATTTATTTATTTATTTATTTATTTATTTATTTATTTTGAGAGAGAGAGAGAGAGAGAGAGAGAAAGAGAGAGAGAGAGAGATCATGAGCGGGAGAGGGGCAGAGAGAGAGGAAGAGAGAGAATCCCAAGCAGACTGCACTGTCAGCGAAGAGCCTGACACAGGGCTCGATCTCAGGAACCTGAGATCATCACCTGAGCCAAAATCAAGAGTCAGATGCTTGACCAACTGAGCTACCCAGGAACCCTGAGGTGATATTTCATTGTAGTGTTGATTTGTATTTCCCTGATGATCAAAGATGTTGAGCATCTTTTCAGGTGTCTGTTGACCATCTGTGTTTTTTCTTTGGAAAATTGTCTGTTCATGTCTTCTGTCTATTTTTTAAAATTGGAATTTGTTTTTCAGGGTTGAGTTTTATGAGTTATTTATATATTTTGGATACTAACCTTTTATCAGGTTAGTATAACCAGGTTAGTATATTTGCCATTTGCAAATACCTTCTCCCACTCTGTAGTTTGCCTTACAGTTTTGTCGATTGTTCTCCTTACCATGCAGAAGCTTTTTATTTTGATGAGGCCCCAGTAGTTTATTTTGGTTTTGTTTTCCTTGCCTCCAGAGACATACCTAGAAAGAAAGTGCTACAGCCAATGTCAGAGAACACAGTGCCTGTGTTCTTCTGTATGATTTACATGGTTTCTTACCTCACATTTAGGTCATTAATCCATTTTTAACATAAAATGTAAAAAAGTGGTTTTTTACTTAACTGTAAAAAAGTGGTCCAGTTTTTTTGCATGTTGATGTCCACTTTTTGCAACACCATTTGTATAAAGTACCAAAACTGAAACAGGAAGAAATAGAAAACTTGAATAGACCAATAACCAGCAAAGAAATTGAATCAGTATAATAAAAAAATAAATAAACAAGAACCTCCCAACAAACAGAAATCCAAGGCCAGGTGGCTTCACAGGCATAGTCTACCAAGCATTTAAAGAAGAGTTAATACCTGTTCTTAAACTATTCTAAAAATAGAAAAGGAAGAAAAACTTCCACATTCATTCTATGAAGTCAGCATTACTCTGATACCAAAACCAGATAAAAACTCCACTAAAAAAGAAAACTACAATCCCATATCTCTGATGAACATAGATGAAAAATCCTCCACAAAATACTAGCAAACCAAATCCAACAATACATTAAAAAATCATTTAACTGCGATCAAGTGAGATTTATTCCTGGGATGTAAGTGTGGTTCAATATTTGCAAATCAATCAATGTGATACACCACATTAATAAAAGGAAGGATAAGAACCATATGATCATTTCATCGGATGCAGAAAAAGCATTTGACACAGTACAACATCCATTCATAATGTTAGTAACCATAAATCTATGAGTGTTACTGATTTCAGTAATTTTGTAAGATTAAAACATCTATGCATTTATCTTTTTGTGTATTTTAGTATGTTTGCCATATAATCTTTGAATATTTTTTTAGTCTTGAGGTATTTTTTTTTTACACTTATCATCCCATGAATTGACAGGGAATGGGTTCCAGCAGCTCAGGCTCCTTTCCATTGGTTCTCAAAAAGTGTGATTCTCTGGGTGAGACAGGCTGGCACTTCGGGTGAACCCAAGTACCTTTCTCTTTGACTACCTTCTTTTTCTTACCATTTTTCTTCACACACTTCAGGAAGCTATCTCGGCTCTTTGAGTGGTTTATATGCTCAATATGTACATTAATTATCTTGGCAAGGATCTTGCCCTTGTTTGTGCACAACAGTGCCAACAGTATGTGGGTAACATTGTAGACTCTTCCAGTTTTGCCATGGTAACATTTGTGGGGAATTCCTTTTAGAACAGTGCCCATTCCCTTGATGTCCATAATGTCACCTTTCTTGTAGATTCACATGTATGTGGCCAAAGGAACAATTCCATGTTTTCTAAAAGTTCTAGAGAACACATAACGGGCACTTCTCCTCTTTCCCTTTGTGTTGATCATTTTGGTGAATTACTAATATATGATGGTTCCAGTTGAAAGGATAATCTTTGAATTTTGGATTTTAGAGGTGGTAAAGTTATTCTTGTTTTAAGAACCGGATGCCTTATTTTTACACACACACATACACACATACACACAATTGCATGGCCATGATGGAATCTTTTAAATAGTTTATTATTTGGTTCTTATTAATCTATATTTTACTTTTTGGTTTTATCTTTTAAACAGTTATCCAACTGATCGTGTCAATTAAGTGCAAATAATAAATCCAAAACTAAATAAGATAATGGCTTTCTGGAAAATATAATTTTGTGAGAGAGATAAATATCTGTTGCATGCTAGTATAAGCCAGCATAGAATAAGTAACATAATAAGAAATACAGAGAAGTATTTGACACTTCTTTAGAGAACCAGGATTGAGTTTACAAGCGCTATTGCATTTGAACTACTCTTACAGGACATTTCAGATTTAAGGAGGCAAAAATATGCATTCTCAAGTAAAGAACAGTGTGGGAATATAGGTATATAACATTTCAGTCATTTGGGACAAATGAATAAGCAATAAGCAAAGACATGGAAAAACAATGAATATAGAGTATATCCAAGAATTAGAAGGTAAAGTTTGGATTCAGCATAGCATACCAGTCTTAAAAGAAGCATTTCAGAGAGAAAAAAAAAATCAATAGTACATAACAGGATGTAGACATCAAGGGAGCAAGAAAAGGCACAGATGGCTCCTGGGTTTCAAACCTGGTGTTGGTAGTGGTGGGGAAAAAGAGGGTAAAGATATCTAAGAAAAGACAGCATGGCATTTACAGTGATACTCTGCATGTTTATGAAAACTGTATTGCCTTTGATTTGATTATCAAAAGTGGGAAGATTAAACAGACTAATAGAAAGTTAGAAGAGTTGCTTTTTTTATTTCAATATTTTGTATTCATGTAGCAATCCTGTACATATTTTGTCAAATTCACACTTTTCAGAAGGCAGTTATTAATCGGTATAAAATCTATAATCAAAGGAAAAGATGTTTTCAATTTACTTTAGTCAGCAATTCAAGATAGATCCCCAAATGACACATGCATCTTCATTGGACACTACTAAATGCTGCCTCAGCAGCCAAAGGTGTACATTAGGGAAATGAAAGAGATTTATTCTTTTAGATCATGTAGGGTGTATCTTGGTAATGTCTTGATTTTTAAAGCATCAAGACATACAACAAAACATGCTATTTCTTTTAGATAGGCAAATAATATATGATATAGTAAGAGTGTAAAAGTTTCTAATATACCAGTTGGCTTGTTCTAAATTATAGAAATCCAACTCAAAGTGGCTTAAAAAAGGGAATTACATTGATCTGGGCAGGCTTTAGACATGGTTAGATTCAGATGCCAGAATGCTGTCAGAAATTTTCTCTCTCCATTTCTGGAGTTTGCTTTTATCTCGGTTAACTTTATTTTTCAGTCAGGTTTTTTCTCTTTCCATATGGTGGCGAGATAGTACTGTCAGGCTTATGCTCTGCTAGATTAGAAATACAACTATCTCTGTCCCATCAGTTTTACCAGATTCTCAGGTTAACTCTTACTGGGCCATCCTGGATCATGTTCTTAATCCCAAATCAATACCTGCCAGGGGTATGGGAATTTTGATGTGTCAGGCTTTGTTGTGTTTCCACTGCTAGAGCATTGGAAAGTTGTCAGCCTTACCGGAAGCACATGTACTAAGAATGAGAAAGGGTGCCTCCAAAGGAAAACTGGGGTCTGTTGCCAGAAGAAGGAAGATCAGATGTTGGATGGATGAGTGAGTGAATGAACGAATGAATGAATGAAAAGTATCCACTATTGATAGTCATTGCTTTACAAATGTAAGTCCATGCATATGTGCCATATAATATGGCAGCCCTCAATAAAATAGTACATACTATTCATTGAGATATCTTAAATTATAATGGACCTTGTTTTGCATGTATATTAAGGTATGGCTTTATGAAATAGGTAATTTTCCTGCCGGGATGATGAAATGTGACTACAGACACTCTCATTGTTTTATAAAACCATGATGAGTTACAGGTCATATTTGGCAAAGGAGTAAATTTGTTTGTCTAAATACTTATTTTTAATCAGAAACATATCAACATTAAAACCTACCTATTTAGTGGTTTTGATACTGGATTCCAATAGAAGTTCTTCTTTGGCTGCACATAGAGAAATAGTCACTTAATTACTTTTTTTTTCCCCTGAAAAGCAGTTGATGCTAGTAAAATTAGTATAATTATATTGTTAATCTTATCTCATGTTTATTTGATAATGCATAATTATAAGTCTAGGAATAGGGAAAATTTAAGTAAAGATTTTTTTCTTTAAAAACAATACTTAAGCACACGATTACTATTCAAATAGGTTTAGGTTCGGATGGGAGCTCTCCAACACAGAGATAACAGAGAGCAACCCTATGGGAATGTTTGATAATAGAGAATAGGATTCTTTTTTTAATATCAAATTTATTGTCAAATTGGTTTCCCTACAACACCCAGTGCTCATCCCAACAGGTGCCCTCCTCAATACCCATCACCCACCTTCCCCTCCCTCCCACCCCCCATCAACCCTCAGTTTGTTCTCAGTTTTTAAGTCTCTTATGTTTTGGCTCCCTCCCTCGCTAACCTTTTTTTTTTTTTTTTTCCTTCGCCTCCCCCATGGTCTTCTGTTAAGTTTCTCAGGATCCACATAAGAGTGAAAACATATGGTATCTGTCTTTCTCTGTATGACTTATTTCACTTGGCATAACACTCTCCTGTTCCATCCACATTGCTACAAAAGGCCATATTTCATTCTTTCTCATTGCCATGTAGTATTCCATTGTATATATAAACCACAATGTTTTTATCCATTAATCAGTTGATGGACATTTAGGTTCTTTCCACAATTTGGCTATTGTTGAAAGTGCTGCTATAAACATTAGGGTACAAGGGCCCCTATGCATCAGCACTCCTGTATCCCTTGGGTAAATTCCTAGCAGTGTAATTTCTGGGTCATAGGGTAGATCTGAGAATAGGATTCTTAGAGTACAAAAAATGTGAAAGACATTTAGATAAATATAATCAGTCTCTCAGAGGTTTTCTTACTTACTCCTTCTCCTTCCAGTTAGGCTTTGTGTCTACTTTGTATTCTTCATGCCCTTATATACCAGCACTTTTAAGACTTCACTGCACTGTTGCATTTACACATCTTTTTTTTTTCTACAACTAATCTATAATTTCCTTACAGGTAGGAGCACTGTCATATATATCCTTTATCTCTAACTCCCAACACAGGACCTGGGCCACTCAGTATTCCATAAAAGATTGAATTGATGGTAGCAACTCTAGAGTATAGTTCTGAAAACTGATTTATAACTGTCAACATTATGTCTGATTTAGTTGGTATATGTTACACCAAATGACTTGTGTGCTGTCTAGGACCCAGCTTTATTATTATTATTGTTATTCTCAATTTTTTAGAAATAAGTATAGAGGGCCATCTCGGTGGCTCAGTGGGTTCAGCATTCAACATTGGCTCAGGTCGTGATCTCGCAGTTTGTGAGTTTGAGCCACCATCAGGCTCTGTGCTGACAGCTCAGAGCCTGGAGTCTGCTTTGGATTCTGTGTCTCCCTCTCTCTCTCTGCTCCTCTCCCACTCGTGCCCTATCTCTCTCTCTCTAAAAAGTAAACATTAAAAAAAAAGATTTAGAGATAAGTATGCATATACATATGTGAGTCAGTATTGCAAATGCTATCAATGCAAAGACTTTTTCACTGGTAAATGCTATATTCCTATATCTAAGAAATAAACAAGTAGACCATCTTACATAATTTTCCACCCTCCTTTTCTCTTCCCTACCCTACCCAGTATTCAGTTGCCTGCTATCTCCAGGCTTCCACATTAGTGCCTCACTTCTTCTTTGCTCTGGCCTGACACATAAAATGGCACTAGAACATTACTTTTCTGAGACACTATGCAAATGGATTCATTTTTCTTTTTGTCTCAACTTCTCATTTTCAGAGTGTGTTTCTTGTTAGTGTCCATATTAAGTGTGCAAATAGATACATACATATTTTTTAATTCTTCAAGAAAAAAAGTATAAATCTGAGAGGTTTTTTTTTAATGGTTCCACATCTTTTAAAAATTTTATGTATGTATGTATGTATGTATGTATTTATTTTATTTATTTATTTATTTTGAGAGAAAGAGAGAGCATATAGCGGAGGGGCAGAGGAAGACAGGGACAGAGAGAGAAAGAATCCCAAGCAGGCTCTGCACTGTCAGCGCAGAGCCCCATGTGGGGCTCAAACTCATGAACCATGAGATCATGATCTGAGCCAAAACCAAGAGTCAGATGTTTAACTGACTGAGTCACTCAGGAGCCCCATGAGAGCTTTTTCATTTTCTTGGGTCAAAAACAAAAGTTGGGTGACATGTTCATTTGGCTAGGCTATTCAGTATTTATATTTTTTTATTTGGAATTTAATATTTTTTTATATCTATATTTTCCTTAATTTTTTAATTTAATTTCTAAGATCAGTAATCTTATGTAGAATTATTACTATCTAAAATTAAGGAGTGCTACTACTAATATTAATATGCAATCATTAATACTTTCTCTTAAATCATAACACACCCTTATTAAGTTATATGTGGACAGATGTAAGTTCTACCAACAAAATTTGGGGACCACATCACTATTTGATAAAATAGCAATTATGGCTGACAGTATTTTATATAAGATAATTTCAAATAGTTAAAACTAAAATCCAGGGAATAGTACTTATTACATAAAGGTGACTTTGTGTGTGTGTGTGTGTGTGTGTGTCTAATTTGTATTAGAAGGATATCTTTAATATAAAGATAGATGGGATGGTGTCATTTTACAAAGAGACAGATATTTTGCAAGATGTTTACTTTTATGAAAAGTTTACACACCATTTCTGAACTATGCATTATTTCAGCATCTTTGAATATTGAAAAGAAAGAAAAATGACTAATGGGACAAATAAAAGAAAGGACAGACCAATGTGCAATAATGAAAGTACTTTGCACACATCTGCAAGTTCTTTTGGAAGAATAGAACAGTAAATATAGTAGAAGACTGGTGGACTGGTGTGCAGTGTAGTAGAAATTAGTATTACCTTTCCACATCTCATAGAAGCGTAAGGCGATTTTAAGATATTTTAAATTTGTATATTTCATTACTTTCTATTGACAGTGTGTAGAACAGTTCCCATAGTTAAACTTTCATGTGCTCGTCTCTTCTTGGGTTATAATCATGCAGGTAATTACTACGCTGGGCAAAACAAAAGTGATATTAGAGTTTAAACTAATTGAAGAACAGCTCTTTTGAAAGTTTTGGTTAATTAATATATTTTTCTTTGCAAAAATTGTGTTAAAACATAAAAATTATGTTAAAACACTATATTTTGCCAGTATATAAATGTTTTCAACTGTATAAAAAATGTTCTGATTTTGAAAAGAAGTACTTATTTGTAAAATATCATATTTAACATTCGCATATTTAAACCCTTAAAAGTACATTTTCTCAATACTTCATGTGCACAGTAAAATAGGATGATTCTAATTCATCTTTATAATTAATATAAGGGGTAATCATGGTTTAACTTTCTAATTATAATACTAACATACTATATAGCATTTCAAACATATATTTCTATAAAAAAGGTCTGTGAACAAAATTAACAAATCAACATGTTTTAAAAAATTATTTCTCTGTCTACCTCTTGAAATCCGATGCACTTAATCAGGGATATGAAGGATATATTTGATATTTCTAAAAAATGTTTCTAGACAGTTTAGGTTGTTTCCATTTAAAATGAAATTATTTTATACACAAACTGGAATGAAACAACATCCTGTTCCTATCAATTATAGGTGTGGAAAAGAAAAGTTGTGCGTGAATGTACATGTGTGTTAATACATGTAAACATATTTATGAGATGACCCAGTCTGGAATTTGAATTTATACTTTCACTGCCTGCTACCTTCAAGAGCAAAATTGCATGCCTGTTATTTCTTTAAAATATTTGTCTTAAAGACAGCATGGCAATACTTGCTAAAAACTAGCTGGTGAAATATTTCATAGAATATCTCAACTAATTCCTGTTCATTTTTCAATAAATTATTTCAACCTGCCCATTTTAATATCTAGAACGGGGAAGGCGGTTCCTTTAGCGCTTTGTCAGCGGCACAGCACTCACAGTCTCTGACCTACCCAAGGAGTCATAAAACAACACCATGGGGATCTTTGTGCCACCAAAATAAAAATTTTAATATTTATATTTTAATTTCAGGGGTTATGGTAACTACCCTACTGATTTTATACTTTCTATAATAGTATTTGATTGTACTTAAATAAATCAAACTAGGCTGGGTTTCGTGGGTGGATGTTTCAATACAAATTAGCTAAAATGCCTATACTTCATATGGTCACATTGGATCATTGTAAGTATTCATGTGACTCCAGTAATTTTTCAGTCACCTTTGATAATATGGTTGTAAGCCCTATTTTTTAAAACGTAGCTATTACTGCCAGAAAGAAAAGTATCTAACTAAAATAGTCATTTTTACAAATTTAAGTAGAACAGCTAGGGAATATTCTCAAATAGCCTTCAAGACCTACCTCAAAGTGACTGAAATTTTTTATATTAATTATTTAGAAATATTTGGTTTTTTTGTAGTTATATGTTGTGTGTCAGTTTAGGTGAAAAATCAAAATACTACTAGTAATTATTGATTTCAGAAAATATTAGTCACGAAACAAGTAAATTTTGAATAACACAAAAATTACTAGGTGATAAGGAACATGAAATTAATTTTTTGAATGGACTCAAGCTAGAACTTTACTACTTTTATCTTTACTAGCTTTGCATCATAATCCTGCACTCTTTGTTTTTATATGTTTTAGACCAAAGGTATTCTTAAAGCTACAATAGGTGAAGAATATCCACATTATTTTTATTTTGAAGCTATATAAAAATGTTGCCATTGATGTATAGTTATGATACCCTCTTTTTAAAACATACTAATTTCTTATAAGTTGTACTGCAAAATGCAACAAATCTCAAGGAAAATTCTGTTTAATAATTTTAAACTGAAAATTGCATTTTCTTTTAAAAATTCTGATTTTACAAGATAAGTGTATTAAAATGTGATAAAAGTCACTTTAGAAGTTGTGCTATTTCTGTCTTTCATAAATTATGTTTAAATTAATTTTCACTTATTTTACTTTTGCTAGGATAGCAAAGTAATATAATGTATATGCGCAAAACAGAAGTATTATTTATACGTATTTTTTTTAATTACAGGTAAAGATTATAGTTCCCAACAGCACAGCAGGTCTGATAATAGGGAAGGGAGGTGCTACTGTGAAGGCTATAATGGAGCAGTCAGGGGCTTGGGTGCAGCTTTCCCAGAAACCTGATGGGATCAACTTGCAAGAGAGGGTTGTCACTGTGAGTGGAGAACCTGAACAAAACCGAAAAGCTGTTGAACTTATCATCCAGAAGATACAAGAGGATCCACAGAGTGGCAGCTGTCTCAATATCAGTTATGCCAATGTTACAGGTCCAGTGGCAAATTCCAATCCAACCGGATCTCCTTATGCAAACACTGCTGAAGTGTTACCAACCGCTGCAGCAGCCGCAGGGCTATTAGGACATGCTAACCTTGCTGGCGTTGCAGCCTTTCCAGCAGTTTTATCTGGCTTCACAGGCAATGACCTGGTGGCCATCACCTCTGCACTTAATACTTTAGCCAGCTACGGATATAATCTCAACACATTAGGTTTAGGTCTCAGTCAAGCGGCAGCAACAGGGGCCTTGGCTGCAGCAGCTGCCAGTGCCAACCCAGCAGCAGCAGCAGCCAATTTGTTGGCCACCTATGCCAGTGAAGCCTCAGCCAGTGGCAGCACAGCTGGTGGTACGGCGGGGACATTTGCATTAGGTAGCCTGGCTGCTGCTACTGCTGCAACCAATGGATATTTTGGAGCTGCTTCTCCCCTAGCTGCCAGTGCCATTCTAGGAACAGAAAAATCCACAGATGGATCAAAGGATGTAGTTGAAATAGCAGTGCCAGAAAACTTAGTTGGTGCAATACTTGGCAAAGGAGGGAAAACATTAGTGGAATACCAGGAGTTGACTGGTGCAAGGATACAGATCTCCAAAAAAGGAGAATTCGTACCTGGCACAAGGAATCGGAAGGTAACCATTACTGGAACACCAGCTGCAACACAGGCTGCTCAGTATTTAATTACACAAAGGATCACATATGAGCAAGGAGTTCGGGCTGCCAATCCTCAGAAAGTGGGTTGAGTGCCCCGATTGTACATCAGATTGTTTTAACCCCTCCTTTACCCCATTTTCAAGAAGGATGTACTGTACTTTGCAGAAGTGAAGTTTTTCTGTTATTAATATATAATTATGCAAATGAATGCGACTATGTTGACAATGTGTATATGTAAATAATATGTGTTTTACCAGATGTTTCATAGAAAGAATTTTTTCTTGATCTGTTTTGTTCTCTATACTTTGCTTGTGTATATTTGTCAGAGGTGTTTCTAGTGTAAGATTTAAGCCTGCCATTTTACCAGCATTATTGTAGTTTAATGATTGAATGTAGACAGGGATATGCGTATAGTTTTCAGTATTAGTTCTAGATAACACTAAATTAACTACTGTTAGGTTGAGTATGGTGGGGTCAGTGACCTAAAATGGAGTGAGGCCAAAGCACTGTCATGTAAGTCTTACTTCCTGCTTAGGGCACAGTGAAGTAGGAAACAATATTTTGAAAATAAGTTTTAAATTTAAAATGATCAAAAAGCAATATAGTTGCATAAAAGCACTGTAAAATATTTAAAAGGTTAAAACTGTGGAAAATTATATTGGTAAGTTTACAGATCAATAAAAGCACCTGTTCTCCATCTGAACTAGACAATGGAAATAATGCTGCATGCTGGCCATGGCCCATTCTTCATCATTTGTAAGTTCAACAAAAGTTCTCACATGGAGTCCCACCTCTTCAGAGGTTTGTACATTTGTTTTTAAGCACTGAATTCACTACTGATCCCATCGCCTGGCCAGTAGAACAGTCATTACTCCATTAACATCCTCACTGTTTAGACACATAACTGTGGTACAGTGTATTGGAAATTTTATAAACAAAAGTGAAAGTGCCAACAAATTATTGATAGCTGATAATGTTTCATTATCTGCAACTGCTTGATAAGTATGTTGCATTTTAAGAGCTTATAATTGTGTATAATTTGTTAACACTAGAAACCTATTAGTATTGTGAATGTAGATTTTACTGTGAAGCTATCTGTGATTTAGCTGTTTGCTCCCATGATGGAGTCTTTGCAGCATGGCGCTAGCAGCCAATGCAGTTTCTAATACTCGGTAATTTGCATGTTTTGTGGAGCATTTTTATGTCACCAACCAGACAGTATTTCCTGCATGCTTATTTAGAAGAGGCAGTTTATCTTGAGAGGTAGTGTGATCTACCTTTGTCAGGCTTTTTGACAGGTCATTTCAAAGTAAGCCTTTGTTCCCAAGACCCAACAACTGTCACCCTCTTCTGTACCTCTCCTGAGTGCCAACTGTCCAGGCCATTTGACACACCATCTGTTAACCTCTGAGTTTGCCCACTCAAGGCCACTCATAGGGGCATCCATCCCCAAGCACCTCCTCATGCTGTGCATGCAGTCTTAAATTCAATGGACAAAAATAAAATGCTGGCTACCTCTGGATCATCTGGCTGAGCAACTGAATTACAAAAGAGAATTACTTCCATCTCAACTTCAACCCATTGATTACGTCCATCCTAGCAAGCTAAATGGCATCCCAGCTGCTCCTTTCTGTGCAACCAATTAAAGAACAATGAGTGTGATGCTCCATGTCTGAATTTCGTCCAGCCTCTCTCTGAACTGTGATCTTTGTCCTCATGAACTTTCCCTTTTGTTCATTGAACTATATGGACTCTTCATTTCATATTGATTTACTGTGCAATTTACTTTTGGACATTGAGAACTTGAAATTATTTCCTGATCCCTTCCCCTTCCACTATTAATAATTCATTTCTGTCAAACTGTAAGAGTAGATTCATTTTTTTTTTAGTTTTTAACATTGGACTGTTATTTCATTTTAGAGTTCTCTATCTCTAAATATTTATTTAGAGAATGATTTTAAAAGGGAATGATATGCTTGTTTAAATGAAAGAGAAAAGCTGTAGTAAACTGTGTTAATTGGTAATGACTATTTATCGTCGATACTCTGTAGCTGTGTAAGTTTTGACAAATAGTGTATCTCGTGGAATCAGTGGTTAGCATTGCCGCTATTATATTTACTCATTTTATCATTATAAATGTGCTTAGTTCATCATGTAGCATCACTTGTCTCCCGTCTCATTTTTTCCTTGCATGTCACAAGTCTCAGATCATTTATAATACATTAACAGTAAATAATATCTATGTAAATTTCTTTCACCATGCTGTCTCAGAGTCAGCAGTGAACAAAGGCGAAGATTGGGGCCCCACTTAGTTGAAAAAGAAAGGAAGTGATCTAGGATGTGTATTAGAAGCATTTCAAATGTTGGGTCTTTAAAATGTTTTGTTCAGTCTTAGCAAATCTTCAACCTTTTATTTCAAAATTCCAGTAGTCCACTGTGGAGCCCATGCATTTCATCTGGAATTAATGTTACTTTGAAGCCAAACCATTTAAACAATTATGTGTATTTTATTAGCTAGTATTGCTGAAAATGCACTCAGTTCAATTTCAATTGTAAATGGGAATTATAAACTTTTGCTAGTTGGCATGGTTATATGTTAGTTAAAACTGAAAGCTAAATTGAAGATATTTACATTTTAATTTATGGTAACAGATAAGGGTTTGTGTGCATTATGTGTAAATCAGCTTCATGCTGTCTAAAAAGTTATTCTCTGAAATTTATAGACCATGTAGAATTGATTTGTGATGTGATGCTTTAATTTACTGCAAGAAAATTAGTATGGCTTCAAACTGCCACAGGTAGGCATGTAACAATGGCTGTTCAGCTATACTGATCCAAAATGGAGAAAACTGATGATACAAGGGCCAAACATCTTATGAAATGCAACTATTTATAGACTTGTTTTGCTATAGGGAGGCTGGTGAACATGCTGAATACGAATTACCTCAGTTCTGCAGCTTTCTATGTCTTTTTAATGCATTCTGTTTCAGGGTCACTTTCAATCAATATTTCATTTACTTACTGAGATTGAATGGGCGCTCTGAGACACAGTGTGCTGTTTATCATACAGATTGGACACCTCATTCTAGATCCAAGATCTTTTCCTCAACACTGGGAGCTGTCCTTTCAGCACCACAAAATTACTGCTTGAAGTTGCATTGCAGTTTTTATTTTTTTTCCTTTATCACTGGGAGCTTTTCTTTCAGCACCACAACATTGCACCTAGACTTTTTAAACGGCTGCCTTCCTCTTTGCACTGAAGACCAATTTCGTCTGCACTTCCAGTTATTGCTATTACCTGTAGGACTTTCAATCCTACTTCACCTCACCCACCCCACTCCTGAAACAGTTAAATGTATCTATTTCTGTGGAAGTCATTTTCTCATTGAATGATCAGAAACAAAGATAAATTCTAACCTGTAACGGCTCATTTCGACTCATTGCTTACAATAGATCTAAGCTCTTTTTTCTGCTTATTCGACTCCTTCCAGCTTCCCATCACATCTGTAACAAACTTTTAAAATTATATTGCCACACCACCATGCACAGCCTACCTGCACAGTAGAGATAGATTATTCCATCGTATTCAGATGGTTAACAGAGGTTAGCAAGTCCTGTATTATATATTTATATCGCTTTCTAAGAAAGTGCATATTAATGTTTACTTTAAGAATGTGTAAATGGTGCTATCAAGAATCTGATAAATTTTATCCCAGTTTTTTGTGTACCACTTCTAATGTATGAGATTTATTTTTCTATTGGAAAAAAATAAACAGTATGAAAGCATTAAATTGGTAGATTTTAGTAATTTAACAATGAATGGAATCCCTATGTTACAGGCCCTATCTTTCCTTGGAAATTTTAATGGTGGTAATAGGTTTCAACAAAGGTACTGATAATCACATTTTTTTAATCCATTCTTATATTGCATTCTTAATTCACGTGCTGATTCCTCACTGAGTCCTTAAGTAAATTTTACTTACTGTAAGTCTTCTCCAAGAAGGGAATTTTTGCTTTCCAAGGCAGCAATTGAAAGAAATGAAAATATAATTTAATACTATTTACATCACAGACACGATTTGAGACCAGTTACTCTGTTAGTAGGAGAAATTCATCACTCATTAAATACAGGGCAAGCATGGCTATCCATAATAATTTTGGGTGCAATGCAGTCTTAGAAATTTAATGTACACACTTTATTTAAATGATGCAAACAGCCATATGAAATTGCACATGATTAGAAAGCAGAATGAACTCATTTTGCCTCCTGCTTGGTTTCTCATAAACATGAATACATAATATTGTTATGCACTGTTGTTCATAGATGTCTTATTACATAAAGGGTAAGTATCATATTACTTTAACAGATTATTTTTGGAATTCTGCATGTTATTTTTTGTTTCATCAGATATGTGCCCCAATAAAATAACATTTTTTCCAAAAAAAATGAAAGTATTAGAAAACTTGTCATGTTAATTTTGAAAAAAATGAAGTGTAGTACATATTACTAGATATCATTCCACTGGTCTATATATTAAAAAAAAAACTGTTCTTGAAAATTGAAGCATTACCTTGTGTAATTAATAAAGTAATCAAATCAGATTTGTAAATAAAATATTGTTTAAATCTAAAGTATTCAATATTTTGATTAGATTATTTTTTTAAGGAAAAATATTTAACGTGTATGTGCCGAATTTTTTTTTAAATAGTTTTTTATAATTGCAATGGAAGGGCAATTGTCTCATTACAAGTGGTACAGAAGCCAATACTTGGGTTACCATAGATATATAAACAAGTAAAAACTGTGGAACAAGTTTTAAGCTCATTTTGGAAAAAAAAACAGTTCTGTAGAAATGCATATTTGTATTTGTTTCTCTAATAAATCTGCAAATAGCTTTAAACACAAATTAGTTTTAATTATTTAAATTATGAGTTCTTTTAAGTAATTTAACATCTGTTTTGCCTTACATTTGTGAAAACATTGTTTCATGGAAATTAATAGAGGCTTACTGTGAAAATCAAGGTAGGTCTGCATTTATTTGAAAAGGCCAGGTATTTAGCATTCAAGTATGTTTACCTCCATGAAATAATTAAAGAATTTTTACAAGAAAACTACACTTCTCTACCCCTCCCCATTCACATCAGTTTGGCCACTGCCCCAAACAATTAAAGGCCAATTTGTATCAGCTTTAATTCAGTATCAAAGAAAAGCGCAAAAAAATAAGTGAAATCACACTTTCAAATGGTTGATAATAAAAAGATTATTTGATATAGATAACTGACTTCTTTATATATAGTAATGAAGAAATTTGGACTCTTCTGAACCACAGTGCCTCAATCTTCTTTAATGTGATTTACACATTATGATTGAAATTGCTGTATAAAATATATATATTTCCCTTGAATTGTGACCTTATAATAATTTATGTTGAAAATGTTTTAGGGTAAAATAATCTCTATTTCTGTTACTAAATAATGTACAGTCCCCATTTTATAGAAACTGCCTTGTAGATGAAAAATATACTAAGTACACACACACACACACACACACACACACACACACGTATATATTTTAATTGTCCTTCTGCTAGAGCAGAAATGCTAAGCTTTTGATTAAGGACTCAACTGAGTATTCCAATCCTATTGAACTACAAAGGGCATTCAAATTATAATGAAGTCTTTGACTTTACCAATCTGATTTTATTAGGAAAATGTTTTGGGAGATCTGGCTTAGAAAAACTTAAAGCATTTTCTAAGATATTCATTGGCTTAAACAATTTTATAGCTTTTGATCAATAACAAAAATAGTGTTTCTGCCAATATTAAGATGGTGAGTAATTATCTTATTTTTTTCTTGAAAGGAATTATTGTAACCTAAATTTCAAACGAATGACTTCTCAAAATTTCCACACTTTTAATGTAATATCATTTTTTAAAAATATTAATATATATCAAGTCTTTAGTAGATAAAAAGTAATGTATTAATAATATTTCAATATATTTACCAAAACATCTTGGATAGATTTTATTATTTTAGGTTATTTACATATTTTACATTGCCTATATTAGGATATAAATGCTGAAAATGGCTCGGTTTATGGGAAGACCATATACTTGTAGTGAGGACAATCCATGCTGAAATTGTATTGTAAAATAAACCATTACTTTTGGATTTAAAGCATAGGCAAGAATCTAATTATAATTTTAAAAAATCTTAGCAGGGTACAAATTAACATCTCATTTTAAAACAGAAAAGAAAACAATTTTGATTCTAATAAATTGAAGCCTAATCATATTTTCTAAAAATATCTTAGGATAAAAAGTAATAACCTTCCCCAGTCAATTCTGTACAGAATTTTTGTGGGGTTCAAGTCCTTAGTAAAAAGTATTAATAAATTCACCACTTAGGTAACCCAACTCTTACAAGTATTTAACATTTGTATCTTAACATCAAGATTGTATGTAATGGTTTTCTTAAGGGGTGGCGGGGGAATGTTTATGAACAATCAAATAGAGGTTAGAGGCAATTATCAGGACTATTTGCATTCAAGTTACTTGTTCTATAAAAAACTATTTGGAAGGCTAAATTCTCAATTAGTTAGTTTCAATGAGATTTTCCCATTGCTTTGCCAGTAGAGAAAAAACCTTTGAGGTTGAACTTCCTCTGAAGTTTGACTTCATAAATTCTAGAAAATGTTACTTCTATATACACTACAAAGGCTTAATCTAAATTAGAGAACTTTATAAAATTCATTTTTATATTCAGACTCATGAAACATTTTACACATTCTAGCAGATAGCAAAATACAACTATTGTTCATTGTCTTAAGAACACGCTTATAATTTCAAAGCTTTAAATAATCACTGTAGTTATTTCTGAACATAAGAATTCAGTGAAAATGTAATGCCTTTTCTTAGGACTTTTTAAAAAAAGTTTTCTTGTAGTCTGTCCTATTTAGGAACTGCTTCATTTAAGATTAGTTAATTGAATAGCTTTAAAAACTATACTTATCATTTATTTTGCATCTCGATTTAATTTTATGCATTAACTTTTACTGGTTAGAATAGTTTTCTCTAGATATTAAAGATAATTAAAAGTTGGATAGGTGATTATAATGATGCCCTTTTTTTAACTTTCTGGAAAGAATAATGGGTACTGATGGATCCAGTCATCATCAGCATGCTAAAATAAATATCTTCTGCACAGCCATTGAATCTGTTAGGTATTAGTTTTCTTGTGGATTTTTTCATTGTGAACGAAGTCAGGTATTCTAAATACATAGCTCAGACAAAAATAGGGGGAAATAGTGAAAGAAGGCAAAGCACTGGAGAACCAGTCTTTTGAAGAGTGGCAGAATAATCAAATCAGAGACCTGAGCCAACCAAGGACACCTCATTCTGAAGCCTTGACATTGCTGAGGCATACAGAGGTTGATGACAATATAAGATCATCTCTGTTGTGCATTTTCACATTTTGTGGGCTTGTTATATCTTTGGTATTATTTTCAAATTAATACTATATTGATAGGTCTCCTATAAGTGAAAAGCAAAGATAAACACTAATTAAATTACCAATGAAGTGGCATGTGAAATGTAATGATATTGAAAAAACATGTTATTATATTTGTTGTACTGCCCCTATATCTTTATTATATCAAATATTTACAGATTCACACCCACTTTTTGATTATTTTCTTTATTTTTTCATTCATACTTGCATCATGTTTTATCCTGACATGAAGAAGTCATGGAGAAAAGTACCTACACCAATTTTTAAACTTTAAGCACAGTATTATATTCAAGAGCACAAAGTTGATAATAAAAAATACAGATACAAAATCCCCATTTTTCTGAATAGTAAGTTATAATTCTCAATTGTGATTATATATTCTCTGCACATACTGTATATATACTGATTGTGATTTTGAATTGAGAGTACATTATTTTCACTAACAATATGAATGCCATCACTTGTCTGTCATAAAATAGTAAGACTGGTGTAATTAATTAGCTTATCATGCCTCTATATCATTTCAAATGTTTAAGAGAAAGAAAGTTACAGTTAAAACATTCATTATGGTATTTTCCTTATTAACACAAGCTCTATTGCCATTAATGATTAAGTATATTTAAAAGGTTGAGCTTCTAAAATTAAATACCAAAGGTATCCACATTTTTTCTCTCAAATATTATTAGAAGTATTTTAATAAATGATTTCCCAATATGTGGTGAGATTATAATAACTGATGTTTATATTATCTTCTGTAATATACATAATATACTTTTATTCTTTAATTCTCACAATATTGGAAGGTATAGGTATTAATTTTATCCCTGTATCCCGGAAAATTGAAGTATATAAACTGTTGAGTCTCGCTCCACTAAGATAAAATTAGTAAATTGAGGATTTATCCCATTATACTGAGAACATAAAGATTTCAAATTTATAAATTAAAATTATAAAGAAAGTTTATTAGAATATATTAAATAGTAAGTAACTTTAACACAAGTTGTGTTTTTGTTTCCAAAATGTTTAAATAGTTTGAAACTCAGAACCATAACTTTAATATAAAGCAAAACACACTAGTAAGCATGTTTCCATTTACATTGTATTTTTAGGGCTGTCACAGCACATGTTGTCTCTTTGGGATACTTTGAAAAGTGGAGAAATAAAGCCATAAGCTTTTTGAGAACTAAAGCATTTTTATGGGAGTAACACACTTAAGCAGTTGGAATGACATGGCAGAGATATATGGAATTACTTGGGATAAATGTGTATCTCTTTATCTGTCCAATGCATGATTACTTTTGTGGGCCTAGAGAAAATTCATATTATTTCATTTTGAGTGCTCACAAGATGCGATTTACTAAAGGTTCAAAGTTATTTCTAAGTGCTATTGTTGGTCAGCTTTGTTCTTAGAAGTTAAAAAAGTTTTCTCACTTGGTGTATTTTTCAATTAAAAGATACAAGTTTTTTCAAACTATTGAAGAATGCACATGATATGCACATGCAAATGCAAATGATGGAAAGTTAAATAATATTGACATGGGTAGTTTATCTTGTAAACCTGTGGGGAAGAAAGTAAATTAATAGTGTATATTCAGAATGTGTTTAAAATTTATTTAGAAAGTGTACATTTTAAAACCAAAAGAAAATTAATTCACATTAATATTAACTTGAATAAATAGTACCTATCTGGAAAAATAAATGACCTCATATGGAATTTATATCTCAATTTCTTTCAAGATTCATGAGAGTACTAATACTTTGTTTCTTGACAGTTCTGTTGGTGATCTAAATTTTCAAGTGTTTATTTATAAGAAGCATTTTGTCATATTTTTAAAATTTATTATACTACATTTATTTATTGTACTAAATTATAAAGATTATTGTTTAAAAATAATTATTAATATGTTCTTATAAATAAAAAGTTATGTGTTATAAAAAATTTAGAAATGACATTTATGAGTAAGATCTAAAGGAAATTTTTAAAAATTCTGCAATAATAATTCTCAGTCTGTCATTTGTTGTCCTTTATCTTTCTGAGATGCAGGAAAGTTAAAAATATTTGGCAATATCCATATCTGGTATAACTTATCATTAATAGTTTATCATTTTTTTCCAGTCTCCTCGACAGTCAAATGCATTCTTTATATACTTCATCTTTCCTTATTTATCAAAACAGTTGTGAGAATCCAATTAACTCTGTCATAGCCAACTTGATCATCACATTTAACAAATCCAGAGATACTTATTTCTTTGTAGGATAATTGCAACACTTAAAATTCTAAGTCCTAGAAATGCTGAACTATTTTAAAAGGATTATTTTGATATCACATTCCTTATACCAAGTGGGTTTTTTTTTTTAATTTTTAAAAATTAGAATTAATGTTTCCTAACTGTTTCATCAAATGGTGCTGTTTTCCTGTTAGGAAGTAACCTTTGTATATTCACTATTAATAATATATTTATTTTCTTAGGTCTTCAGGAAAAGCAAAAGTATATAATCACTGAAAATGCTTCTTATAAACATTATGTTTGCCTTACACTTTAGAGTGATAACCAAAATTTTAGGATTAGTGTGGCCATTCAGTCATAGGATAATTATTCTGTTCTCTCAAAATAATAATTATCAATCAATAGCATGTCCTACTAGGAAAATTACAACTATTTAAATCTCAAAACAATTATTGCCTGCACCTTGCTCTCCAAATGAAAAGACACATAAATCATTTTATTAGATCCTCCAATTTTTATTCTTCCCTAAAGCAGAATCTAGGCTGTAGGCAAAAAGTATAGTTTGTGTATCCTAATATGGATTGAAATCCATTCTCCAGAATAAATGATATCTAAAATGAAACATAGTTAAGAATTTAAGAATTATAGATATGATTCTATAATCTCAAAATAAAAGCAATAAATGTCAGGGGTGCCTGGGTGGCTCACTTAAGCTTCCGACTTCAGCCCAGGTCATGACCTCATGGTTCGTGAGTTAGAACCCCTGTCTGGTTCTGTGCTGACAGCTCAGAGCCTAAAGCCTGTTCAGATTTTGTGTCTCCCTCTCTCTCTCTCTCTGCCTCTTCCCCACTTGTGTTCTCTCTCTCTCTCTCTCTCTCTCTCTCTCTCTCTCTCTCTCTCTCAAAAATAAATAAACCTTTGGGAAAAAGACAAAAAGCAGTAGATGTCAGTGTGCTTATTTTCATTATTAGGAAAAATGTTTGTGACTCTTCTTAAGAAGTTAAGTTTTATTATCAGAAGTTTTAACTAAAGAACATCAACTAGACAATATAAATCCAAACAATGCATGATACAGAGGAAAAGGGCCTTAGAGTAGACAAATAGAGATTTAAATCTTAGTTGCACTTCTACTCTTACTGAACATTTTGTAGATGTCGATATCATATGTACAACATGGAGATCACAATTACCTCGGGATATAAAAATTAAGTGAGATGTTTGTTTTAAATACCTAACTCTCAGTATGTAAATTAAACCTCAAGGAAACGAGATTTTCAATAAATATCAATTGCCTCTAAAAATAAAGGGAAATCAAAGGCTAGTAAATTTTGTGACTACACTTTATAAAATACATGAACATGAAGGAACCTAAGATAAAGACCTAAATTTGAAAACTTAGATCAAATGCCTACATACAATACAAACAAAAAGAGACATTAAATACTTTCTCATACCCATTTATTTGTTACCCTTCCATCTGGGTGATCCTATAAAGGTATTACAACAGATTTTTATTAAATTATTAAAAGAAATACCTATATTGACAAACAGCTACAATTTCCTAAGTTAATCAGAGAGTAGAAAAAATGATTATATAAAGATGTGAATTTTTAATCTTGGCTTATTAATGAAATAAAATTAGAATTCTAATTACAGGTACAGGAGAATGTTTATGAACACTTAAGGAAAATACTTTTTAAATTATTTTTCTTTGCCCATAAACTTCAATGAGTAAATGAGAGAAAATGAACTCCTAGAATATTCTAAAAGTTTATTACAGAAAAACTTACAATGGATAAAAAGACCTGATGAAATTAAATGAACACTGGCAATTAATGACTTTATTTGAGATAGTAGTTCATTGAACTGACAACTTTATCAGATTGTTTAAGTCTTATCTCATTTAAATCTTTCATAAACTTCTCTAAAATACTGCTGCTTTATCACATAAATAAAAGAATAAGTAATGAAGAATTAGAAGCTCATCAATAATTATACTATGTTGAACATTAACAAAATCTGACTAACATCTCAGCAAGTTTTTGTGTGTTTAGTGTTTTACATTTCAAATAAATAATTTCCCTGTAAATTATTTTTAAATTTATTATTATTTTATATTTATAAAAGTTAACACATAATAAAACAAAAAAAACCACAGACCTTTATATTTAAAAGATTTAGTGCAAATGCATTATTTAAAGTAAAAAGAAATTTTGGGGCGCCTGGGTGGCTCAGTCGGTTAAGCGTCCGACTTCAGCCAGGTCACGATCTCGCGGTCCGTGAGTTCGAGCCCCCCATCAGGCTCTGGGCTGATGGCTCAGAGCCTGGAGCCTGTTTCCGATTCTGTGTCTCCCTCTCTCTCTGCCCCTCCCCCGTTCATGCTCTGTCTCTCTCTGTCCCAAAAATAAATAAACGTTGAAAAAAAATTAAAAAAAAAAATAAAGTAAAAAGAAATTTCATTTGGAAAATTGTTAAGTTAATAAGTATCTACTTCTAAGAAAGAATTCTTGAAAGCTAATCAAAGAATTCTGAGGTATGCCTCTCTTCCTTAGTTGAAGAATTGTAAGAAAGCAGATAAAAATCATGGTATTAAAAGATTGTAAATGGTCAAAGGTAAGTTATACAATAAGGAAAATGAGAGGAATTTTTGTCAGTCTTTGTGGGGTGTATTTTGTGGAATAATTTTATCCATACTGCATTCCACAGAGTGTATTTACTCTTTACATAGACAATTTAAGGTCTTAATAAGTCAGCAGATTCCCACACTTTTACAAGATTATAACTTACCCTAAGGTTAACAAAGTGCTTTGACATTGCATCAATTTTATTTTTTTTCTTTAAAATAACTCCTTGAAAATGGCAGAACCAGTATCAAATTTAATATTCCTTCCTTAAGCTATGAAAATGATTTACCCAATTTCAATAATGGGGAGAAAGGCACAGCAGACATAACTGTTTATTCTTTGTGAGTATTTTAACATACACTACGTATTCAAAGTAGCTCTTGGGCAGTTAAAAATCCCTATTAGAATTTAAAAGTTCTGGTCAGGTTTCCTCACCAGTGTAAAAACAGAAAGTGAAGGGTAATTTGAGCAATCCCACAGGAAAAAATGGCACTTCAATTAGTATTAAGTGAGCTTATAAATCCTCAAAATACCCGTCATTTCAGTCATAGCTACTGGTTGTGGGATATTTAAAACTCTAATGAAAAAAATATTTTTAAAACACTCATTACCCCATCTAATTTGAACAATCAATACCTTTGCTGAAATTGGCTCTTAAGTTTAGTTTCCAAATTTGGGTAAGAAGTAATCATCATTATGCATATGATTTGGTATACAGGCAAAGACTTAAAACATGGTTCAATGTTTGTTTGTTTGTTTGTTTCTTCTAAAATGTGTTTAGTTTATTACAGACATAATATGTTACTAGTTTGGTAGAAATCTGATTACAAAATTTATATGATCTAAAGATGTTTTTGAAAAGCATCCAAAATGGAAACTCAAAGACACAAAATTGCTTTTCCACTCTGGGCAAGAGTTATTCACTGTAAAGCATGTATCAAACACTACATAGAGGTTAGCCAAAATGATATTCAGCATAACATAGTACATAAGAGCCTAGCTCTCCAGGGTAGAAGTAAAGTCTATTTGCTGTCATTAAAATGTTTCCTAAGACCCAATTGTAATTGGAAAAGAAACAAACATTAGGAACATGAGGAAGGGAGAAAACATATCTACAAACATAAACAAGGCATTGTTAATATCTCTTGACATTTGAAAACAACAAGATTTTTATAAGCAAATAGTTTTTTATTCTCATTAAATTGAAATATTGGCAAGTAATCTCAGAGAATTTTACTTGCTATGATCTTTAAAGCATTAAATTGAATATTATGATAAATATTCAAAATGCACTGTTTTTCAAATGGTAAAAAAAGGTCTCTGAACAAAAATAAGTCTATGGGTATACAGTTAATGGGGAAAAAAGGAAATGAATTATTCTCAAATTAAACTATGAAGCCTAGTTTATTTAAGCTTATTACTATTTCTGGTGTGTAATAAGCAACAGTAATCATCTTAATCATTTTTGGTGGGTGATTATATTCATTAAGAAGATAGAAAAAGAAAATGAATATTCTATAACCTAGATATATAAAAATCACTTTAAAATTATTTCCTAATGGCATGAATGTAATATAGTGACCATCTCTTATTATCATTGCCAACAAAGATAGTTCTGAAACATAATGTAGTTTCAAAAGTAATTTATATAACAATATGGAATTCTAAACAGTCTACAGTAAGTGCAGTAAAAACGAATTACAGATAGTGACCCTGAGTAAAGGATTATCATATACCAAATATTTTTAAGAGCTAACTCTAAAGGGAAAACATATTTTTTAACTCAGTGAGATTTCAACCATGCTTTTAAAAGGAGGAGGTGATTTTGAAGGAATTGCTTTATTTGTGATTCAGAACGCTTTTCCGTCTCAGTCTTTGGGTATTCAAGCTGGAAATTCTCAATGTAAAGTTTAGAAACACTCTTTGATTCATGAAAAATACATTTTTTACTTCTGAGGCTTAAGAGGATAACAGCATTTCAATCCAAAGACCTATGTTTACTGAACTAATTAGGAATTTTTTTTTAATTTTCATTTATTAAATATATTAAAATTATATGTCAAGTTGGTTACTACATAATATAAGAAAACATCTTTTATTATGTTAATAAAACAGAAAAGCCATACCATAGAAATGTACATGAAAAGAATGATCCAACTTTATTTTTCTTGCTGTCAGTTTTCTCTGACTTCTCTGTGTGAAAAATGATGTGAACATTCACTAGGGAAAATTGCATATACATGAACAATATGAAGTATGGGCCTGGCATATTGAGAGAAACAGCCACTCCACACCAAGGGCGAGAAGACCTGAAGATGATCTTCTGGATACATGCAACAAAGCTGAAGATAACAATGCTACTTTGCATTTGCATTTTACCCCACAGAGTGCCACTATCTCATTATACTCCGTTAAAGTAGCAGAATTCATTTAAATTCAACAATACGAAAATTTAAAACATATATCCCACATTGTAGATTTTCTAAAGTATCAAACAAAAAAATTCTACTTTCAAAATCTATCCCCTAAGTTGGATTCCTTCAAACGTACGTACTGCTATTAATTTTACACTGGTTTTAGAAAAACCTTTATAGGAAAACCTTCAAACAAGAAACGAACGAAATTTTCTTTTGTTTATAATATGGCTTGACTTGAGTAATATTGAACTTAAAATATCAGAGGGACAAAATTAACATTTAGGGATGCTTTGCCTCTTGTCTTAGTATAAAGATCAAAGAGAATATCTGAAAAATAAACATAAATAATCCCATATTGCACACCCTTCCCCCCGACATTTAAGCCTAGAATGGGTTGTATACTGATGAAATTCAAGGGGTAATAGGTAAGCTTGTTTTACTTTTATCATTCCAAAATTTTGAACAAAGAATATTTTTCTTGACCTCTTCACAAATTTCATTTCTAAATTGATAAAGTTATTTCAGGTTCTACATATTTGGAATTTTTGTGTCCTGGCTTTCAGCATAACCGAGAAAGATAATAATAAAAGCTAAGAGAAAACTGATTTTACCACTTTTATCTTTTATAAAATGTCATAAATTTTATGTTGTTCGACTTTGAAATAAAAAGGAAAAACAAAAATTACTTTGTATACATTCTTAATGTGAATATCAGCTAATTTAAAAAACACTGATTCCTATAAATACCCTTACATTGTAGTGTACAGTATCACTCAAGAATAATTTTCTTTGTATTTCTCTTAAAGACAAAAAAAACTAATTTTAAATATAAATATATTTACCTAAAGTTCTGACAACATGTATGCTGAATACCTGACAATTAAGGCCAAATCTATGAGCGTCCATTAACTTTTAGTGTGCATGAAGAATATGACACATTATTCAACAACTTTGGCAATAATAATATTTAAATGTGCATTGTATTAATATTTTAACCTGTTTGGTACCTACTTAGATTAGCAGCTCTCAAACATAATCCCGAATCTGAGAAGGTAAGTTAAAGTGTGCTTGGATTACACTCTTTATGTCCTAAACCACTGTTCATTACAGAGGCCTGACTTTCAAGCAATATCCACCATTGACATAATAAAATTTTAAAAGGCCAATTGATGTTATATGTTCCACATAGCTCAATTGAGAAATTAAGACGTAGAAAGTGGGAAACGGGCTGTGTAGCACCCACTGTACAATCTTTTAGTATATCTCTTTAAGACTTTTTCCTTTTTGCATTAAACAAGCTCACATTTGGGGGCATTGCAGCTGGCTCAGAGACATATGATTGGTTGAAACCCGGCTGTACCCTTTTTTTCCTACTTTGGTCTTAAATGTTTTTCTTGCTGAATGATATGGTAAAGCATGGTAGGATAAAGTTTCCTGGTTAAATTTATTTAATTTTTTTTTTTAATTTTTTTTTCAACTTTTATTTATTTTTGGGACAGAGGGAGAGAGAGCATGAACGGGGGAGGGGCAGACGGAGAGGGAGACAGAATCCGAAACAGGCTCCAGGCTCCGAGCCATCAGCCCAGAGCCTGACGCGGGGCTCAAACTCACAGACCGCGAGATCGTGACCTGGCTGAAGTCGGACGCCCAACCGACTGCGCCACCCAGGCGCCCCTCCTGGTTAAATTTAAAGCAACTGACTGCTAATCAAATTTATACTTAAAAGCTTTCTACAAGCTCTTATTTTGGGGGAGGAGACACTGGAGTTAGCTTATTGCTAGTAGCTTGTACAATGACTATATAAAATTAAATAATGCCACAAAATACAAAACTGCCCTGTGTAGACATGGTTCAAAGTCCACATTATGCCCAAACACACATGGAGGCTCTCTTCCTAAGCATGCAGATGATCAAATCTCTTATAAAACTATGTGCATATAATTGTGATATTCATGTTCATATATTTCTCAACAACGTCATCATTCCTTAGATGTGAAAATAAACATGAGAAATGACTGAGTCAAACACTACTTGATGGCAGCATCAAACCAACACACATCTATGATGGTAAGTTTTTACACTAATGTTATTAAAACACACGGGTCATCAAAGCCCAACACTGAAAATCTCCGACCAGACCACACAATTATGATTCTATAAATTATGTAGGCAGCCAAATGAGATTCACAAAAAATCAACCCTAAGGAAACATAAAATCACCTACACCCATGTATTATTCCCTAAGCTACCTTCAAGCCACAATCCAACATAACAATTAAGTATCAAGTTGAAATCCTCATACCTAATAAAAATGAACATATATTTAGTTCGTGAAACATGGACCTACATATTTTTTTATATTAAATACTATCTTCCAACTTTGAAAAAAACTTGGGGTTCAAGAAATATCCCTTAGTTCCCCGAAAAGGAACCTGAGAAATTTCAAGAAGATAAGAAGTTGCATTTTAAAAGTCTCATATATTTACAATCCTTTCAAAAAAAAAAAAGATAGATACAAAACTAAATAAGATAAAAATTGGCACCAAATAAGATTCTTTTTTTTTCCTTTAGCATATAGTCTCTTGTTAAAAACAAGGAGAAGGTTAGAGGAAATTAATGATAATAAAAGCAGTAGTAATTTTGTCACACAAAAATATAGGGCATTTACATTTGTTGAGTAAGAGTCTCCCCATTGCCACATATGGAAGTCCATTATTCACTCAAGAATTTATTGAGTGTCTATGTGCCTCTTTATAAGGCACAACAGATTTTAGGTGGAACAAGACAGATAAGGTACCTGCCTAATAGAGCTAACATTCCAGTGGGGAAGGAACAAAAGTAAACCATGAAGTTAATAAAACACAGTAAAGGAAGAGAAAATCACATGGGAGAGCGGTAGAAAGGGGTAACTTTAGACAAAGGAGTTAGAGAAGCCCAGTTAAAGAAGGCAAGACCTCTTTTATGAGGTCTGTCTTATGAGTTAGAAAAGGCCAGAGGAAGTTAAATCATTCCCTATCTTTAAATGAACACAGAAATTCATAGCAGAGACTGGTTATATTATCTATGATTTTCATTCTTTAATTCAATAAACTTTATGTGCCTGCCATATGCTTGGAATTGGGATAAGTCTTGGTTTATTAAAATGAAAAAGAAATAAATCTTGTCCTGACTTTGGAGGAAACATAAAAGGAGACCAAAGATTAGAGTACATTATAACACTTGATATAATAAAAGTTTCTGATAGGTTCATTACAAAACACATAGGAAGACACAAAAGGAAATGACACCAGTAGGTGGAGAAGTGACCAGGTAAAGTAGGCTTTATTTTATTTTATTTTGGTTTATTTTATTTTATTTTATTATTTTATTTTATTTTATTTGTTGCAGATTACTTAGTGATCACATAGGAAAACACGTGACAGAATTATGACTGGAAATCAGGTTTTCTGTTCCTCAGCCAAGTTCCTCAGCTAAGCTTGCTTCTTAGTAATCCATTCCACATCCATAAATCTAATTGGGGAAAAGTTCATGTTGATATAAAGCTTCTATAAAAAGGAGCTGTTTTTAGCACTCATTAAGGCATATTACAATCCAGAAATGACTGAAAAAGAATCTGAAAAGAAAAATTTAATGTTCTTATGTTCAGAGAACATAATTGAAAAAGAAAATTTTCCTGTACATTAATATATAAGCTACTGCATTAAGATATTTCCACAATAAGACTTACAGTGATACAAACTGAGCTGTACTCTGTTCTGATATTCTTTAGATATTAATGAATATTATTATCTAGGTACACTTTGGGAAGATTAATTGCATTTTCCAAAGCTAGACAGAGTGGGGAGTAGGAGTGGCTTTTACACATGGATGCAGATAGTAACAATTTAAATCATCTATGTTTTCAAAAAGAAATATCCCACTTTCAAAAGCCAACAATACTATCAAGTATCAGTCACAAGACTGTAAAGAAACACAGAGGCAGGGCTCATATCTTGTGAGAATGTGCAGTAGGCAGAGGCCTTTGGGTATGAATTAAAGAATCAGTGGTCCACTGATCCAAAATACCTTTTTTTCCTTATTCTCTGCCATAGCCTTCCATATAACACATTCTTGAGTAGGTTAAAATGCCATCAAAGGTCTCTGTTAACAAAGTAAGTTTACTGGAAAAGGTGTTTTAAGTCATTTAATCATTATGGGAATTAATTTATTCTATTGACCCTCACGAAGGCAGAGAAATGAATAAATAGAATCTGAAGACGAATTTAAACAAGAGAAGGGACCAAGAAGTAAATAAGCACACTACTGCCAAAACAAAGATCGTGCGGAAGTTTACACAATGTTGGGGCAGGCAATATCTGATTGGGGATGTGTGAGGATGAATGCCACCAGAGAAATAGCAGTGAAAGAAACATTGGAGAAGCAGCAGTACCGTACACCTTCTTCATAGGATGCCTACTCATGTACTTCTTGAGTGCTCTATTCTTAACTTCATTTCCTTCTTTCAAATCCTTCCCTCATCTGCTCTTCTCCCACTCTCTCTACTTTCTGTTTACCATATTTCTGTTCTATCTCTTTTCATTCTCTCCAATCAAGAATGTTGCCAGTGAAAAGATCCAACCCCAAGTGTGTGCTCTGTATCAGAACTCAGCTTAACGTGATGCCTGGCAAAGAGGAGGATAATGCTGGTGGTCAGAACCTAGGTAAAAATGAAATCACCTGTGATGAATGTTCTCCTCGTTTCTCAGTAATATATCTGGCCTCATACAAGAGGCCTTCACAGTTGGGAGGGAGAAAGAAACTGTTAATCAATGACTATATAATTTATTGTCCATGCCGGGCCACAAGTCAAACGGTGAGCTATGAATAATTAGCAGTGTTATAAAGCACATAACCTGGGTTTCCCTGCAAACTGGAACATCCATTACATGGTCACACTAGCCAGTGGCCACCAAGAATCAGCTTTGAGTCACACTTATGGGTGACAAAAGAGACAACCACTCTCATCACCAAAGCGAAGGCCTGAAATATAAAACAGAACACTCAGACAAAACGTTCACCTTCTCTTTATTGTGGTAACAACAGTTTGCCTTTCTGAAACAGTGTTTCATAACAGAATAAAGATTTGAACAAGTAAATCTTAAAAACACCAGGTGAAATCTATCTACTTCATCAGAGCATCTCCAAATGTGGAAGCTGTCGCATTCTGGGTTTTTTAGATGGTGTTTATTGTTTTGATAAATAAGTCCTAAATGAAGGAACACCCTTCCAGCATACATTTGGCTTAAGTGACAGTGAATATTCATATTTGGGAATAGAAGGAATTTACATCAAAATTCTACCATGTTCCATTTTCCTGCATTCCTATTGTCTTTGGAACAATTGATGAGGGAAAACCCAATCAAAAATATATTCCTACCCCACTGAGTGAGTGTGATGGTGAGACATGCCTAAGGAATTTAATCACAGTGAGAAGCCTGCACACAGCTTCTAGAATCTAGACTACATTTTCAGCACATGTGGGACCAAGGGCTCCAGTTGCCTTCTTGAACTACCTCATGTCCAGCAGTGGTGCACCCAGTCTCTCTTCTAGCACTTACCTGTGGAACATCTTGTGAGTAAACAGCCTTTCTTGTTTTGTCCTACTGCCCTCACCCACACTTATTTATTTTGTCTTTCAATAACATATGGTGTTTTTTTAAAAAAAAAAAACTCATCAGCATAGAAATTTCCTAAGAGATTCTTCATCAAAATTGGCTAATATTCAGGATTAAAAGTCCTAGTTAGGAAAGGTAAACAGACTGAGCTTGCAGAAGAGATGGTTGGCAATAACTTGGTAACTTTAGAAGGCCAAGGCAGGTGAGTTACTAAGCAATTGTGTTATATTTCTCTTAGAATGGAACAAATTGGAATAGTATTAAATTTTAAAAAGAAGCTACCTGGTCAAGGAAATAGATTCACTGTCAGAAATACACAGTACTATATTTTATCATAAATGACTTCTTGTGGAATATTTTAAGAAAATAGCAGTCATATTTTCATCTGAGTTATCCTAAGGACACATTTTCCATGGCAGAAAAATAGTGTAGTGGCTTTCTAAATTTTATTCTCAAGTAGATATTCTGGCACCCTAATAAGTTTTCGAAGTCTCCTCATACTGAATTTAACACAAAATTAACAAATTAAAGTATCTACAAGAAGTCACTTCAAACAAGTTTTCTTCTAGAGGATTATTTCCAACCATCGGTCTATAAGTCAACAAAATCTAGTGAGCAAATACATGTAGCAATATATCTCCTTAAAGACAGCATTCATGTCTCTGCTGAGTCTTGCACGTAATTAGTATTCTATTAACATTTAATGAATAAAGTGTTGAGAAGTGCAAAGATGTATCTAGAAGGGAGAAAACAGAATATTCATCATAGGAGAGATTAGAATCCACTGTGCATTTTATCATCTTGGACTAAGTTTATACACATGAGGATATTTTACAGTTGACATTTCTTGCCAGCTTACACCTCTTATAATAATTCATTTGTATTCACAACAAATCCTCTACTTAAAGCACAAATAATCCTGGAATCAGGTTTATTTGTTTATGATTGTGGTTTCCTACAGAAATCAGAGTTAAAAGAGGTTTTTTAGTTTTCTAATTGTATCATCTTAAAAATTCTTGGCAAACACCATGGAAAAATTCAGGCTCATTATTCTAGTATTGCTAATAAGTTCAGTATACTCTTTCTCTGTCCCATCAAGGTTTTCCTGGTCCTTAAATTATCATTCTTTTATTAAGGAATTCTTTTTAGTTAGGAAAGTAATGTAATGATATGATCCATAAAATTTTAGAGTTAGAAAAGAACCTTTTTTTTTTTAATTTTTTTTTTCTTCAACGTTTATTTATTTTTGGGACAGAGAGAGACAGAGCATGAACGGGCGAGGGGCAGAGAGAGAGGGAGACACAGAATTGGAAACAGGCTCCAGGCTCTGAGCCATCAGCCCAGAGCCCGACGCGGGGCTCGAACTCACGGACCGCGAGATCGTGACCTGGCTGAAGTCGGACGCTTAACCAACTGCGCCACCCAGGCGCCCCAGAAAAGAACCTTTTAAAACATATTATTTAAAGAACATATGTCAAAGGAGCCAATGACTTTGCAGATGAGGAAACTGATAACAGGTTGAGATAAAATAATTTACCCAAGGTTACATGGCTTGTTCTAGAAGTAGACAAATGGCAGATGTCCTTTAGAATGGGGGCTGATACATATTCTGGGGGTTCTTCCTACCATACTACTTTGTCCACACTTGACTTTCAATATCCATTATGTGGCTTGGCTCACAGAACTAAGAAAAAACTTCAGAACAGCCCCATCTTAAATGTTACTGGAAGTCATCTACGTTTTGATTTATCTTAAAATGAGAGATAATATATACAATTAACGGCCTTTCAGAGATATTACTAAAATAAGTGAAGAAGGATTAGAAACATTTAATCCGTGCTAGTTGTAATGAGGCCAGGGAGACAAAACAACAGCCAACCCAATGTTGTGTAATATACTATATTATATTTTTAACATACTATATTTCTCTTTACATTGTGTTTAGGAAGATAACATTTCCTTGAAACTGATAGTAACAGAGCCAAAGAAGCCAAGCAGCAATTGAGCTGTTGCTATAAACATTCAAAGAATGGCCAAGATGTGCACAACACAGATTTTCAAAACAGTGAATAGGCTGCTTTTGAATGTGCTTTTCCATGAACTCCAAGGCACTGACATTGTGAGTAGTAACTACAGGTACCTGTTTGACCTATGCACAAAAAAAAGATCAGATTCGGGTATTTGTAGGGAACTCTTTAGCATTTAAATCTAACTTACTGGTTGAGCAAATGTGATTGATTTCTTGTCAGCCTAATGAAGTATAAGCTTTCATTTTCCTTATTCATTAGCGTATGTAAACTCCTGCCAAGGACCACTTATAGGCTTTACTTTGCTAACACATGAAACTAAGAGGTCTCCTGATGCTTTTTTGCTTCCCAAGAGAGATTCCATTTCTTGGTATTATAGTTCATTACCTCTTCAATCATACTGTCTTGTCTAAAATTCATGGTACACATTGCAGGATCCAAGTTTTGGTGCAGACTTCATATATATGTGTGTATATAAATACACACACACAGACACATACACACACACACACATATCTACTCCATATACCTATATATGTATGTGTATGGAATCATACATAAAAATTGTTTGCCGGGGAATCATACATAAAAATTCTGTGTTCAAACTCCTTTTACAGTAATTGAATTTCAAACCAAAGTCTAGATTTTACATAAATCTTCACTCCCTGCCTCCTTAAAATTACAAGTCCCTTGATAACAAGTTTCTTCCCTCAAAATCTTAATTCCTGAATCTCCTCAATCTTATTTAGAATTAAATTATAATTAAACCTACTAGAATGCCCTGAATGATTTTTTTCTTTTTCTTCATCAGTTGAATCCCTTAGATCCTGAATTTAATTATTAAGTAATTTTATTCTTACAAACATGAGTAACTGACTATGTGTTGTAGGAACTATTTTTTTTTTTTTTGTCATCTCGTAAATAAAGAAAAGAAATGCAAACCTCAATGTGGATAACAACTAACTTATCTGGTTGTTTGGAAATCTTTGGTTGCCACAGTATTTCAATCAATAGGAAACTCCCTCTTCTCACTATATACACATTATCAGGATTACACATCTCAGACAAGAAGTAGAAGCTCAAAGAGAATGGAGTGCCTGGGTGTCTCAATGGTTTAAGGGTCTGACTTCAGCTCAGGTCATGATCTCACAGTTCGTGAGTTCCATCCCCATTTCAGGCTCTGTGCTGACAGCTCAGAGCCTGGACCTGCTTCAGGTTCTGTGTCTCCCTCTCTCTCTGCCCCTCCCCTGCTCATGCTCTGTCTGTCTCTCTCTCAAAAATAAATAAACATTAAAAAAAAAAAAGAAGATGAAGCTTACAGAGCAGCAGCACTTATTATGAGTTAATCCTCTCCCAACCTTGAGCCTCTCAGTTTTGTCTGGTTGAGATCTATTACAAAAAATGAAATGTATAAGAAAATGTATTTTTTTAATCCCCTTTCTCAGCACACTGGATTTCTTATTCACAATACATCATGAATATATTAACACCATCCCAAAAGAAGCTAAAAGATGCTTCACAAAATAAGACTTTGATAGTGTAATCAAATTAATATCATATACTTTCTTCTCATGCATTAAAGACCTGGGACCAATGCCCTGTGGACCTTGGGATCTTTTTATGAGGAAATATAGATATATTTTTCTAGGGCTAAGTAGAAACTCATGGAAGAGTATATATTCTGATAATTACAATCTATGATTACAATCTAGAAAAAAATAGGTTAAGAATCTGATAGAAAAACATGACTGATAAATCCTAATGATTAAGGGACCCTAACGATAGTTACAGTATGTATGAGACCTTATGAGGTAAATCATACAAAAAGCAATTACACGTCCCTTTGAAATGACCTTTTACGTCACCAACTTTTGAGCCTCCTCAGGTAGGATACATTTTCTCATTCGTATTTCACAATCCCAGAAATAACACTGGTCCTTACATAAAGCCAGTGCTTAAATTACTAAATTGAACAATCGAATGAATGAATGAATAAATGAATGAATGAATGAGTGAATGAATGAATGAATGAATGAATAAAACTTACTGAGGTTTTAAAAAAGAATAAAAGAATTTCACAGAATCTAGCCAGATGGCTAATTGGTCTGACAGCAGCAGCAGTAATTTTGTTCTACGGCCAAGAGCATGGAGGATAAAACAAAAAGAACAAGTATGTTTAGAAATAAAAGAGATGGAAACCTGAAAACACAAGTTTAAAGGCATTTAAGCCAACTATATCATCTCAAAAGAGAAATTATACATTCAGACTCACACTAACTTCATGAGAATCTTCCAGGGTGGGGGAGGAAACAGATCCAGGTTTCAGAATTCATGCTGGGATAACACAACCCGAACACAAACTACAATGGGACAACAGACTTTTTCCCCCAGCCCTCTATGTGGCTTGTAAAAAGCAAGTCACCCAAAATGAGAAAGTAATTTGTTTGAAAATAAAGTTTAACTGCAGTTCTAAACTCCAGTTAGTGGTTGTACTTGATTATATAACCTTTCAGGAAAGTAAATTGTATTGTTTTCAAAATGTTTAGCATTCTCCAAGCAACATAATAAACAATGAGTAAAAAAAAAAAAAATAGATGTTGACAAGTAAATGTTAAATCTTACACCATGTAACATCTCAATAATTGTACATTTTGATGGGAGCAGCAGTAAACACAGTCCATCTGTCACATTCTGCTTAATCTATTCACAGAATGGAAGCCTCTGTGAAAACCCACTTTCCTCTCAAAGCTGTCACAGGGAAATTGGGCATATATTCTTGCTCCAACTCAGCCACTGACCACATGACAGTCATCAAGTTATTTAACTTCTCTGGGCTTTAAATGCTGGCCTTTATAAAATGAGAGTCTAAATGATTTCTAAGATGCCTTCCAGCTCTAGACAGTATTTTATGTTTTAATCATAGAAATTAACTAAAGGCCATAATGCTTACCTACAGATTTATATAGAATTACCAAAAATGACCAGCCTTTTCTCTTCATTTTAGATTTTACCATGTACATTTGTCATTAATTCATCTGTAGTCCACATTTACCATTGAGCCATTCACATCTCTTTCTGGCTTTCCAGGCTTAGATGAAGTAGACTATCATTTGTCTATTTTACCCTTAAATTTCCCCCTCCTTCCTTGATTCCAAGCCTAGTTTCCCCAGGGGAAGTAAAAAGAGTTGGAATATACTGAATTCCTACTAGCAAACTTTTATTAACTTTGCCCTAATATTTATCAGGGCTTCTGCCTATAGGGCCATTGTTGCTTTTAGTAATAGCATGTCCCAGAGATATAAACAATTGAGAATTTCTATGAGAGAGGCTATACCTGTTATAATTCTGCTTCATGATATTGACTTCAAAGTGGTGAGCATTATCATCGTCATAGATACCATCATCACAGCCATCACTGTGATCATTACTCTCTTCAAATCCCACTTTATCTCAATGATGTCTAAGAAGATATTGTGCAGTTTAGGCAAAAGCCAGGGATCTTTTGTAACATCATTCCTTTCTTGGGAACCAACTGCCCTCTGAAAACAAGTGGGAAATTGAATGATCATTTGCCTTTGGTTTTGGCATGTGACAACTCTTAAGCTGCTATGATACAAATGTAAAAAAATGTCCTCATCTCTGGGCACCTGGGTGCCTCAATCAGTTAAGTGTCCGACTCTTGATTTTGGCTTAGGTCATGACCTTGTGGTTTGTGAGTTAAGAGCCCTGTGACAGGCTCTGTGCTGACAGTGAGGAGCCTGGTTGGGGTTCTATCTCTCTCTTCCTCTTTCTCTGCCCTTCCCCACCCCCTCCACAAAATAAATAAATAAACTTTAAAAGAAATGACCTCATCTCAAACAAGTCAGGTCACATTATCTCACTCGTAAGTCTTAACCCAGAAGTTTTCTTAAGTATCTGACTATGACAGTATACAACAGTTCTCTTTCCATTAAGGAAAGAGCAACAAGAAATGGGATTGATCTATGTTAAGTTTCATATAAGTGCTTCCTAATTTTAAAGTGTTAGGCAGGGGTGCCTGGATGGCTCCATCGGTTGAGTGGCTGACTCTTGATTTCAGCTCAGGTCATGATCTTTTAAGGTCATGAGATCGTGCCCCATGTTGGGCTCCACTTTGGGCATGGAGCCTGCTTAAGTTTATCTCTCTCGTTCTCCCTCTGCCCCTCTCTCTCTCTCTCTAAAATAAAAAATAAAATAAAATGTTAGGCAAATTAAGAAAAAGAATGGAAAGAAGGTTATTGACACATCATTCTCCTCCTCTCTGTTTTAACTGTACTAACTGTATTTTAGAACAGGACTACCGTTGGGAACACACCAAATGTAAACTTCACCTGATTCAGAAATTCACCAAGGCGAACCTTTTTTGGTTGAGTTTTTACAAAACCATCTCAAAAACCGTCTTTGGAATGCACACCAGAAGCTGCTGATCTAGCTCTCGCTCATTTCACCAAGGCCTCCATTCTTGGAGATGTGACTGCCTGGGTGACATGATCGAAGGGGCTCCATGGAAACCAGCTGCTCAAATGATCTCTTAGCTCCTACTGATGTATGAGTGGTATTGTATACAGTTTCACTTCTTTAACAAGATTTTTATCCTTATAAAAATACAGTGAAATACGGAGAGAAAATATAATACAAGGCTTAACAAATTGAAAGCGGACAGTAATGCATCCTCCTTTTTTAGTTTTTTTAACCTCCCAATGGTGAACAATTCCAGAAGATATCAGTTATTTAATCCCTAGTGTATATGTTGCCCAACTGGACGGCAAAATTCTTAAGAATAGATAGCATGTCTCATTAATTGTACCAACCCCTAACCCTTTCTCCTTCTAATTCTCCTTTCCTCCACTAACCAAGAAGTGTGCCTGACATATATTAGGTACTCTACAAATGTATACAATTGAATCAAATTAAGTGGAATTTGGTTTTTGTTTCTTTTCAGCCCTGATTTTCACTTACTACCTCAATAAGAAAGAATGTGAAATAGTCTAAGACTTGCTTTGAAGATTAATAATTAAAGAAGTAATCTGATATACCTTGTTATTGCTGGCCAACCCAGGTACTAACTCTAAAATTTCTTCTGTGGCTAGTGAGAATTCTCTTCTTTACTCAATTATTAGTTTTCCCTATGGCATAATCTATTCTGAGAAATTTTGAGTACTTTACCACCAAGTTTTCTTGGTCACTGCTTTTAGGATTTCACTGATAGAACAGTATCAGTCAGACTGTATATCTTCACAGATGCCCTGTAAAAATAAAATAGCATATCCCCAATTTCACATGTTACTGGCTGGCAAATATAAATTTCCTTTGACACAGGTTTAGATATTATTTCTCTCAAGAGAAAAGCACTAGTAAAGAATATCAAACAGTATAGTTTTTAAATATATATATATGTATATATATATATATATATATATATAGCCATAAATTTGTCACTCCCTTTAGCAAAAAGGGGGGCATATTTTCAAGGTAATATTACTGGAATCTGGCAAGACTCAATATCAAAAGGAGAGCCCACTTCTTTGACTTTCCCAGTCATACCTTTTTAATTTATGTCTTTTATTTTTAGCATCCATTTCCATAATCCCCACTTAACATTGATCTGAGATATCTGATCCTTTTTTTTTTTTCATATAATAAAGACTTAAAATAACCACCCTCACTCTTGCTGATAGAGTGAGGTTCTCACTAATTGGGCTCACCTAAACTTTTAACAATCTACTTGGAGGAAATTTAATTGATAATTAAGAGCAATTCAGATCATCACCCCAAAGGACTTAAAAAATACATGAAAAGCATATGGCTCTTTGCTTGGATTAAAAGAAAGGCAAAAAGAGAAAAATTTTAAAAAAAACTTAAGTACACAATTAGGTAGAAAGACAATCTTGATTACTTAAATCAAAGCTTACTGTGTTACTGAGATGAATGAAATCTATTACATGAAGGCTCTTTCATGGTTAAATTAGCTTTTACACACTAATATTGATCATGCCACCTGCAGAAACATTGCATGTAATTATTATTATCTATCCCAACTCTTAGTGCAAATACCACAGACTGTTCCCCCTTAGGGGAAGGCCAATTAGACCTGCCTTGCTTTCCAAGAGTAAATATACAACACAAAACCAGGCACTTCAGCAGATAAATGATCCTTGTCTTTCATATACTACACTCCTAAAAGGGACTTTTAACACAGTATCAATTTCTTGTTCCCTAAGGAATCTCTTTATAAGCTTAATGCATTCTGAAACTCACAAATTACATGTCAAATATTATGTGTGTGTATTTATATTCATTTTTCTTGAAAGAGGGTCTGAAGCTTTCACCAGATTCTCCAAGGGGCTGATGACCACAGATGTTGAAGAATCACTTCCGTCTGTGAACATGCACCAGTAGTGGGCCAGAAGAGCTGCGCATCTGCATCCTGTTGGCCAGAACTCAGTGGGAAGTCCTTCTCCCTAAACTGTTGCTCCTCTGACTTCACAAATTGCAGAATTTTTACAATCAGCAGATCCAAAATGGCGTCTAAGATTCTGAATTTCTAACAAGCTCCCAGGGAATACTGATGCTGTTGGTCTGTGGACTACACTTTGAGTAGCAAAGTGTATCACATAAACCCTTAATCAGTCATAGGCTCATCAAAAGCAAACACTTACTGGGCATCTATTTCTGCTTTATAGTGCTGGGTGCTATAGGAGTAGAGAAGACATATAATCTTTGCATGAAAATCGTTACAGTCTAAGTGCAAATTTTAGCTACACGAACATAAATCAGCAATTTATATCAGATTGTAGATAATTAAGCAAAGAATTTTGTGGTATAAATTGTATGTTCTTAGGGGGTTAAATTAAAGGAAAGAAAAGCATAACTTCTAGACAGAAGAATTAATGGGGGAGAGGTAGAATTTGATCTTCAACTTGAGGATACATAGAACTTAGGGTCAGGAAAAGAAAGACCATTCAAAGAATACCACATAACCTAGATCTTAGCACCAGAAGTGATCTGAGAGAGTGTGGAGAGTAACCTAATTACAGTTAGTTTGGGGATAGGGTAGAAGAGAAAGATAGCCAATAAGAAAAACTAAAGTGTTTAGGACTAACTGTAATTATGAACATTATTTCTCACATAAAAAGTTGAGCCACACTGCACAGTATCTAGTTAGTTTTTAACAGATCAGTTCATGTGGAAAATAATAAGGCAGTTTTGCAATTTTATGCATGTGATAGCCATGGCACATTTGAAAGACCAAGGATAAAGCATTAACAATGAAATCATGAAGGGGTGGTTACATTTCTGTTGTTAAGTGCGGTAACTGGCTCCATTGCTTTGCTTTATTTTACTCACACTATTTTCTAAAATGTTTCACAAACATGTAAGAGAAGTAAATTAGTCATGCAACATTAAATTGCCCAGAACTTTGCACTCAAAGAGTTAAAAATAACTTGAAGGGGGATTTACGAAAATTTTCATGAGAATAGTTTGCATTCATAACTTTCCTAAAGTAAGTGAGTGTGGTATAGGGAGTGGGCAGATCTTCGTTCTAAGCTTGCTGTTCCACTCACAGACTCATATTTCTCTAAGCTATAAGATAAACAAACTGAATAGGTGATCCCTGAGATATAATAAAAATCTAAAACCATGAGATGATGTCACTTAATGGTGTTTTCTAATATTTTAAAGCATTATTGATGGGTTGATCATACCAGAAACATACACCAGAGGGTCTGCTGAGTAAGCAAGGTAAAATTTCTATTTTTTCATCTCTACAATGTAGCCAAGGAGAATATCCATGATGAAAAGATTGCAAGCAGAGTTTCCAGACATGGTGAGCTCTCTGCTTCCACTTGAAAGGAGAAAAATACATCAGGTCATGAGTAGACTTTGGATAAATGCCTGATTGCTCTCATAGGAAATCCAAATCCTACAAGGTTCTTGGTCATCTTGCTCACTGTGCTTGGTTGTATATACACAGGTTTACATTAGGTCTAAATATGACCTTCCTGTCTGTGTGTGTTTGAGTGTATCCTCTGCATAAAACTAGTAACCAGAAATATCTCTCACAACATACCTCACATAGAGCAAGCTTTCCCAAGTAGCTCTCCTTAAACACAAGCTCATCATCACCAATGATGACCCATCAGTTGGTAAGGATCTGTGGGGATGAGAAGTCGTACATATTTAGGTGGGATTTTAAAAGATATGTTTAGCAGCACAAGGCTTTTTTTGTTTCTCACTGGTGGGCCTAGAAAACCAGAAGATTTTCTAAGGGAGAAACCCAAAATTCATAGGGATGTATCCAAGTGTGGGGAAGTCCTAGACACCGAAATTAAAGTCATTCACTTCCATTTTGCCAGCCTCAGATTTTCATCTATCCCTGAATGGAAGGTATGAAAATAATCAAGAGTTTTTGCACAGATGTGAAGAATAAGCACAAAGAAATATGCGGCTAAGGAACACAGGACTGGCAAGCATCTAGTTCTGCAGCCTGTAGGAAGAAGAATTTTTTTTTTAAATCAGAATCTCTGTTGTGCTATTAATTAACCTTTGTTAGGGTTGGCGCTGTACTCCTTTGGGTTCAGGAGAAAGGAATGTACGCATGGGTGGCTTGTGCTTTGTAATCTGTTTACTGTTTTTACTGCTATTTCAAAGAACACCATGCAAAACGGAACTATAAAAATCAAGATCCAAGGGGGTGGATCTGTTGCCCTGAGATTTTGCCCAGCACTGTCCAGCACCTGGCCACAAGCCGGTTGACGTCAGCTGTAATATTTGACCTCACTAGGAGGCTGGCCAGTGAAAAAACTGTCAGATAAGCTCCAGAATTTACTAAGAATTTGGTCAGAGAGGTGATCTCTGGGCAAGAGCTATTTCTCCTCTTCCTCTGCATCCCACAGAGATGATCTGAGCCCAGAGCCTGCTTTGATGTCAGTAAGAACTTGGCAACCTGATCAGTTTCATGGGGAGCAGAATAAGACAAGCAAGAAGCATAGAGAGGAGCCCCTGCCAACTATGAAAATTTCTAAAATGTAACTGAAACACACACAGATGCAATACAGAGCACTCACACGTTTTGCAGATGAGAAATGAGATCAATATAATATCAGTATCTTTGCCTCTCCCGATGCACAGGCTCCATCAGAAACTACAGCAGAATACAGGTTGGAAATGAATCCATTGTGCTTCACCAAAAGAAGAGAAAATAATTTTGACTTCCAGTAGGCAGGGTGAAGGAGGAGTAAGAAAAAGAGATGTTGTAAACCTATTAGGAATGTAGTGCTTGCCTTCATTCTTGTTTAATATTTCTTAAAGCTATAAAATTGTATTACATTAATGAAATACACGGGCCAAGTTATAACTGCAGCTAATGTGGTTACCTCTCACTCTGCGAGAAAGCATTCGGTAAAACTGCTGACCCATCACACGCCACTGAGCCCAGCTTTTCATGACCCAGGGTAGTTTAGGAGCACAGTACACGTCTCAAGGTGACTGCGGCCCCACCGTGCACAGAGACTTCTTCAATTGCACAGGAGTAGCCCAGCCTCAGGCTTCAATATTAATGTAGCCAGTCCTTGTTTAGACCCAGCCCCGCAAACACTGATTTATTAACAGAAATTAAGAATATTCATTTTGTGCCTCTTCCTTTCAGCTGGTTCCCCCTTCTCCCTACATCCACCTCAAAAGACACAGCCACTTCTCTGGTGCAGTGAAAAGAAGAAATCATCGCAAACATAAGCTGACAAGGAGGCAAGGGAAAAACTGTAGAGGGTCTTCAGTATCAGACAAATATATGTAAACTCTACCCTGGAGAAAGTGATTTTGGACTGCAAGAAGTGGAAAGTGGCATTTTAGAAAGATTACCAAGGAATCTGCATGGAAGACTGATTCAAAAGGAGGAGGGATAGAGAGAGACCAGTTTTGAAGCAATTATCCTAGATGGATAGGTGAGGTGATGAACATCCGCAGGAGGTAAAAGCAGTGAGAATGGAAAATGAGGTCAGAATTCAAAGGATGTTCTGTGAAGGCTTACTGATGATAGTAGCAGCTAACACAAGTGTGGCACTTACTACACTTCTAAGGATTTTATGCCTGCTACGCAGATTTAATTCTTTTGTCTCTATGAGGTGAATACTGCTAAGAGGAAAGAGAGGTACAAAGGACTTAAGAAACCTGCTACCATCACACAGGGAGTTAGCAATAGAGCTAAGAGGTGAACCCAGGCAATCAGAGTCCACAGTCCTTGCTCTTAACCACTGTAGTACATATATACTATACTGCCCTTCGTGGTAAACAGTCATCCCCATGTGATCTTGTAAGCTTTATATGGTGGCATGAATAGGCATTATCTAGTCTTTCACAGAGAACAGAGTGGAGAAGAACAATCTTTATCTTTATCCTTACAATCATAAAGCACATGACTCCCAGTTAGCGTATCAGTCCCCTTGGGGAAATTCAGCCCAGGTGCTGGCAGAGCACACACTTCTTGACTTCCTCATTTAATGGAGAAGCCAATGCTTGAGGAGAATTGCTGATTTTCCAGAAGAGCTAGCTCCTTCTCCGGGGTTGAGAAATACCACTTCAAAGACACTTTTCTTGACTGCACCCCTGCAGGTGATAGAGAGGAAATATCCACAAAGGCGAGTTAAACATTTTATTTACTTGTGATGTGGCAGATTCCATAGAACCAGGATCAAATCATAATAGTTTACCATACGGAATCCATTTCTATTCTTGCCCAATACCTGAATCCTAAAAGTACTGCTATGAACTTGATTTATTAACTTTCACTATGTTTTTCATACAAAAAAATAAAGAAACATAAAACAAAATCCCCTCTTTTTAAAAAATGTTTATTTATTTTTGAGAGAGAGACAGAGCACAAGCAGGGGAGGGGGCAGAGAGAGAGGAGACACAGAATCCAAAGCAGGTTCCAGGCTCTGAGCTGTCAGCACAGAGTTTGACGTGGGGCTCAAACTCATGCAGCGTGAAATTGTGACCTGAGCTAAAAGTTGGACACTTACCCAAGTGAGCCATCCAGGCGCCCCAATCCCTTCTCTCTTTTGATAAACAATTCTGGTCCGTTGCTGTTTGCCGAGTATCCGCTTAAGCTTGTAAGAAGGGCCGAAGAACTTGGGAATGAAATCACCAAAAACCCAAATTCGTTCACTTTGGATATTCCATGATATTGGTGGGTTCAAAATATATCCCATTTTTGTCTTAACCTGGTTGGGATTTACTTGCAACCCAGAGTACTAATTAATTCAGACTTTACTAACTTACATCTCTGTCTTCACCTGGCCCAGATTTGTAAGCAGATAATCTTACTCACATCATTTAGGTCAACAAGAACCAGGAGCCCCAGAGCATCCTTGGGCCAAAAGCTTCATCTATAGGGCAAAAGTTCAGGACCTGAAAACAGAGCAGTTAAGAGTCAGCCCTCACACAGTGAAGTTACTGATGGGTGTGTCCTAAGAGCAGAACAGAGTTCATTACAAAGGAAATGAAGTCATTCTTGGTTAATGAAGAGACACATCAGGAACATGAAAGTTGTCCAGCTTTGGGACTTGTGAAAAGCCAAGGGGCACTAACAAGTAGGGAAAGAGTGGTTTAGGTTTATTACAGCTCAAAGCACATTTGCACAGTCTCTGCCCTCAAGGAGTATTTAACCCAGTTGAATTGGGGTAGAAAGGAATTTTTAAGAGTTATCTAGCCCTTCCCCCCAGACTGCAGACAGAGCTACTTATTCCATTCTGTAGAGAAACCCTTTTTATCTTAGCACTGAGTAAGATCACTTCCACAGAGGAAAGTTGAAAATGGCACATACGTGTGTATGTGTAAATGTACATAAAGGTACTTAAATATGAATACCCCTCACTTCTTCCAGAATGCATTTAAGTGGTTCACAAGGATATGTAAAATATAAGCATGATGATGTCATATTTATCCTCTTAAGAGTCTGGAGTTGAACGACCTGGCTTTATATCCCAGCTCTACACTGACCTTGGACCTTAGAAAGTGACTTACTCTCTCTCTCCATCAGTTTCCTCATCAGTATAATGAAAATAATAATAGTTTTTATTATTAACAAGTAGTGCTTGTACTAGTACTTATTATGGTAGCTGTGATGTAGAGTTTTCCTGATTTTAATTAAGATAACCCATATAAGGCATTTATGACAGTGGTTGGTACCTAGACTCTGCCCTTCCCTCCACATGTTTTTTGTTGTTGTTTTTACTACTGATAGCCTATCATTAAAAAAAAAAAGTTTATTTACTTATTTTGAGAGAGACAGAAAGAGAGAAAGAGAAAGAGAGAAGGAGAACGCAAGCAGGGAAGGGTCAGAGAGAGGGAGAGAGAATCTTAAGCAGGCTCCATACTCAGCACAGAGCCCAACATGGGGCTCAGTCTCATGAACCATGAGATCATGACCTGAGGTGAAATCAAGAGGTGGATGCTTAACCTACTGAGTCACCCAGGAGTTCCCTGAGAGCCTATCTTTAAAGAAATGTCAATTCTTCCTCTAATGGTGAGAAGAAATGCTAAAATGTGTGGGCTGTTTGCTCCCTTATGTTTAAAAAAGGGAATAATGATTAGTGCTAGAATTTTATAAGAAGTAAAGTAGTGAGAGATTTTAGTCTACATCCTTGCATATAGTAAGTACACAATAAATGAAAGTTGTTATTACTATAAATATTATTATTGTCATTAATATTATAAAATGTACAATTTAAAAGCAAGGGTAAGAAATAAAGAATGATATGGATAGAGATATGAAAATAATCTGGGAAATTTGCTGAAATGTATTTAGTGTCTGCACATGGGTATACCATGCAATTAGATGTAGGTTTTTTAGTTGTCACCATAAAATGGGATTTACACAATCACAGTTGTTTATTCAACAAATAGTAATCACTACATAAGGTGGAACCTCCCTGGTTACTAAGACTTGGGAGTCATATCTCTCATGGACCCTCATAAAGAGTAGACTATATAGAGCAGAAAACAATTACCTTGACAGCATTCTCGTCATGGGCATTACTGTGAGACCAATTTCTTATGCATTGTGATATCACCACGGCAAAGTATAATTTAGCAAAATAATTCTATAGGGGCAGAGGGTGTTGGAAACTGTCCATGCTTCAAGTACCTACCTCATTTCAACCTACTTGATCCCAAGGAAACTGGATAATCTGGAAAAACTTCTTCATAATAAACTTCACATTCTTCAAGCAATCCTTCCTAAGTAGTGTCTCTCTCAACGAACTTTTGATTACTATTGAACAGTAAGACTAAATAGGCAGAGAGATAGTGAAAGACCGAGCAAAGCAGTAGATTACATTCTATTATGAAAGACATCATATAGTTAGTTTCCCTCATCAATTAATTCTAATACTCAACAACTCATTAGGAGGAAAGTCTAATTTGAATTCCTTTAAAAGAGGGTGAGCTTGGGGTGCCTGGGTGGTTCAATCAGTTAAGCGTCCGATTTCAAGTCAGGTCATGATCTTGCAGTCTGTGAGTTCAAGCCCCGTGTCAGGCTCTATGCTGACAGTTCAGAGCCTGGAGACTGCTTCGGATTCTGTGTCTTTCTCTCTCTCTCTCTCTCTCTCTGCCTCCACCCTGCTTGTGTTCTCCTCTCTCTCTCTCTCTCAAAAATAAAAAAAAAACACATTAAAAAAAATAAAAGTGTGTAAGCTCATTGCATACTACTCTATCCTCTGAGAAGATAGAGAGCATCTGGTCCATATTACATGTAGAATGACATATTATGTACTTGAAGATAACTCAAAGTTTCCTTCTGGTCATTTTGATACATATGGTGACCATAAGTTACTGTTGCTTGGATGGATCCAATGAGCTGTGACTTATCATAAATACTTATACTTTAAAAGATGAACTCTTTCTATTAAATATGATTCACATAGATTGAGGCAAAATATTTGCGCAGTTATCCTGATAGTAAAGGCAAAAGCACACACACTCCCTCCTAGATAAAATAATGAACACTTTATCCAAGCATAGGGATTGCATCTGAAAAGCAAAGCTCTAAAGAGTTGTAGCAAATACATATCTGTAAGAAGAGCTAGAAATAATTCTTCTTAAGCAAACATTATAACTGAGCATGTTAAACTCTGTTAAGCTTAGTTCAAGCTTGCTTAACAGTATTTACCTTGGGGCTGGATGTATTAAATTCTGAGATGCAATTCAAGTCAACAACTCAAATTCTCAAAGATCATGCTTAAAATTGAGGTTCTCTTTTCATAATGTAGTTTTTTCAAATTATTTTTGATTGTCTTGCCAATTTCTAATAACCACCAGCTGAAAATGTGATGAACTTTAGGTGTTCACAGCTGAAAAGGAAAAAAGTGTGATCTCAATATGCCTATCAATTTGCTATGTGATAAGGCAAGATTGGGTGGATCTTTTCAATTTTTGAAAACTGAGTCTAACTTCCAAGAGACCATTTGAGGCACTGTTTAATAAGCTTTTACCTGTCAGACGTAAGTGCAGGGGGCAAATTGCTATTTTGGGTTGATCCCATGCAGTGACAGTAGGGAACATTCTTTACATGTACCTCGCTGACCATAAGAGCTTGTTTGTGTAGACGTCCTAATCTTCTTTCCGAAGCAGAGCAGAAGGCAGCAAAGGTTCAGCTTCAAAATGAAGAAAGGCATAAACAGAAAAGAAGTCTCCAATGTTTTACCTACAGGAAACAAAATCATTTTTGCTTCCACATGGAAGGGGATAATTCTGATGTTTTCTCATGCTCATTCCCGCTCTGCCAAGTGTTCCAGAATATATAGAATTCATTTCCAGCACAAACTCAGGGAGAAAGGATTGGAGATGCTACCCTAGAAGCCAGTTTTGTTTGCCTGCTTTGGAGACGGGGACACAGTTATTGGGTATAGATATTTTGAGGGAGCTATGTAGAAAAGTGTTTTGTTTGTTTGTTTTTGTATTTTTATTTTTTTTCTTTTGCATTTGTGTGTGGTTGTCGTACAAATCACTTAGCAGATCATAAAAACCCTTCTTTGGTAAACGAACCTTTTGGCTTTTATTAAAATCCCAGTTCTTTATAGGTATTTGTGACTTGAATTGGGCAAGGTATAAACGTGGAATATACAAGCAGGACCTGGCACAAAGAGTCACAAGTATTCTTTCTACTAACATTCGAAATTATAATAATGTCATTCTTAAGGTTTTGTCCAATTCCATTTCTATCTATATTTTTTCTTCCCTGGAATTATAATGATAGAAAATTAGGAAAAATGAACATATATTTTTTCTCTAAGTATCTATAAGAGACTATGTAAAAGTCTACCTTATTTTCCAAGAAAAAGGGGTAAATACAGAAAGAGAAAACAGGAATTTCCAGTATCATTTTAATCAGAAATAGTTAATTTTATCAAGTAAGTGAATTCTACTCAATTTTGGGAAATGGCCAATAGGTGAGTATGAAGAAATTAGATCTGGTCAGACAGTCTGAATCTAAGAGCAATAAATTTTGTGCTAATGAGTATTTAATAAATATTTCCCCTTCCGGTTACCTATTGCTGCTTAACAAACCATCCATATACTTAGCAACTTAAGAAAACAATATTTTATCGTTTCTCACAATTCTGAGGGAAGGATGGGCATTTTTTCTGCTGCTGTCAGTCATATGGCTGTGGTCATTTGGCAGCTTGACTGGGGCTAGAGGGTCCAAGATGGCCTCTCTCACAAGCCTGGCAGTTGGTGCTGACTGTTGGCTGGGACATGTCATTTGGCCTCCAAGTGGCCTCTCATTCTCCAGTGGGCAAAACTGGTCTTCTTCACAGTCTGGTATAGGTTTTGGACTCTAAGATAGTAAGAGAGGAAGCAGTAGGGCCTATCAAGATCTGGGCTCCAGAATTTGCATTTCATCATTTCTGACACTTTCTGATCAACGAAAATAACAGATTTGGTTCAGGGTTGGTAAATCGATTCCACCTCTTTTTTAATGTCTTAACCCCCTATCCTATTTCATCTTTCTTTCCACCTCCCTCCCTCCCATCTTGATAGAAGGGGCAACAAAAAGCCTACAAAGAGTACGATTCATTAAGGGTCATTATTCTAACAACCTATCAAATTTCTGAATTCTTTATTTGATCAAAATAAAATGCATATTATAAAACATGTTTTTTGTAAGAGTGCTGCTTTCTGATTCCATAGTATGGCCATCAGTAGTTATTCTGTCTGCACATTACTTGGCACTTAACAGAAGCTCGAGGAATTTTCTTTGAATACATGAAAGAAATAGCAATATATAATACTATTATAAATACAAAAAGTGGAGTCAGATACACACTTGAAAAGCAGTTTTTAAAACATTCATGAGGAGTTTGAGTTAGACTTCTATGAGACTTCTGAGTTCCCTTCTTGAGTTCCTTGCCCTTTGATACTTGATACTGAATGAATGTTTGTTCTCCATAAAATAAAGCAATGGATTCAAGACTTTTCTCTGAATGTAAAGAACCATTTTAAGACAAGATCTTTGATTCCCATTGATTTATGATGATTAATCCATGTGAGGTTAACACACTCTCTTTCTTTAAAAAAAAAAGGTTGGGGCGCCTGGGTGGCTCAGTTAAGCGGCCGACTTCAGCTCAGGTCATGATCTCGCAGTCCATGAGTTTGAGCCCCGTGTTGGGCTCTGTGCTGACAGCTCGGAGCCTGGAGCCTGTTTCAGATTCTGTGTCTCCCTCTCCTTTAGATATCTTAGAGATATCTAAATGGATATATATATATATATATGTGTGTGTGTGTGTGTGTGTGTGTGTGTGTGTGTGTGTGTGTGTTGGCTACCCAGCATCTGAGCACTCTTCTGATTTTTAAGACCTCCCAGTGAAATCTGATAACAGGAAGTCGGATAGTCTCTATCGCAGCTAAAATATGTACCTCTAACGCCTCTAAGCCTTTAAATCTTGAGAGAATGATATAAAACACATGGATAGGGGCACTTGTACCCCAATGTTTATAGCAGCACTTTCAACAATAGCCAAATTATGGACAGAGCCTAAATGTCCATCAACTGATGAATGGATAAAGAAATTGTGGTTTATATATACAATGGAATACTACTTTGCAATGAGAAAGAATGAAATATGGCCTTTTGTAGCAACATGGATGGAACTGGAGAGTGTTATGCTAAGTGAAGTAAGTCATACAGAGAAAGACAGATACCATATGTTTTCATTCTTATGTGGATCCTGAGAAACTTAACAGAAGACCATGGGGGAGGGGAAGGGGAAAAAAAAAAAGAGGGAGGGAGGTAAACCATAAGAGACTCTAAAAACTGTGAATAAACTGAGGGTTGATGGGGGATGGGGGGAGGGGAAAGTGGGTGATGGGCATTGAGGGGGGCACCTGTTGGGATGAGCACTGGGTGTTGTATGGTAACCAATTTGACAATAAATTTCATATTAAAAAAATGAATAAATAAAATAAAATAAAATAATTCAGGATCCAATTAAGGATCAAATGTTACAAACACACACACACACACACACACACACACACACACACACAGATAATTGAGAAAATATTTATAACAAATGCAGTAACATTCCTACGAGTCAATCAGGGCAATCGGAAGTGGCCAGAAACAGTAGAGCCTGAGATGGTGTTCCTACCCAGACAGCTGTGGTATCAGTAAATTAGCCTGTCCCTGATTCTCAAACTCCCACTGGTTATCAGAGCCTGGTTTCTCAGGAGTCACATCCATAAATCACCTACTATCCTCTCAGAAATTTTCTTTCCTACTTGATTTTGTCACTCTCTGATGCTATGAGAATTGGCTAATACAGGGAATCACATATTTCTATGTTTTCTCCATTTAACTCAATCGTTCCAAATGATTTTAAAGTGAATCAAATGGATAAGTGAATGAACATCTGAAATTTTACCTATCTAATTTTGAATTCTATACATCAGGACTGACTAGAATATAATGAGTTTCCTGAAGAGTTAAGTATTTTCTGGAGGATTTCTTTTGACCTGAATTGGCCAGGTTATGAAAAGGAGCTATTGCATCCATATGTACTTTTGGAGATTTGGAGGCACCAAGCACTAACATATCATCCTCAGTAGGTCCCTTTCAATGGAGAAGAGACAAAGGAAACCAGAGGAGATCAGAGCATTTGTTTCATTACTCAAAGAAAAGGACTCAGTCATTAAAAAGTAATGCATCTTCTTACACGAAATACAATGCAGCTTTGCATGGTGGAGAAACAGATTCTGAAGCTAGGGTCCAAATTTTGTTTCTGCTGCTTAATACCTGTGTCACTTGGATGGAGTTACTGCTCATCTCTGTGCTTCCCTTTTCTTATCTGAAACTCTATAGCCAGGGGTGTATGAGGATTAAATGACTTAATATTTACAAAAGCACATATGCTCAGCACATGGTTGTCACTACATGTGTTTACTAAATAACTAATGCAAAAGTAGATGCTGTAAAACTGTACAGCATCTTACATAATTGTATCTAATCTCAAAACATGTTGTAAATTATAGCATCAGCAAAAATCTCTCCCTTTGTTGTAGGTATGAAAGTCAGGTATTAAAATAGAATGAACTCCTTGGTCAAGATCTATGGGGTAAAGCATTCACTCATTCATTCATTCATTCATTCATTCACTCAACCACAACACTGTGAAGACCTGTTTTATGCCAAGCACTATGCTACCCACTTGGCCTGGAAGGCAAATTCAGAGTCACTAAATTCAAGGGAGTTTCACTTAGAATCACTTACATGTCCTTACCCTCAAATAGTTGGGATCATCAAAACCCGTAAGTGAGAAATCTTTTCCCTGATGCACATCGAAGGCAGGGTTTGGCAAATTGTGTTTTTTCTGTAAAAAACCAGAATAAATGTTTCAGCTTTTTGGGCCCTATGGTGTCTCTTTGTTACAACTGTTCTACCCTGCCATAGTAGTACCTAAGCAGCCACAGACAATACATAAATGACAGGCAAAGAAAAACAGAGGACCAAATTTGGCTCACAGGCCATCGTGTGCCAATTCCTAGTCTAAAGGCTTATGATTGTCATTTTTATAAAAGAGTTAGTTACTCCTGAATCCCAGGAGCAAAAAACTCACCATCCACTTTTATTTGTTGACACACTCTTCCCCAGGCCTTAGTCAATGATTTAGAATAGCTACAAGAATAGAAGAAAGGACAAAGAAGCAGAAACCTACGGATGCCCTTTCAAGGCTTCTGTGGTACATTCTGATCAGGGGAAACTTCAAATTCTGAGTTGCACATTTCAATATGTTGCTAATCATGATTAATTCCTTTTGTATTCATCGTAGGAACATTAATCATGATTAATTAATTTGGTATGAATGTGGATATAACATTTAATTTCTCCCAAATTTCTGGGGAGCCTATTTCAATGAATAATTGAACAAAAGTGAGTTGCGGAAGGAAGGGAACAGAAAGTTTGCAATGCCAACCGCAACATGCAAGATGAAACGGTATAATTGGTACTGCTTTAATGCTATATTAATAAGTGATGGGTTCAGTAGGATATAAACACAGTATATGTGTCTCTTAATAATACCTTATAGTGAAAGAATTGTTATAAGCACACAAGAAACTCCAGAGCTAGGGAATGACACATCTCAGGCAAAATTGTTGCTGGCCCTCTACTCCTCACCTCTGATCCACTTTCCAGACAGAGTGACATTTTTCAATCATAACAGAGAAAAATTCTCTGTTGAAACTATTGATGTCTGAAATTGTTTCTTTATAATGTTTTTTGTACAAGGTCAAAACAACTGTTTGTCATCCCCCCCTTCTCTGTCTAATATGCATACGTTAGTGTCTTGGCAGAGTGTCAATTAGTGGCAAAATAATATCATTAATTGATATTAATGCATTCCCTCCCTAGTCCCAAATCAACATTTCAGTTTTTAAAAGGTGTTCCTTTTTCTAGGTAATATCACACATGATATCAAGAATTACCACATGGCACAGACTGAGGGCTGAAAAATATGAAATGGGCACAAACTACCTTCTATTACAATATCCTGAATCCACCACATTCCCTTGCTAACTTTAACTGTAAATGTTATTTTATTCCTTACCATTTTCTACTACTGTTGGTGACATTTTAAGGCCAAACCTATTGAAAAATTTCAAAACAGGAAAAAGAAAAGTTTGGACTGTTAAACCCCAGGACAAAGGAGTGCAATCAAGCAAGAAAAAAATTCTGTTTTCTTCTCTTCCTTCCCTTCTCCCTCCCTCCCTTTCTCCTTCTCCCCCCCTCCTCCTCCTCCTCCCTTTCTCCCTTTCCTTCCCCCTCTCCCTCCTCCCTCTCCCTTTCCTTCTTCTTCTTGTAAAAACCAAGTTGTCTTTCTCCCAACATAGTTTGCAATATAGCTTCACTGGGACACATCACTCACATCCTGAGGCCGCCATCTTAATTTAGGCTATTGTTGCTTCTCTAAGAACCAGCCCAAGGATGGACTACTCAATTTCTCTAGGTTAAGTCAGTTGTTCTTGTTGTGCACTCATGGTATTTTTCTCTTATCTCCACACACTATCTACCAGGTTGGATTGTAATTGATATCTACATATTTCCCTACACTTTAAGACCGTGAGCAACCTGAGAACAGGTTCTACAGTTAATTCATTATTGTGTCCTCTCTCTTAGTTTTGTGCCTTGTACACAACCTGACACATGGTCTAGTATGTGCAAAACATGTTTTTTGAGATGATGTCCTCACATCCTGGGCACTGGTTCAACTTCCTTCTGCTTGTCTGCTCCTTACATTGACCATCTTTCCTCAAATAGCATTTTCCTGTGTTAATTTTCAGTCTAAAAGTGTGCAGCAGTTTGATATTTTATATTATCAGAAAGCCTCTGTTGCTCAGCCTTTTACTATCTATCTAGTAATCTCACCAAAATAATTTCTCACTGCTATACCCAAAAGAGTATACACATGGTTCCTTCTCCCCCAACCCGCACCCGCAGATGGCTGATTTCTCTGTTTTTCTCTTTCAACTCTGTGCTATTTCCTCCTGAAGAACAAAACATAACAAACCAACCACAAGGATAAGAAAACCACTCAAACTTTCTGTTCTGGGACTCTACCCTTGTTTATTTCTTATCTGCCAAATAATTTTTGCTTACTAACCCTGTCTGAATACTGCCTTGTATATGCTCTTAAATCTCTTGTATAGGCATATCTTTTGTTTCTTATCTCCATTACATATTCCTTAATTGACATATAAGCAAAAAATTTGTTGTCGTTACTGTTGTTGTTTTGAACTAGTTTAGAGGGCAAAACATCTCTCCTCCTCATTCTTGTCCTGGTGGTTTGAGTGGGATTGACCCACCCCCAACTCCAGATGTGTGCCCTGATTGGTCCACTTCCCTTGGCCAAGGGATTGGTTCAAGGATGGAAATGTAATCTTATCATACTCAATGACTTACTAGAAGATGTTTATTGATATTCAGGAAAAGAAGCTTCTCTGGGGGCGCCTGGGTGGCTCAGTCAGTTAAGCATCGGACTTCGGCTCAGGTCATGATCTCACGGCTGGTAAGTTGGAGCTTCGCCTAGGGCGCTGTGCTGACAGCTCAGAGCCTGGAGCCTGCTTTGGATTCTGTGTCTCCCTCTCTCTCTGCCCCTCCCCTACTTGTGCTCTGTCTCTCTCAAAACAATAAACTAAAACAAATTTTTTTTTTTTTAAGAAGCTTCTCTCTTCTCTGAGAGTTAAGAATCTGTCTTTCTTTTCTGGCTGGCATGTTGAAGATGTGTCATCTAGAACCAATGGGGAGGCATTTTGGTATCCCGTGGAAGTGATGGAGCTGCTGTGCCCATTGGAACCCCCTTTTATGAAAAATAAGGGTGGATAGAGTGCAAGAAATTATACTCATGGTGATATTATTTGAACTGCAGGAGCAAGCCTCCACTAGAGCCAACCTCTGGCTTTTTTGGCATATGAGACAATAAATTCTCTTTACTGTGTGAGCCATTTTGCATTAAGTTTGCTGCCCCTGAAAGCGATAAGGTTCCTTATTGATGTGTAACAGCATGGACTGTGAGTCAGCACAGACCTGTATTTGAATCCCAACTGCATCTCATTATAACCAGACTAGTCAGGTAAAATCAGAGTCTCTGTCCTGGTTTTCTCATCTGAAAAAGGGAGATAACATCAATGTTTCAGAGTTTGTGTAACAATATGACATCTACAAATCTCCTGGTTCATGAAGGGGTTCAACTTATATTAGCTGCTGTTATCATCGGCTATCGGTTTAGATTAATCTACAAGTCCTAGTGCTTTACACTTTTATTGGCAATTCAGTTGTCGACAATGATTGTTAAAACATACACACACATATATATGTCCATGTACATCTATGATGTGTGTACATGTATGCGCACATATATCGGTATTCTGCGCCACCTGTCTCGAATGAGTCATGATTCACCAGAGGTGGGTGGCGAGTAGCTATTTGCAAAGCTGAATTATAAATCTCTGATTTAATAAACCTTCTAGAGCCACAGAGTTTTATTCCCACTCGACGAAGATCTGTGGAGCTCTTACCAAGTTGTGACAAGAGGCTATTTCTCCCCACTTTGATGAGCTCATACTATTGCTGGGCTGTATCTTGTAAATCAGGGGAAATCATCATACAAATTCTTCTGGAGGAATTGGATATGTCAGCTGATCTCTGCCCCATTAATTTCCAGTTGCTCATTTTGCAGAGATTATATTCGTTCCTCCCTGGGGTGGGAGCTGAAGGTAGAATGAGGGAGAGTGTAGGAGGGAGGAGAGGTTAATGGAAAGCCACACTGTTTTCTTGGTTTGTGCAGCCACAGTAGGAACTGAGGGAAACATCTTACCATGGATATGTGGTTCAGATATATTTCCATCGTGGAGGCTAGACTTTCATCTAAAAATCAAGAGGCCCAGACTTGATTTTTAGGTCTTACTAGTAATATAGCAAAAACAAGCAAGCTTAATCCTCTGTTTCCAAAAGGAGGGAAATGTAGTCATTGTTTTTCTGGTGATGGACCAGCACCTATGATTGGGAAGCAGTATCAGAAATGCTTAGGGGCAGATGGTTGATTTCACAATCATCTAGAACCAGGACCTGCTAAGTGTTTACCATCCTGAGATGTGAATGAGGACAAGGTGCTGGGGACGTAACTCCAGGTTTATCTGATGGCTTGTCAGCAAATGCTGTAACATTTTCATCACCCAGGCTGACAAGTTTTGCCGAATCAGGAAATAACTTGTTTTGAGGCGTGCAGATGTCTGTGTGTGTCTTGTAAACAATCTAGGGGGTGGGGGAATCGAACAACAAAGGGCAGCTTTGCAGATCACAGCCCAGGATGATTGCTTGACAGGTCTGTGCCAACTCTGCTGGTGAACAAATAAAATGAGCCATTCCCCTTCTCCGAGGACTCTGTATTTTTAAAGGGGGATAATAAATGCAAAGCTGTGTGAAGCCTGGCTGGGGGAAATGTGAAATCCATCTCCCATGATTTGCATAACATAATCAGCAGTGCTCTGATAATCAGGCTGGGGGAGGCAGTTGGAACATGTGTTCCATGGAGAGGTCCTGGAGCTGGCCCCAAAGTGCCTGCTGCGTGTTCCTGAGCTTGACCCCAGGTGACTGGCACCCCTTGAGACACTCCCTCTCACCAGGCTTGAAGATCACTAGAGCTGGCACCCTATCGATACTCACAGGTTCCTCCACAGTAAGCAGTGAGCACACTGCAGTGAGTTCTGCCTGTATTACCTGTGTCTGCCCTTTGAAAGAAACTGATGTTTGTCCAACTCGTAAGTATGTGTATGGTGACATGACTGAGTGGGAGCTTTTCACACTATTTCTTGCTTTGTGCACGAATGACTCATTTTTCAGGGATGCAGCTCTGGCCGTTTCAGAAGGTGTCTTGAGACTAAGGTAATTCATATCGTTGTAATTCTACAGCACGGAGTGCTACAGGGTCCACTTTGCATTAATGTTTCCATGGCAATCAGATACTTGACATTTTATTTAAACTATTAATCTAGAATGGCTCACCAGCCTATGAGAGGAAAATCAAAGCTCACGATTTCACTTCTGGAACCAGTACCAAACCAATAGGTAAGATGCATAATTAACTTTCACGGTTGCAAAAATCCGTAGTTGTGACAGGTGCTAAACACATCACAAAATAGAAGCTTACCCCAATCGCTCCCTTTGAGCCCTTCTTTTGTTACTTACATTCAAGAGAAATCACAAGGGCTGGCTTCTGAAGGTCTGCCCCCCCCCCTCCTTGCCAAGGCCCTCCATACCAGCCCCTGCACACTGTAACTCTAGAGTCAATTCAAACTGCATATGATTAAAAGATGGAAATATTCCCCATGGACATTGGGCAATTTATTTGTGAAAAAGATTTAATGAAGAATTTCAAAGCAGCCAGTGCCCTACAAAGAAAGCTCATTTGTGAATCTCTGTGTTCTCTCTGCTGCCCTGAGAGCATCTGAGGGGAGGAGGAGGAACCAGTGCCCTGCAGCTATTGCCAAGTGTATCACATGTGAGTTTCTCAAGATATAAATATTCCCAGGCAGCTAAAGGCATTAGAACAGGCTGTTTTTAGATGGTCACCTCTAGTCTGGGCCTCCCTTGGCCAATTTGGGAGAAAGGCTGTCTGCCTTCCGTCTCCTCAAGGTCCTTCCCGCTCCAGGTTCCCCGTCCCTAATGGCATCCTCTGACCCTGGATATCTCAAGACAAAGCCACACAGGCTCTGTGCTGAAGATCTCTGCTTTTTCACTATCACCAAATAACCTTGTCTCATCTTACTATCATTTAGTATCTGGATCCCAGCTGATACAAAACCCCTCACTCATATGAAAATGGGTAAGAAAGGATAATAAAATTCAGTTTCCCGGAACATTTAAACTTCAGAGTAAGAAGGCATCTGAATTCAAAGCCTCTCTTACTAGCTCCTTGATCTTGGACACATTATTTAAATTCCTTGAGCCTCAGGCATCTCACATGTAATTTGGAGAAAATAACTTCTCACTTAAAGACTTCTTCAGTTTCTGTGGATTTAATAAGATTATGAATATAATGCTCTTAAATGCACTTAAAAATACTGATTATTATTTGTAGCAGAGGAAAACCAATGACACAACATCTTTACTCAAACAAATAAATTCTAATGGAGAATTGACTGGACCCACCCCCCAATGTGCAAGAGAGGACTGGTCAAGGGGCTGGCTTTCAGGGATCTTAAAATTGCATCAAAGAAGAGTTAGCCACAATTCAATATAATTTTAGTCGACATCCCTGCAGTTTTGTAGAAATTGACAAACTGACTCTAAAATTGATATGGAAATGCAAATGACCTAGAACAATCAAAACAGTCATTAAAAAAAAAAAAGAGCAAAGTAAGACCTAAATTGTCTGATTTCAAGATTTACTATAAGGCTACAGTAATCAAGAATAGTACTGGCATCAACATGTAGATCAATGCAACAGAATAGAGTACCCAGAAATTAACCCATTCCTAGAGAGTAATTTGATTTTTGATGAAGATGCCAAAGCAAACCAATTAGAAAAGGAAAATCTTTTTAATAAATGTCGCTGGAACAAATGGGTATCCCTATGGAAAAAACAAACAAAAAAACCCAGGAACCCCCATCCCTACATTACAGCATACACAAAAATTAATTCAAGATGGAGCATAACTAAAGGTTAAGTCTAGAGAAACACATAGGAGAACATCTTCATGAGTTGGGGGTAGAAAAAGGTTTCTTAGGTCACAGAAAACAATAATCATCAAAAGTGAGTAACTTTGACTACATCAAGTTAACAACTTCTCATCTGCTTATTTAAAAACTCACTTAAGACAATAAATAGGCAAGCCACAGACAGGGAGAAAATGTTTGCAAAGCATATCTGACAAAGGACTCCATATCCAGGGCATATAAAAAAATCATACACTTCAGTAATAAAAACACCAAAACTCTATAGAATATAAACAAAATATTTGAGAACTTGGCATAAGAAGATACATGAGGCACCTGGGTGGCTCAGCCAGTTAAGCAACTGACTCTTAATTTTTTTCTTATGTTTGTTTGTTTGTTTATTTAATGTTTATTTATTTTTGAGAGGAGGGGAGGGGCACAGAGAGAGAGAGAGACAGAATCTGAAGCAGGCTCCAGGCTCTGAGCTGTCAGCACAGAGCCTGCTGCAGGGCTTGAACTCACAGACCACAAGATCAAGATATGAGCAGAAGTCGGATGTTAACTCACTGAGCCACCCAGGTGACTGATCTTGATATAGGCTCAGGTCATGATTTTGTGGTTTGTGGGTTAGAGCCCCACATAGGGTTCCACGCTGATAGCACAGAGCCTGCTTGGGATCCTCTCTCCCTCTCTCTCTCTAACCCTTCCTGCTCATGCTCTCTCTCTCTCTCTCTCTCTCTCTCTCTCTCTCTCTCTCTCTCAAAATAAATAAATAAACCTTAAAAAGAAAAAAAAGAGGCATGGGTACTATTTTCATCTGGATAGCAATTTGGGCAATGTGTGCATTTATTAAAAATTTGTGAAAGTCTCTAAGAGTTACACATTTCATGATCTATGAACTGTATGCCAAAAGAAAAACCTTAAACAAATATTGAATTTTAGTTAATAATATGTATGCTGAAGTGTTAGGAGGAAGTGTATTGGTGTCTGCAATTTGCTTTGAAAGGTGACAAAAAATGAGATGGTTCTAAGTATGGCTAGAGCAACGGATAAAACAAATAGATATGCTATAAAGTAAGCATAATGAAATGTGAATGGTAGAATCCGGAGGATGTTCTCTTTCATGTGTATATTTGACAATTTTCAAAATAAAATGTAGGGAAAAAAGTGTTACTCACTGCTTCTGTTTACTTGCAATTACTCAAAGAACTCTCGAAAGGCAGTTTCCACGTTACATGCTTTGGTCTTTGCAGTGATTAAATTCTATCTGTTCATTTGCTTGACAAACAATTCCGGGACGATCTGCTATGCAGTGGGCACTAGGCTAGGCACTGGCGATCAAGTAGTGAATGAGATAGTCATGGACTCTGCCCTTCAGCTTACATTCTATGGGTGCCAATATTTAATAAGCAGATGCATAGACTAATTACAAATGGTGATCTGTCATGAAAAGAATCAACCACAGGGCTGAGACTGAGGAGGCCAAGGGGACAACTGGTCTTACAGAGGATGGTCACAAAGGGCCAGTCCCGTAAGCTGAGGCTATTTGGAAAGCCACGGGAAGACCAACCCTGTGGAAGGTATGAGGTGTGCAAGACTCCAGGAGTCCTCAAACAGCTGAAAGACTGGTGAGGCTGGCAAGGGAGTGGAATACAAAAGGAAGGTGGAGAATCAGACAGGAACAGCGTCAGTGGAGCCTTAAAACTCTTTACAAGGAATATTATTCTAGTGCAATGGGAAGGCACCGGAGAATTTGAATCAGAGTATGATGTGATCAGATTTATGTTTTAAAATCAGTGTCCCTGGGGCACCAGGGGACACTGTGGGCACCAGGCTCCGTGGGTTAAGCTCCCGGCTCTTGATTTTGGCTCAGGTCGTGATTTTATAGTTCGTGAGCTCAATCCCTGCGTCGGGCTCTGTGCTAACAGCATGGAACCTGCTTGGGATTTTTTCTCTCCCTCTCAATCTGCCCCTGTCCTGCTCTCCGTCTCTCAAAAATAAATAAATAAACTTAAAAAAAGTAAAAATTAAAAAAATAATAAAATAAAATCAGTGTCCCTGTTATGGCAAGCAAGCAATACACAGAATGCTAGAGTCCAAATACAGAGACCAGTTGGAGAGCCTGAATGGCCTGGACTAAGATGGTGGCCATGGGGAATGGAAGAAAGTAGACGGACCGGCAATGTGTTCTGCCTAGCAATGCCTATTTGGGTTCTAGTTCTCTGCTGAGCTATACATACGTACCTGAAAGCAGAGAGCAGTTTCTTAACTAAATGCCATAATTGTACCCTGGAGTCAGCATGGAACTGAGTTTGCAAAAAGTGTTTCAGCCCGCCCAGGAAGCAGAACAGAGCAGTGCAGGTGAGGCATCTTTACACTCACTTCTTGTCCAAATCCAGGGTGCTGGTGTTCCTGTCATACTCTCACTATGTTAGTGGACTGTGTATTAAGATCTTTTATTTTATTTATTTTTTTTTAATTTTTTTTTCAACTTTTTTTTTTTTTTTTTTTTGGGACAGAGAGAGACAGAGCATGAACGGGGGAGGGGCAGAGAGAGAGGGAGCCACAGAATCGGAAACAGGCTCCAGGCTCCGAGCCATCAGCCCAGAGCCTGACGCGGGGCTCGAGCTCACGGACCGCGAGATCGTGACCTGGCTGAAGCGGACGCTTAACCGACTGCGCCACCCAGGCGCCCCTATTAAGATCTTTTAAAGATCAGTTTGTCGAGAGTCTTGTTTATGTCTACCTGGGCTAAATCAAGTGGAGCTCTCAAAATCCTCAATACTATTATCAACGAAGCTCTGTTAAAGACCACCGCCACTGGAGAAAACAGGAGTCTTTTTGGCTTGTTTGTTTTTTTTTTTTTTAAACTAATCCTCCAGATTGCTTGTCAGTCTGGATTAATCAAAATCATCAGATAACTACTCAGTAGTGTTCCACTTCTCTCACATAGAAGCAGTCATAGTATTTCATCTTTTAAAAATTATAAAATAAAACATCATGGCAATCTGGCTCACACATCTGTCACCACACTGTTTGCCAGGGCTAATTTGGCTCATTTGGTTAAGTTAGCTGGCTAGGCAGCACCCCTACGTTGTTCACACTTTATCTTCCATTCTGTGAGAACAGTCTTCTCTGATTGAGAAGCTCACATAGGTGTTCTTCCCTTTGAGATCTCTGAATAGTACTTTTAAAACTGGCTTTGTTATGGTTAGAATCGAAGGATGGCTGGCATTTACATACAAAGAACGGAACTACAATTCCTTTTACCTGTCTGCTAGGAAGAACACTCCCGGTAGGTTGAAGTGAAAAACCTCTGTCTTAAAGGTGTATGTCAGGCAAGGAAGATATTCCCAGGCTAGATATGAAAACTTATTTTCCTTAGGTAATTGGCACTGGAGTCTTAATGAAGGTAAAATAACCTTTCCTCAAACAAGCAAAGGGTCACACTCTTAATATAACATGCGAACACAAGTGTAATTCAAAGATGTACAGTCTGAACCTTCATGCCTCACCATTCCTTTCTATGGGCCCAATATACTTTTTTGCAAAGGCATACACCATATCTCAATTTCTTATGGAGAAAGAAGTTGGCTACCACGTTCTGTTTTCTAGCCAGCAGGACACTATTAGGCCCCTCCCGCCTCCCCCGGGGAAGGGTCTGTGCAACCAAGTTGTTCCTCTGACAAAATACAATGGATTTGCTATGAAACATCTGAGGTTTACTTGGTCTTCCTTGTAACCAGGATACCCGTATGCTGGATGGTTTAGCTGGGGTTTGGAGAAAAGTGGTACACACGGGGACAAAAGTCTTTGGTTTCTTCTTCCTTGTGGTCCAGGCAAGGCAGCAAAGGTCATCCCTCCTCCCTTGTGCTTGTGTTCAAGGAAACTGCAAAGTTAAGAAAGAACAGGGACCATCAAGCAGGACTTCCGGGTCCTGCTTTCATTTTTAACCTGAGTTGAAAACACGGGGAATGGTAGACCTTATTGGTAACCCTTTAAACTGAAGTCAAAGGGTTCAAAAAGAAAAGGAGAGCCTATGAAATATATACTAAAGGCAGAAACCACAGTGAGAAAGGGAAGTAATCTGTGATTTGGGATAGATGCCTTTGACATATTCATTGATCTCAGTGACTTGCAGAGTGCTGATAGCACTCTGGCCTCAGGGTGAGGTGCCTTGCCAGCTTCCAGATCAAAGGAGCGCCTAGGTGCTGAATCCCTGGCGTACTCCCAAGCAAAAGTGCCTGGAGCCACATTTGCTAATTACAGGTTGTGTTCTGCTGTTTCCAAACAGGGTGAAAGTGACAGAAGTTTAACTGTGAATAATTACACACTTGAATAAGTATGTGATTAGCACTATTTGTTGTGGTTGGGACTGGAGTGACGGGACAAGAATGGAGTGATTGCATTATTTACAGCTTAATTGTAGACAAGTAATTACTTATGTAAGCTGATGGTGTGGGGTCAGAGAGGACCTGCAGAAGAATGTAGATGATCTGAAATTCAGCTTCTCAAATCAGTCACCCCGCCCCCATCCCTTCTGAGCAGGATAAAGAGAATGAACTATGCATTTCTTGAATGAAATGCTTTGGAATGTTAAATGTCTTGTTCAGTCTAAGCACAGGATCGGCAGAGACATTTTAAAATCTCAGCTTCGAAAGTAATAAATCACAAATGCCACCTAGTGGTTCTTGGTATCCAGCGGCTGCTTTATCTGTTCAGTGTAGCCAGACTCCAGTTCGGGGGGGTGGGGCGGGGAGGATTTTTCTAATGGAGGAGGCGGGTATTCCAGGTAAGGATTGAGTTGAATGGACCAGAACTCAAAGTCCATCAGTCCGTCCCTAGGACTTTCCTTACCCTGCCTGCCTCTCCCCATTCAGCCTTAAAACCTGCCTACCCAGATCGTTCCAGTCTCAAACACTGCCTTATCTTACACCACTATAGCTTCTAGAGGTACTGTGGACATCTGACTGCAAATCACTTTGTACTTTGTATTTTCTCCAAGCCGCTAAAATAATAAATGTAAAGTCAATAGTTTTTCTGATTTGGGAGTAGACTCATTGTTGTGTTTCCTTGGTCACCACTTGTCATTCACCAGGAGTCGAAAGCCACTTTCTCAACTACTGTGCTCCAGCATTCATATCTAGATTTGAATCTGGAGGGATCCTGTTGCCACAAACTCTCTTCAGGAAGAGTGTCTGTTTGAAACGTGCATTGGAGGGGAGGAGCAGAGAGAATAAGTTTCTTGCAGTCCAGACTTACTTATTTTCACACACTCCCTCCCCTGAGCTTCTTCTCATGATTTGGTCAAAAAATAAATAGAAGAGTCAATTTTCCTTAACAGCTCAAAGCTGTACGAGTAAAATTCCTTGAACAGGGCCCAGAGAATATTGCTGTAAACCCACCAGCACAAGCTGAGATGTAATCAGCCTGTTGCATGTGGCTTATGCAGATGCCACCTTCACCAACCAGCAAGGTTGTCTTTGGAGGCTCTGTTTCTCTGGCCATAACCCTGGGAAAAATGGAATGGTGGTGATCCTAACTGTCCCAAGCCAGCACTCAAGGGTGCCACTTGTAGAGGGTGACCACTTACCGTTTAGAGAGAGCTACAATTTCGTACATCGTTTGTCATTTCCTATTGTGGGTCCATTTCCTTCTGTGCTCATGACGCTCTTCAGAATATCCATGCCACTTCTTTTTGGGGACATTCTACAGATGACTACTCCTACCCCACCTGGGGCAATGTTTTTCATTCTCAGGATTGCCTTCACACTCTTGGATACTATCACCCCTCAAAGTATGTCCAATTAGATCAAGCACTTTCTATGTACTTTTTTAAAAGAAGTTTATTTACTTATTTTGAGAGAGAGAGAGAGAGAGAGAGAGAGAGAGAGAGAACAAGAGGGAGAGGAGAAGAGAGAAGGAGAGACAGAATCCCAAGCAGGGTCCACACCATCAGCACAGAGCCTGATGTGAGGCTCAAACTCACGAATCATGAGATCATGACCTGGGCCGAGGTGAAGAGCTGGATGCTCAACCGACTAAGCCACCCTGGAGCCCCAAAGGTCAAACACTTTCTTTCCACAGGGACATCACTTATTGGTATGTCATCAGAAGTCTCTTTCCTTCTCCAAATTAGGGATATCACCCTTAGGTAATTGTTTTGTTTTCTATATTTCTGATACTTTGACATCTGGAGCTTAGCTAACCTTGTAGCCAATTCCTAGAGATGGGAAACAACTCATCTGCTAAGGGTCCTTTCTGTCCTACCAATCAGGCTTTTACACTCCAGGCCACTACTGTCTACTTCAGGCGCCCAGGGCCATGTACCAGATAACTAGAGACAATCATTATAGCCCAGAGCCCACTAAAATTATTCAAACTACCCTTGCCCATTTCTTCCCTCAGAAACCAGAATAAAGGCTCATGCCCACGCTTTCCTCTTGCTTCCCTCTGCTGACTGACCTTGGAGCATCCTGATGTAACCCTGCACAGTATGGCATGCCCTTCCTCATGGGAACTGTAAGTAACAAACTGTTGTTTCAAAGGCAGCCACCTCCCGATCTGTAGCCTTTACCATACCTGAATAATAGCAAAACCTACATTTAAAAGCAGAGAGCCCGGGGCACCTGGGCAGCTCAATCAGTTGAGCATCTGACTCTTGATTTCAGCTCTGATCATGATCTCATGGTTCATGAGATCAAGCCCCATGTGGGGCTCTGCGCTGACAGCATGGAGCCTGCTGGAGATTCTCTGTCTCTTTCTCTCTCTCTCTGCCCCCCCCCACTCTCTCCCTCTTTCAAAAATAAATAAACATTTACAAAATAAATAAGAGCAGATAGCCTGTGTCTATACCGAGCCATACTACTTCAGAATGTTTAGTCCAAGAAATTATCACCATCTCCTTCTTCCTCAGAGTTCTCTTCCCAAATTCCCACTGAACAACATACTCATCTTGTAGGAGGAAAGCCTCATTTCTTGTGTTGGGCTGCCACATGCCAACTTAGTCTTCACTGTTCTCCTCACTCTGTCACAGTCCCCACCCTGCCCACCAAAGGGCGTATCTTTTTCTTAGAAATGGTTGACCCTTCCTGCCTCATACGCTTAAATCCCCTGCTCATTCAGCAACAGTCCTTTTCAAACTATTCTTTATCTCCTTCACTTCACCATTCTGATTTTGTGCTTGTATTTGCCTTAAAATATCTAAAATGGGCCACATATTTTGAAAAACAGAGTTTGGCCTCCAGCCAAACAGCACAGTGCTGAAATGGAACCATCATTGTGAAAGGGGAGGCTCAGTGGATGGTCAGCTTGGAGCTTGGCCCCCCAGCTCTGCAAAGGACAAACTGAGTGATTTTGGCCAAATCTTATGTTTCTCAATGTGAACTAGGACACTGAGTTGTATGATTCTCAAGAAACATCCTTGGAAGGGACACAGTGTACTCTTTGCAAGTGTCCCCTCATGGGATTCCTTTGGGAGAGTTCCAAATGAGTCGAAAAAGACACACACTCCTGCAGTCAATAAACACCTCTTTCCACATCCTTCTTGTTTTCTTTGTGGTGTTGTCTTCTGATATTCAACCTTTATAATCTATATGCCATCGATTCTATTTCTTTCTCCATTACTGCGCTTTCTGGCAAATCTGATAGATGCTGGTGGCCCGGGAGTGACTGACATGAAGAAACCTCAGATCCAGCTGAATTACATAGCTGGTCTCAAGGACCCATGTCAGGCAAGCAGTGTCCGACCATTTCCACAGAGAGCTGCTCCTTTAGGGTTTTGTATCTTTCAAAGAACAGGCAACAGTGCCTTCTGTGTAAGGGCTGGTTCAGACCACATTCTTTCCAAATAAGTCAGTCAGCAGTGCTTCTGATGTCTTCTGCCTTCTTAGATCTTCTCCAGTCAGTATTTTTCTGCAGTACGAACACTGGTTTTATACATTGATGCCAGTAAGGAAATCCTATTCTTATCACAATGGTTTCCCTCAGCGCTGTGCCTCCTAAAACCACAGACAAGGTGTGCTCTGACTGAAAATATGTTGAAGGTTGCTGAACATCAGCATGACCCTGGTCATTGCTGCTAAAGTTAATCGAGTAAATAAAGGGTGTTTCGCTTTCTCCTCTTTGCTTTCTCAGTTGAACAGAGGTGAAATAAACCTATCCTGAAAGAACTAAGCCTACAGTATTTGTTTCTTTTTTAGAAAGAGAGAGAGCGCAAGCGGGAGAGAGAGGGAGAGAATCTTAGGTCGCCTCCACACTCAGCACAGAGCCCTACACAGGGCTCCATCCCATGACCCTGGGATCATGATCTGAGCCGAAATCAAGAGTCAGACACTGTACAACAACAGAAAACTTTATAGATGAAGATGTTGTGTGTGTGTGTGCATGCATGTGCATGCATGTGCGCATCGACTAGCGAGGTAAAAAAAATGACCATGTATTATCAAATGCAAAGGATGCTGGTATTTGTTAATGCTCAATTCCTAGCTGGAAAAAAAAATAAAAAAGAGTCAGATGCTCAACCGACTAAGGCACCCAGGTGAACCAAGCCTATGGTATTTCCAAAATTAATGTAAGTTAGCTTTTTGTGGAAAAGTTTGGGGTGGGAACAGTGAGAGCCTTTAGGGCATCTATTACTTTCATTTCATAGCCATGAGTGCAAGGTGTTCTATCCCCCATCGCTTGAGCAGCCAGACATTAAAATACCAATCAGAAGAGAAATGCTAAATTGCTGGTGACTGCAATGCATAAACTACGTTTAATCATTTACTTTGAATCTCTTTAAGACGATAATACCCTAGCCTATAAGAGAATCAATATGTAGCATTAAAACAGGATTTGATGGCACATAATACAATATGTAAAAGCACAATGGAAAAGATTCTTGCAAGAACAGCTCAGCCCTGAGTAGAAACGGGTAAGAAGTGATAGAATTTCCACTCTCCTGTTTTTCAAGAAGCGATGTTTCTTTCTTTCTTTCTTTCTTTCTTTCTTTCTTTCTTTCTTTCTTTCTCTTTCTTTCTTTCTTTCTTTCTTTCTTTCTTTCTTTCTTTGAAAGAGAATGTTCTATTCTATCAAAAGCTGTGAACTCCATGAGGCAATTGAGCTTAAATGCTTGATTAGTCTTTACATAACTGTAGAATATGGCTTGGGGGGCAGGGCAGTATGATCATAATCCCCACTGTAGTAAAGTGGAAGCTCAATGTCAAGAGGTGCCATGCCAAATCAACAAGTGAATGTCCCAGGGTACTTGTTGATGGGAATTATCACTCTTCCTTACTCATTTTCCACCTCCAGCAAAAACAGCAAGGTCTCTGGCTTGGAACCAGGTTAAAAGGAGCAGCAGCAGTTCAAGAGAGGATAAAAGAAAGGGGAAAGGAATGCTCATGGGGTCACCTCTCTGAGAGCATTTGGATGGTGAGTCAATTGGGTTTGTACCACACAAATGGGGGTGCAACTGAGCTCATTGTGGGGGTGGGGGACAGTTTCTAAAGCACGCACCTTCCAAGATCCCTCTAGGTACTTCTCTGATATTGCCAAGTATTTGGGTTTAGTAAGAGCGGGCTTTACTGGGATTTAGGCTTGGCCACTAACTTGCTGACTTGGAGGCTTCAGATCTTTCAAAATTGTATACAAACCATTTCCTATCCCCAAGGACTTCCTGGTGTTAGTGAGTCAATGACTCAGATGTGCTTTGAGCTCCTTGGCAAAGTTCAAATATCCCAAGGCTGTTACTCTGTGCAAGATTTCCTGACTCCAGTTGGTTCAACAGCAGTTACATCCAATGCCAATCTCTTCGTGCCGGGACAGGTAGAAAACTGGGATATCCTTGGTTCAACCACCCTATAACCTGCGGCAGTCTGGCGCAGAATGGTTTTGTGGATGGATGAGCATGTGTTCTTATTTCCAAGGATGCTACAGAGTACTGCCACGCTCATTTCCTACCTCCTGGGACTTCTGTGAGGTTTGTCATGATTATTCCAGCCGTGCACCAGAGAATTCAAGAGCTTTGGAAGTATAAAACATATTTAGTGTTTGCCGGTGACTAACAGGGCTTTCAGTTTGCCATTTACTTTAAGTTTGTGAGTTTCTTCCTCATGGAATTCATGCTGAATGTACTTAGGAGGTGAAAGTTGGTGAGGTGAAACATCTTGAAAGTATTTTGGTAATTCTTTTTCAAAAATTTTATATTGTTGGGGCGCCTGGGTGGCTCAGTCGGTTGGGCGACCGACTTCGGCTCAGGTCATGATCTCACAGTCTGTGAGTTCGAGCCCCGCATCGGGCTCTGTGCTGACAGCTCAGAACCTGGAGCCTGTTTCAGATTCTGTGTCTCCCTTGCTCTCTGACCCTCCCCCGTTCATGCTCTTTCTCTGTCTCAAAAATAAATAAAAGTAAAAAAAAAAATTAAAAAAAAGAAAATTTTATATTGTTTAACTCATAAGTGCACAAGGAACTTGAATATACTATCGGTAGACACAGCTTTACTGTGGTTTTCCTCAGTTAGGATGTTGTCGCATTCCAATATCCTTTCTCTCTCATTTCCTCATCTGCCTGACCCTGGGACGATGTCTACATCCACGGCCTCAGCTGAACTCCACACCAAACTATATGGCAGGATGTTCTATAGCCGCCAATCAAAGATGAAACTATTTTCAAACTAAAATTTGCATTTCTTCTACCTAATCTTGGAAATTTGGAGTCACACTTAAGTCTCCTACTTTCACATCCCCAACACCCATTTCATTACCATGTTCTGATATTGTATCTACTTAACAGCATAGATACCACTTTGTCCTCTCGATCCACACTGCCACTAATGTCTGGAATATTATAAAATCCTCCTATCACTTCTACTGACTCAGTCTCACTTCTAATCCCTCAGCTTACTGTCAGAGTGATCTTTCTAATACAAAATTCCCATCATGCTTAAAATCCTTCAGTAGTTCCCCCATTGTGTTCATGCAGAATCTGTTCTGACTCTTTTGTCCATTTGCATCTCTTATAAGCTCCTAATACTCACCTAATACTCACCTGCTCCCAGTCATACCGAAGTATTTGCATTTTAAAAACAGCCGTGTTCTCTCATGCCTCTGCCCTTGAGCCAATTCTCTATTTCCAGACTGACTTTCCAGCCACCTTTTTTTCCATTAAGTATGACTGTCTATTACCTGTCCTTCAAGATTCACTTCAGTTGTTTCCTGGAGAATCAGAGGATCTTCTCAAAACTCCCTGATCCGGGCTGCATACCTCCTGCTTTGAGCACCAAAGTACCCTGTGCACACCTCAGCCAGAGCAACTATCACACACTATTGTTTTACAGTATTGGCTTATACGTGTCTCTCTCCACTGCTCCCGTGGACTCTCAGAGTCCTGGTTTTCACTTTTATTTTTTAATCTCTTTATTCCTAAAGCCTAGCTTAATATCGGGCACACAGTAAGGAATCAAACCGAGAAGAAACTCAGATTTTGAGGAAGTAAACTTCCTTTTCCTCTGATGGAAGGTATATTTGGCCAGTTGTAAAGAATGACAAGTATAAAATCCATTTAATAAAAAAGCATAGGGGTAGGATTGTGGTTTCGTGTCCTGGAGTACCGAGTGAGTATATCATCAAAAAGATTCTTATAGAATCTGCACAAAGCAGATCTGGTAATTTAAGCTAAGACATGGATTAGAATTGCCCCTAAAACAGAAAACAGGAAAATGTTTGGAAACCCAAATAAAGTGTGGCTGAGAAAGGAATGTTCACCCAGTATTCCATCAGTTTTCCTACATTTCTTAACACCCTTGCTATTAGATTCGACCATGGAAACAGTCTGGGCTAACAAAATGTGACACGTATAAGAATAGGCAGTAAAAGGCCTACGCATGAGTCTTTCTCTCTTCTGATGCCAGGGCAATTGAAGAGATGAGTCTGTACATGTTGGATCCACAAGAAGGTAGTGTTCTATCACTTTGGGTGACGTTATGGGACAGAGCCTTGTGCAGACTAACATGAGAGATAAAATGTATTATACTAAACCCCTGAGATTTGGGGAGGTGTTTGTTATTGCAGCATAACCTATAGTATCCTAATACAGAGAGGATTTGGAAGAAAATAAATGAAATAGAAATGTCCCTCTTAAGATTGGATGATAGTAATTTGATGCAGACAAGTTGATGTCTTTCTCCAAAGACGTGTGGACCTGAATTTCTCTATAGTATACTGTTGAGGGACGATTCTCCACGGATCTCCCTTACCTTTGCATGTCTTATGATCAGAGGAACTGTCTATCTCTACTGTCTTTTTCTGTACTATCTTTTCAAGAATGTTTGTATGGTGAACCTCCATGGACAATAGACATAGTGTCCCTCTATGGAGCAACGGGTAGTGTTACTTTCAGCCCTGGAAGATAGGAGATATTATATCACTCTGGAACAATGGACAGCCATGCTTATGCTATCTACACCCAGTATAAGAGATTGAGGCACCCACTGCCTGTACAGGGCTGCCTGGCCCTCTTCATGTTGCCCTTTGGGAATTGGGGCTTGGGAACTGGTGCAGGAAAATGCTGATATTCTGGCTACTACAAGTTTGTGAGTAATAGACACCTTTGTTTATGAGCCAGGATTCTCATGTCTTCTGCCAGCATCCAGGAAACTATGGCAGAGTATCTCATTATTTTGTAAGTCAGGTAAAATCTCACACCCTTCTCATTTCTTGACAAATACTAGGGAAATCAAGTTGAATTTAAGGACAAGGCTTGACTTAATGGCAGCTAGTTGTATAATACTCTTCCTGAGAATCAAATGTATCATAGATAAGGAAGAGACTTCTCCAGCTCAGAGCTGCTGAGACCTCCATCGGCATACAAAAAAATTGATCTCCAAGAGAGTGATTCGTGACTCAGGTAGGAAAATGCCGTTCATGTGCAGCAGATAAGGCATTAGGGAAAAAAAAACTTTTAGGGTCAGAGTAGGTTCAGAGTATAAGTACAGCGCTGTGAATTCTAGAACATGATGGTATTTTCTGAGTGCCTATGGGAGTAGAAGAGGAGAAGGTGCACAGAGGAAAAAAATCACTTTAGAAAATATTTCTGCATCACCATATGTAACATCATGCACATACCCAAGATCTAACACTTCCGCTTCCAGATATATTCTCTACAGAAACGATTCTACAAATGCATCAGGATATCACAAGAATATTCACAACAGCACTTTATGTTATAATGGAATATTGGCAACAACCCAAACGACAAGTGACAGGAGGCTGTATAAATAAATTACATCACAGTCCTACAATAGAATATTATTTGGCAGTAAAAATGAATCAACATAAATGAATCCTAGACCATAAAGAACAAGTCAGTAAAGAACATGTACATACAATATTTTTCAATGTTTATAAAGCTCAAAACAAACAGAACTGACAATAGAGTGTTTACAGGAGTGTTTTTAAAACTATTTGACAACTGGCCAAAGGAAGGAATCTATTTGACACTGTGATCCATGGACCACTGTAAGAAATGACTTCACACACCAACATGCACACACAAGTACACATATTACTTAACCCCTACCATGTCCAGTGTACTCTGGTGATATCCATTCCATTGTATTATATATCATTAAAACCTAATTCTGGTAGTGACCCATTATTTTGATTTCATAGTCATAACCTGCAGTTGGAAAACCATTGACTTAGGGTTAGTTATGTATGTAGTAAAGCTACAAATAAAAGCAATAGAACAATACACAGAATACATGATAGTGGTGAATGGCAGAAAATGGGGTTGTGGTGAGAGGAGCCCACAGGTAGTATAGTGAGGTTGATAATATTCTACTTTAAACTATTGTGTTGAGTTCATGAATATTTATTTCATTACTTTGCTTAATTATATATTTACGTTGCATATATTATGTGCATGCATCAATTGTAACCAAATATTTTTACAAAGAGAAAGGTTAAAGTGAACGGTGGAAAGGAAGGAGGTAGGAAGAGAAGGAAATAAGATAGGTTCTAGAAGGGACTAAGGATCTCAGCCCCTGAGGTGTCATGATTTGAAACCAGTATAGTTTAAAGCTAGAAATGTGTGCAGGAATTGGAATTGTGAACTATTCCAATGTTAACTTGGGTTTCTGTCTTTGATTGCATGTTGGATTGAAGATGAACAGAGAGTATCTAGAGCTCAGTACTCCTTGTCAGAAACCACCTTTGTCTGAAGCCAGTTAGAATCCCTGGGGCCTCATTAGAACTGAAGGAAAAAGAGGACAGGAAGAGCAACAGACCAGATAGAATATAGGGAGCTTTAAAGAGCAAGCACTGGAGCCAGCCATACATATAGTTTCTTCTAGCCTGGGCCATTTCCTAACAGGAAAAAGGAAGACCATGCAAAATGAAAAAGAGAAGGGGCAATTAATCCACAGTTCATCAATGAAGAAAATTAGTCCAGCTAGATTGTGATTGCAATATGGATTTTGTAAGTTTGAAATAGCACAAATCTCTATATTAATCACATTGATTAGATCATTTGCATGGTTACCCTTCAACTTTTACTCTTTCGACACTACATGAAACAAAATTTATCTGGGTCCTTGTGAGTTGTGGGTTATATGCAAAAGACAAACAGTTGTCTGTATTTTCTATATTGGAGACCACCTCAGAAAGGGAGGTTTCATGTCTTACTTTGTTTCCATTCTACAAAATATAAAGTCTGGATCATAGGATGTGTGAAATAACAAATAATGATGCCTACTAAGATAGTACCTATTTTTTCCTAGTAAGTTTTTGCATGGATTTATTCTAAAAGTACGGCAACTCAAATGTGCTGTTCATTGCATGCAGCAGTGCTAACTGGATAATACGTTTGCAAGGTGGGTTAAGAACTTGGATTTTTTTTTTTTTTGTAATATTGGTTAAAGCCAATCTGTCACCATCTGGCCTCTCTCTGTTTTATTCAGCACTTCTTATCCATGGGCATGATAACATAGTGATAAACACAAACGATTCCCAAAGAGATAGAATCTAAGATCTTGGTGTGTTAACATTCATTTATTTAACATATCAGAACTATTCTGGGCACCAGGATAGGACTTCCAGTGATTCAAAACTTTAGATTCCTCTAGAAGATTAGTATGTAAATGCTATCTCTAAGGTTATAGGATTGTCCTTCCTGAGCCCTTGTGGATGTAGTATCCACATGACTATTTCTGGACAATGCATTGTAAAGGGAAATGCTGTGTGTCACTTTGGAGCTGAGCATTTATTTGCTCTGCTCCAGCACTGTACTCAGTAATATTTGGTATAGGAGCTACTTTGTTAGCCTGGGTGTGCAGAGTCGATGTAGATTGAGCAAGAAATAAACCTTTGTTGTTGATTATGGGCTTGCTTAACTCAGCATGACCTAACTTGTCATTACTACGTACAGTGGTTCTGATTACCTATTTCAGTGTGTGTGTGCGTGTGTACACACGTGTGTGTATATGTGTAAGGTTATCCACACACCCAACAATTCTCCAGACAGCATTGTGTCCCACAATTCAACCCAATTCTGACATTTTCTGAGAAGATAGTATCAGATTCCATGGGTTAAGATCTCAATTCCATAGGACTGTCCTCCCAATTCAGATGCCAAATGCAAGCCCAGGTTATCCTCTGTGCTTCTGACCAAATAGCTACGGATTGGAGTTTCCCATGACCCCCCCCCCCCGTTTGGGTTCAATTAATGAGCTAGAGTGGCTCACAGAATTCAAGTAAACATTTTATTTAATAGATTATAGGTTTATTACAAAGGATATTAAAGGATATGAATCAACAGACAGATGAAAATGTAGAGTGAGCTTCATAGAAAGGGCTTGGAGCTCCCATGTCCTCTACCACTTTACCCAAATGTCCACATGCTTACCAACCTGGAAGGTCATCAAATCCTGTCCTTTTGGTGTTTTATGAAGGCTTCAGTACATAGGTACGATTGATTAAATCATTGGCCATTGGTGGTTGAACTCAATCTCTAATCCTACTCCCTTCCCTTCTCAGAGTTCCGGGGAGGTCGGAGTGGGAGGTAGGACTGAAAACTTCCAACCTTCTAATCACCTGGTGGTTCTCCTGGCAACAAGCCGGCATCTTTAGCAGGCCAAAAGACACGTCATTAACATAACAAAAGGAATCTTTATCATTCTCATCACTTAGGAAATTCCAAGGGATTTGGGAGCTCTGTCAAATGTATATTTCGTATTGAAAATTACAATGTCACACTATTAAACTTTCAAGGGCCCAAAGTCATTTTGTCAGTTATACAGGAAGAACGCCATAACCACACTATATTATAGTTATTGTAAACATTTCTGAATGATCTCTGCACTCTGTCCTGTCAACTCCAGTCTCTGCCTTTTATCCTTTTCATTATCACGATCCAGGCAATGAGTATCAAGAATTCCTTCTATTTGAATGAAGGCAATATTTTTGTTTTCATGGAACCCTGAAAATACTTGGCAGGGAAAAGACACAGGGAAAACCTAAATGGAAAATTAGAGGGGATGGCATTTCTGGAACATCTACTCTTAGCTCCTGACTGTATCAGAAAAAGAGATATTGATGAGATTTGAACAATGGCAGCAGCAACACAATTGGTTATTTACTTGGAAAGTTTTAAGATCAACTCTGATCTCACCCTGTCCATTGGGTACTTTGAGTAAACTCATACAATATTTGCTTTTACATATGTTAAATATAAAGAAAAAAGAAATTCTTGGATATTAAAAAAAACGTTAAGACAAGTAGATAAGCCAAAGAATATTTATTTTCAAAACCTTTAACCACCCAGTGAAAGAGAATTTAGGGGAGCAAATGGATCATAGAATTTTAGAGTTAGAAGGAATGTTAGACATCATCCGGGTCACTTTCCCGATTTTACAGATGAGGAAATTGAAGTCCCAAAAGGTTAACTGACTGGCTTGAAGTCCAGACAGTTATTTGATGAGAGAACTTGATTTAAATCCATCGCTACTTCCCCTCTATCGTACAATTTCAAGGTTTTCATAAAGATGAGATTGCTGTCTTCTGATATTGCACCTAGACCAAAAGCCACCCAAACAGAAGTTCAATTATAAATGACACAGAAAGCTTCAAGAAAGACTATGTCCTTGCACATGATGTATAGTACAGATATTGCTCATTCTGGATGAACTTGAAAGATAAGAAATAACTATAATTTATTTTTTATTTCCTGAGTCTCCAATATTAAAGGGTTCATAGACTGGATATATACACTGTTGCAGAGTAGAACCCACTCACAAAAGGTGACACTGTGGCCAAGCATTAACTAGATACCCTAGGCATAGAGGCAAACATTAAATTGCTATATTTTTCTCAGCTTTGGGTGGAATCAGAGAATCCCTCAACATGAAAAAATGTTTCATAATCTTCAAAGCAAAAGTGAATTGATGATGTCCCAGTCCTTCAGTTCCTTCTGGAACTATACCTAATCAGTTCCAGAGTACTGCTGGCTTTTCCTCTGCTATCTCCTCTTTAGTCTCCCTGGTTTGTTTGTTAAACTCCGAATCCTCACTTTGTTGTTTATGTTTCTCCATACCCCTGCTGCACCATAACTACCTCACGTCGTCACAAAACAAATCACTTCTCATAACATGATGCTCAATTTTGCTGAAACTTCCCTTGTCTTAGAATAAACTGCCCTTTTTTATGTCCATAGAATCCTTTTAGGGTCTTTCCTAAAACCTTTTCTCAGTCTTCTCAGACTCTCCCAGCTCACATGACTCCCCTCTACTTCACTGAGTGCTGGTTGCATATTAGAATCCTGGGGAACTCTGGTCAATGTTCACATTTAATAAACACACTAATGCCTGGAACTGCCTCACATCAATTAAATCATATGTTCCTGCTGCCATCATGGTTAAAAAGCTTTTCGGGTGATCCTAAGCTAGAGTCAAGACTGAAAACCACTGTCCTAGAGAATTCTCAAACCATGTCATTCATGCTGATACTTATTCATAATATAATTATAAATTACAAATTCAGTGTTATAATAGTGGATGTCTTCATGTGTGTAAATTTCTGGCTTTCCAAGTGAGACAAATCCCATGAGTTATGCCTATTTTGAATCCCTGTGAAACTTGATCCTGAGATGAGCACAAGTAAAACCCTCAAAAGATAAAGTCTTGGGACTCCTGGGTGGCTCAGTCGGTTAAGCATCTGACTTTGGCTCAGATCATGATCTCTCAGCTTGTGAGCTCAAGCCCCGCATTGGGCTCTGTGCTGACAACTCAGTCTGGAGCTTACTTCGGATTCTGCGTCTCTGTCTCTCTTTGCCCCCTTCCCACTCTGTGCTCTGTCTTTCTCTCTCTCTCTCCCTCTTTCTCTCTCAAAAACAAATAAAAACATAAAAAAAAGAAACTCCATCCAGTGGATGCATTTTCTCCCACAAAAACAAAGCACACAAATAAAAAAACAAAATCTAACTAAACTAATCATATTTTGTGAAGATTTTCAAATAGTAGTGGAAACAAGTGGAAGGAGAGAGATTGGAGCTAGAGAAGCTGAGTCATGAGGAAAGGAGACTCGTATGGTGTTGTTCTATTCCGAATGATGATTCAGGTCTTCATAAGCTCTGTTTTCTAAAGCTAGACATCTTCCTGAGCTGCATTTCTTCCTTGTAAGCTTCCTGTAAGCTTAACTCCTATTATCTTTGGTAACCTGCGTATGTTATTGCATCCTGAAAGGAAGCAGGCAAGCTCAAGTGTCCTCTGTTGGGAATGTATTATAATTTCCCCAGTCTGGCTCCCATAAAAAACAAATAAACAAAAAAACACACCAACAATAGCTCATAATATATGCTCACAGGATTCCTTTTCAAACTCCTTTTCAACTAATCCAAAATACAACTGGGGATGGGGAGTATTTACCTAGAAGGACAATATACCAGACAGATATTTTGTAATTATGACTTTTGCACATAAGTCAGAACTATATGAGTCTTGGAATTAAGATATGGGACTATTCTTAATTGCTATCAGTGGCCCTCCTGAAGCCTCCTTCCTGTGATGCTTGCTCACACAGGTACTTAACTATGTTCCAGGCACTACTCCAAACACTTGACCTCTAGTAGTTCATTTAATCACCAAAATAAGTTCATGAAAAAAAGTGCTATTGTTGTCATTGCTATCTTTACATTTAGGGATCCTAATACCCAGCTGTGTTGCCTGGGTCACGTAGTACAAAGGAAGTAGTGGACCTGTATCTAAACCAGTGTGAGTTCTCTCCGTGGTGAATCAGAAACCGCACCAGGGTGAGTTGTCGCACAAGAAAACTTTTTTTTTTTTTTTTAATTTAGAGAGAGAGAGACAGCATGAGCAGGGTAGAGGGAGACAGAAAATCTTAGGCAGAGTCCACCCTCATCATGGAGCCTAATGTGGGGCTTGATCCCATAACCCTGTGATCATGACCTGAGCTGAAATCAAGAGGAGGATGCTCAACCCAGTCACCCAGGCACCCCACAAAAACAAACAAACAAACAAACAAACAAAAACTTTATTTGCAACAAAAAAGGGGAATAACTTCCAAAGCTATGAACCCTGGAGGAAGGGTGGGTGGGATCCTTCCATTTAGGGTTAGGATGAATATTTAGATAGAGATGCCTTGTCATCATATGTAGAGTCAGGTATAAGGTCACACATGTGCCTTAAGGAAACATGCCTATACACACATTGTACATTATGTAAATGAGGCTCGTGCTCCTTCTTGGGCAGAGATTTTAGTGTTATAATAAAGCAAATGTAGTTGTCAGTCATTCTAGAGGTCACTCCATGGTCCATCTGGGCAGGAGAGAGTTGGGGTTAAGCTCAAACTGGTCTGGTTGGTCGGGGCTGGCTGGAGATCTTGTCTGGGCAGTCACTATCGCTTAAGGGCTGGTTTCAATTTGCATTTGCCTGAATTGAGATATAAGCTGGAAAGAAGAGATTAAGGGAAAATGTGGGATAAAGGTGGGTGAGTCCAAGCAGGTGGGCACTAAAGTCAGTTCTTGAGGTCTAGCTGGTGACAGACTCAGATTCAAACCTAGGTAGCCTGATTTCAAGGTTCATCGTCTGATCTCTTCACTATAGTGTTGCTGTGACATATATCACCAGTACACCCCACGTCTTTCTTCTACAAAGGAGAAATTATCAATGCTATTAAAGAGGTTCAACAGTTAGAATCATCACATAACTGGCAAATATTTGCTTTTTCAAACAGAAATTTAAGTGTTAAGCCATTGGATGTAGTCAACAGCCTTTCATTTACAAAGACTGGGTTTAAATTTCATGTTTCCTGATTAGCTACTTGCGAATAGAGCGGGTAGAAAATATATCCTCAACTGAAAATGAGGAACAAAGTACTGATTATTTTTATTAAAGCATAATGTGGGCAAAAAAGACACCTCTGTTTTTTCTCAGATCCAGTGGACTTATAAATAAGCATTATAAACACAACATTCTCCCTTGGTCTCTTGAGTGACTAGTGTCTATACGTTGCACAAGGGCATTGCTTTCCCTCATCCTGTCTTTGTAGTTAAGTGAATTAAATTTCTAACAATTCTCACTGGAGTCCTTGTTTGCTTGACCCATGATCCATGATCCATGCAGGTTATGATAATGCATGCTTCCCCTTTCCCTATGTGCTGATTAGCACCCAGTTAACTTTTCTACCCTGGAGGATCAGGTGAATGAAAAGTGGCAGAAGGGCAAAAAGGGAGCAGAGTGATCGAGCCGGAAACTTCAGCATAGCATTATCCACATGAGCTGTTTTATTTGTATGCAGACTGCCTTTTTTGTAACCCCAATGAGGGAAAACTATAGCCCGACTAAGATGGAAACATGGAAATTCAACCATTGCAGGCATTTGTTCTTATCTTTTATTTTTATAAAGAATAACAAAGAGATCCCAGCAGATAAAATCAATGCTTCATATAAAACCCAAATTCACTGTTTGTGTAAGTGCATTTTTTTTTCTCAGACCCACTAATGTAGTTGTGTTGATGCCCTACATTTCCATTCCCTCCCATGCCCAGGAGGGGAATTTAGAACTTGAATAGACCTTTGAGATCACGTAGTCTAACCCTCCCTCCCATCCCCTCCTTCTCCTAATAAGGAAACTAAAGCCTCAGGAGGTTAACCGACTTGCACAAGGTCAGATGAGCTCAATTGTCTCCTAAACTCCACACGGAACTTTTTTCATTTCCAGCTTTAAATTATTTATTCAGTTTTTTGCCATTTTCACTTCATTGAAATGAACTCTCTCTTCTTGCTATTATATCCTGGAAGCTATTTATCCAACCTGATTTAATTGCATTTTCATGCAATTGTATTACATTTTGAAATTGCTATTACATTTTATATTCTCTGTGTTTTTATGCCCTAGTGCCAACTGTTAGCATCCTCTGTGTCCTGCTTTATTATTAAATTACCCCAGGTGTTTCTTAGGCTAGGTTTACTTATATTGCAACACAGAGTTAAACATACTAACATTAGGCAGAATGTTTCATATCCTAAGTTAGGGTCCATGAGGGGAAGAAGTAGAAAGCTATGGGTTATAATTGTGACTATTTCAGTGTTTGCCACATTACCACTACAATAAATTAGCATCCCTGGTCTCCGTGTTTCCAAATTTCCCTCCTGTCCTCTCTCATTTTTATAGGACCATTCAGAGAAGAAGCTCTCTCCTGGAACCGCCCCTGTCTTCTGAAATTAGCTTCAGGAAGTCAATGCAGACGTTGAACATTAAGTAAATGAACCCCAATTTAAAAAGGATTTAAGGAAATTAGATGGAAATACTCAAGGGAAACCAAAGCCATCTTCGTAGGTCAAAAAGCCTGAGAAATTCTTTAAAATATTCCCTTGTTTTTTCAGTGGGCAAATAGGTGAACATAAACTGAGGCAAAGTTTGAGAGCTTGTTAGAGTGGAAGATTTTGACTCATAAAAAACAACACATCTTCAAAAGTAAGGAGAAATTCATTACAGGAAAAGTCGATAAAATATGTAGCCAAGAAAATGTCTCTCTTAAAAAAAATAGTTCAGTAGAATAATAGTGCTTGCCAATTATGGGGGAGATATTGTGATGCCTGCTCAGGCTTGGGCTTTATTTAGATGGACTCCAATCCAATCCACTGTCAGCTGAATTATATGCACCATGGACTTCAAAGGCTCTGTGCTCAATGGGAACGTCCAGGATGGAGTGCTGTGAGAAATAGACGATCGTGCTGCACTGTAGGCTGCCAAGCTGCGGCGATCACTTTTCAGTCACTGGAAAAATGCGGTTGTGCAAATGGACGTCACGCTGTGATAAGGGAAGTCCAAAAATATAGTTGCAACACAGTGAGCAAACTTAATGGAGGCAAATCTTTCACTTCCCTTGGACAGCTATGCCCTGCAGGTGGTTTTACTGATGGACACAGTTATGTATGTGGGTGTGGAAACAGACATGCCTCGAACACCCCTTTCTTAAATAGGTATGTCAGAGTTAAAGTCACAGCAAAACTTTCAAGAGCTTGGGGGAAAGCCAAATTGGCCTCAGGTATTACTTTGGCAGGTTACTTTGAGCCCTGGGTAGGACAAGCTTATCCAAGGGGCTGTGATTACCTGTGGCTGCTTTGGGGGGCAAGGAGTCCTCCTCTGTCTTCTTCTGAGGGGCGATGGGTGCACAGAGACTGCCACACAAAGGATAAAAGCTGAACCGTGGCTGCTTTTCTCTACACAACCTGCTCCTGAAACTTAAACCTGTATTAGAATCACCTGGAAATCTCTGTAGATTGTTGGGACCCACTCCCCTACCCCTCAGTTTCTGATTCCATTCTTCAGGTCCAGGGTGGGTCTCAGGAATTTTCATTTCTAGCATTTCTATTAAGTTGCCAGGTGATCAGCACGCTGGTCTACGACCTGCCTGCCTCCAATCTGGATGCTTTCATGTGTGTTGCAGACACAATGCCACCTTAAACAAGCAAGGTCACCTCTCTCTATTTGCCCAATTTTGCCTGTTTTGTTGATGCCAAAGCACATGATGGGAAATGCTGAATTATAGGTTTTGCTGTTGAGCTGGTGGGGACTTGCATTTCCTCATCACCCCACTTTAGAAAGTTGGAAGGAGATAAAATTGTGATCATTATTGGAGAGATTTTACAAGGGAGACACTGTCGTGCAGCATTACTGTCCCTGTAGGGCCAAATATTAGACTCAACAAAAGAAGTATCATTTTCCTTCTTTCTGGCCTTTAACATATACAGGTGGTTCCTGACTTGAAATCAGTATGTTCCTGGTGACACTGACTTAAAATAATAGTTTGGAGGAAAGATCCTCACTAGTAAGGGGCTGTGGCTTTTTGTGGTTTCGAGAGAGCTTCCTTTCACTATGATGTAGGCACGGGGCTTAGGCTCTCCCATTCTGAATCAACTGCTGAAGGCTTTCTAGAGGAAGCCTGTGAAGGAGCAGGGCTGCGGAGTCCATTCTGATGAGGGTGGGGATCGAGGTGGCAGCTCATTCTTCCTGCAGGGGCGGCAGAGGCAATGTTTCTGGAGGACGCATGGTGGGGGGCAGCCTCAGGGACATCAACCGAGGAAGCCATGGCCACAAGCCCCCAGCAGTGGGATTTGAGCCAAGCAGTTTCACACCGAACTTGCAGAATAACTCTCTGTGGTGACGGTTCTATGCCTGGTGCTCGGGCCATCGGCCAGCACTCTGGCTCGGGCCAGAGTATAATTCTGAAAATATACTCATTATTATACCCATTTTACTTGGTATCAATGTCATCTGTTTCAATCAGAAAGATTTCTGTTGCTTACAACTGGCAACCTTGACTGGCGCAATTTTTATGCACTCATCGGCAAAATCGCAAAGATCACTCGGTGAAAAGATGCAAAAAAATGGATACGGTATGAAGGAGATGTCTTTCTACGTGATGACAAAGTGTAAGATAAGAGGATATGCAAAAAATAATCAGCAGTGTATTTGATTTTCATTTTGAACACACCTTATGTATTGGGTTTTCGTTTTTACTGCCATGTAGCAATGTGCTATGTAGTAAAATAAAATTGTAAGTAAAATACCATATATTGGTACCCAGTGTCCCAACATAAGAATTCCAAGGTATTTTTATTCCTATGTTTTTAACTCTCTGCAGTTCTTATTAATGTCATATGAACTCAGTTTTTTTTTTTAATGTTTATTTATTTCTGAGACAGAGAGAGACAGAGCATGAACGGGGGAGGGTCAGAGAGAGAGGGAGACACAGACTGTGAAGCAGGCTCCAGCATCCAAGCTGCCAGCACGGAGTCTGATGCGGGGCTCAAACTCACAAACCGTGATATCATGACCTGAGCTGAAGTTGGTCACTCAATCGACTGAGCCACCCAGGCTCCCCTGAACTCAGTTTTCCTTGAAGCCCTGGTGGATGTTGACCAGAGCTGGGCCATGGTGGTGCCCCCGAGGTGTGTTGAACAATCTTGCCCATGGCACATTTGTTTTCTGGTGTTGGAGAAAGTCTTCCTACAGGGCAAGTACTGACTCTGGCCGTCTTCCTTCACCTCAAAGTGTGGAGGCATCACCTCAAAGAGTGAGACTCAGTGGTACTCGTTCTAATTGGGCTGGAAACTATGACCCGAATGACTTGGAAGAGCGCAGTCACCTGCTAGGCTTCCCTGGGTCCCCTACAAATCCAAGTGAGATGGACAAAAATATAATTGTTAGGATAACTTCTGGGCAGATGGGTGGATCATGTGCCTAGAAAATAAAGCACAAATACCAAGGAAGCTAACAACTTCCGGTCATATGTTTTGTGGCAGGTACTTTGAGGGATATATGCCCCTTGTCTGTGCTGTAAGGCACAGGCATAAGTTCATACAGGGGAAAGAGCATGGGCTTTGCAGCCAGAGTGCTCTGGGTTTGACTCCTTGTTCTTCCCCATCTGAGTTACTTGATTTCAGAACTTCATCTATAGAAAAAGGAAAAATAATACCTAGCTCATAGAGTAGTCATGAAATTTGTATATTATATATGTGAAGTTTTTAACAGAGGGCCTAGAACATAGTAGGAGCTCGATAAAGAGTAGCCTTTATTCCCAATAGTATCCTGAAAAAAATTTCTAAAGTTCTCACCAGAGTTAACAGGGAAATGGGTCCCAGATGGTAAAATTTTCTTTACAGAACACAGCTACTTTATAATATACAGGATTCATGTTGGAGACATGACAGATAATTTTTAGAGAGTTGGAAAAAAGAATAATTGTAATAGTCTAAATTGCCTATACCATTACTCTTAAAACCACCTGCAGTCTCTTTTCCCAAATATGTTAGATGAAGTACTAAAATTTTGAAAGATTTAAGCTTGACAATATAAGTTATCTACCCCTTCTCCCCCAATCAAATACTTTTTTCTGTCAATCCTAATATGAAATGGCACAAAAGACCATAAACACTTTTTTTCCCTCCCAAACTGTCAACCGCTGAATATTTATCAATCCTTCATAAAAATTTTATCAAACCTATTAAGAAAGCATTTTTATCAACAATTTGACATCCATTCTTATGACATCCATTCTTATTATGACAAGTATCATAATCTTGCAAACTAGTTTGAGGTGGATGAGAAAGCCCATCTTACAGTTCTTGGTCATGTGCCCAGCAGGGGAAATGTCATTGCTTCTTGTTAAGCAACCACCTCCTCGAGTGGAAATTAATCCAGGTCATTGTGGGGCCTGTCATCTTTAGGATTTGTGGATTAGAATGGAAGGTTACATGGCCACATATTTAAACTTAAGTAGGGATCGATTCAGAAGATGTTAACTTCGGATTCTGAATAGAGGCTCTGTTGATGTGGCTGTGTGTACTGTGAGTGGTGGCAGAATCCTGTTAGAAGGGTGTTAAATAGTTTTCTCAGCTTCTCAAGGAGTGTTACTGCTTTGGGGCTCTAGCATGCAACTGCGTTGAGTAATTGATGTCTTCTTATAGCTTATGAAAAGCTATTCCAACTCTTAAATTGCCTTATTAAGAATATGTGTCACACGTTCCAGAGCAACCAGAACCCAGAAAATCTGTATTAGTTTCTTAAGACACTGAATCTTTTATTTTTAAGAAAATGTGTACATAATATCTTCACTTAGTTAAAAAGCAAAAATGTATAAGATAGGGAATCTCTCCCTCTCCTCTCCATTTTCCATCTGTTTTCCAGGTCCCACTCTAACCCACCATCATAAATAACCACTATATTTGCATACAAAAACAAATACACATTCCTATTCTTATTTCCTCTTCATTTTAACACAGGAGGTAATACATTTTACATATGGTTCTGAACCTTGATTTTTTTTTCACTTACCAATATATCCTGGAGATTTTCTTATCACATAACATACATTACATATCATCTGTGTTAGTTTGGGTCCTGTGAGAAGCAGATGCCAAGAAAGTATTCTCCATGAAACGCCTGTAAGATAAAGTGGGGAAAAGTGTGAGGAGAGTTGTCAGTTTACAGTAACTATACAAGTCTGAAAGGAGTGAAAGAGACAGAGAAGGAAAGTTGGATGGGTGTGTCTTAGACTATAATTCAGTTTGGCAAGACTGTCCGGGAGCCCTTGGCCAGAATCACCCATCAGGAGTCTCTGGTCTCCTAGGAATGTCCGTGCCACACTCAGTCATGGTTTCTGGGAGCAGCCAGGGATAGCATGGACTCCTGGGAAACACTGATAGAAATTTGAGAGTGTAGCAGATGGGGCTTTCGTTAGTTGTGCCCCCTGTAGTGTAGGTCTGCAAGGCACTTTTATATTAGGTAAACCCCCTTTCCCACCAAAACCTTCCATTTGCATCTTGTTGTGCAGAACTGGGTCATATGGTTTTCCCTATATGGGAAGGAGGCTGGGAATTATGCAAACAAGTACGCTGTTAAGGACAGAGAATACAGTGTCACAAAATATCAGGCTACCATTAGCAAGGAATGCAAGGCCAATTGGTGTGGGTGACTGCCACACATTTAAAAAAACTTTGTTGGATGAATTAATGAAGGTTTTAGGAACCTGGCATTAGGGCTCTACAATGCCTTCAGGGCTCCTTCCTGGAATAATGTGCCTTAGTATCAGCGAATAATGTGCCTTACTACCAGCCACCTCAGTCTGTGTATTTCATCCAAGGAAAGAGAGAAGGGCGAAAAGGAAACAAAACAAAAGCAAAACAAACACTCCCTTTCCCAAAAAAGGCTCACAGTCATAAACTTAAATTGGTTTAAAACTTCAGCTTTCCCACAGCATTTTCACACTCATCCTCAATCAATTTCTATATTTCTAGGTTTCTACATCAGGCACTTTTCTTTAGTGTTTCTAGGAATCTTGTTTGTATTGATAAATTTAGGCAATAGATAAATATCTTTTGAATTAATAAAATAAGATAGAATTGAATCCAAACTCCCCAGAATAACCTCCAGAAACCTCCGGCCTCATGCCCCTCACTTTCCTACTTGAGATTCTTACACTGACTTCTTGTTTTGAGGGCTTTTGCATATGGCATCCCTATTACTAGGAATGGTCTTCTGTGCTCCTTGTGATGAGGTTTTGGGGTGTTCGTGGGGGTTCAGAGCTGATGGCCAAGAAAGAATTCTTAAAGACATCTTTGTACAAAAAGGTGATTTTATTAAGGCATGGGGACAGGACCAGTGGGCAGAATGAGCTGCACTGTGTTTATGAAGAGTGACTACTTATATACTGTGAGGTTGGGGGAGGTAAAATCAAGAGGAAGTTTCTTAAAGGGATTCCTATATGCTAAAGAAGATTCACAGATTACTGGAGGCCAAGCTGTTGTCAAGCTAGGGTTGTTTTTCCCTCTAGCAAAGCATTATCATTAAGTCACTAGGGAGTTCCTGGAGATTGGGCTGTTGAGATATTTGTAAACTGATGGAGACTCTATCAGATTAGTCATTTGTGTTCCCCTTTCCTTTGTTCTTGGGCAGTCAGGAATGTCTGAGGAATATCACTCTTATCCCACCTTGGGGGTGGGGTGGTTTGCTGAGTGTCAGCTTGCCTTATGCTCCCTCACCACTTGGACCCAATTCCTACGTGGGTATATGGTTGAGGGGCACTTCTCCACACCAATAAATGCTGTGGACACCTGTTGGGTGTCCTACAATTCAACTCAGTTCTGACACTATCTACTCAGAAATGGCATCAGATTACACAGTTTGAGGGCTCAGTCTCACCAGACTGTCCCACTCCCACGTTAGATGCCAGTCATAAGCCCAGGCTGTCACCTGCGCTTCTCACCCAATCACTATAGATCAGAGGTTCCAACCATCCCCACCCTGTGTTTGATTAATTTGCTAGAGCAAATTACAGAACTCTGACAGTCATTTTACTTACTAGAACATAGGTTTATGCTATAACTCAGGAACAATCAGACAGGAGAGGTGCACAGGACAAGTTATGGGAAAAGGGCTCAGTTTCCATGCCCTTTTCTGGTGGACCACTCTCCCAACACTTCCACCTGTTCACCAGCCAGAAGCTTTCTCTGCACCCTGTCCTTTTGGGATTTTATGGAAGCTTTATTACATAGGCAAGATTAATTCAATCGTTGGCCATTGGCAATTGATTCAACCTCCAGCCCCTTTCTCCTTGGAGGTCATGAGGATGGGACTGAAATTTCCAATCCTTTAATCACTTAGTTGGTTCCTCTGGTAGCCAACCTCCACCCCTAGGTGATCTAGGGCTTTCCAAAGCCATCTCATAACATAACAAAGACATCTTTATCACCCTCTACCTCTTATCGCCCATCTTTCTTTTTAAAGTATTTCTATCTTTCTTTTGTTCACTTATAAATTCCAGTAAGTAGCCCTGGTGTCCCACATAGACTTCTTAAAATTCTTTTGAAAAAGGAAGAAAGGATAATTATTCTATTTTATGCATAAAAAGGTCAAGATTCAGAGAAACTTTGGCCCAAGTTTCCACATCTAGCTAGTGGCAAAGTCTTATTAAATTTAGACAGTAGAATATGGATGGTATTAAGAGCATGAACTTCAAGGTAATATCCCAAGGTTGGATTCCCAGCTCTTCTTATCCACTGCATATCCTTCAACAAAATTAGCTTCCCTAAGTCTCCGTGTCCTTCTTTTTAAAATGGAAATAATGATAATACTCCCTCATTAGGATCTTATGCAAATGTTGGCATGTGGCCTAGTGGCCAGTACGTAGATATGTAGTGGCTACTCAGGAAACATGAGCTGGAATTATTGAGTATTTGCCTCTGTAGGCCAGTTCTCTCCAGGATGCCCCAGCTACCTCAGACTGGGAGCATTGTGTCTTCACGTCGTTGTTGGTAGTGTAGGTAGGAATACGGTTAGGAAGGAGACACAGAGGTTGTAGTGGAAGCTGACCTGAAGCAGGAAAGGGCCAACATGTGTAAACTCATTAATTGCTAGGTTCCACTGGGCTGAGAATTGAGTTTCATTCTATTACAAACCCTAGGCAGTCAGATACCCTGCCTGGGTCTTTTAACTCACCGAAAGTGCAGAATGTATGACACCGGGCCAGGTGTGGGATGGTTTCCACCGTGAACAGTCCTATAATAACCAGTCAACTGCTGTTCAAACTTGGGCCTCTTCCTGGGTGAAAGCATCCCTGCACAGTTGGATTTTTTAAAATACGTTTGGAAAAGAGATTCCATATTTTCTTGAGTAATACCAGAGACTCCTGGCAAGATGTCAGTTATTTCCATCAAGGTGCCTCTGATTTCTTCATCACCTGCCTGGATTTTGTAGGCCAGAATAACCTGCTGAAGATCTCTGTGTGGCTTCTCCCACCCACCCCCATCCCCTCTGCCCCACCTCTTATGGAGTTCAGGTTTAAAAGGTAGTATATGACTATTGGATACTAGTTTTACTGACGAAAGAATGCAGTGTTTGCAATTCATCTCCAGTGCAGCAGCAATTCTGAGATGCACCTGCGGGCCAGTGACATTGATTTCTATGAATTGTTTTATTCTTGTCGGAATCGATCCATCAACCAGTGGCCACCTCATCCTTGAATGTGACTTCATCATGTTTCCATCTTCTCACTTCTCTCTAGTCCTCCAGCCTGTCAGGAAGGAACACGTTACCTTGGAGACAAGATGTTTGGAAAATATATGAAACCACTACCTCTGATTCAGTTATTATGTATCTTAGATGATTTTCTATGCTTAATTTAAAAAATCCTTTAGAAAGGGAGGTAATGAATTTCAGAATGGAGATTCTTTTTTTTTTTTTTTAGACATGGAGATATGTATATCTGAAGAAGTTTAAAAGAAAGTTTCCCCCCCCCCCCTTTTTTTTTTAAACAATAAGATAAACAAGTGCCCGGCTTGCCCTCAAGATCCCTGTTAGGGCAAAGAAGAGAGAAATGGATGAAAGGACCTCTCAAGATTCCTTTCAGTACTAAGAGCTCAAGAAAGTAAGTTTATGAACAGAAGCCCATGTAAATTTAGACTCTTTTATTCTACTATTTTGAGAAATACTATATGACAAAATTTTTTTTTATACAAAGGTAAATTAAAAAAAAATCTAAATGTCTAAGCATTTGTTTTACTATTTTATTTTTTATGTGTGGAGATACACGAATAGGAGTTTGGCATACATGCACTTCCTCTATAGGTAGACTTCATACTTGCCACACGTTTAGCCTCACAAGATGTTCCCTTTGCCCTCTCTCTCTCCTTCTAAGGGGTGGCTTTTTCCCTACCACTTGTGCATTAACAACTGACCAGCGGCCATTTTCCAGAATTAGAGACTTTTCAGAGTCAAATACTTATGGAACTATAAATATCAGACCGTGACTACCTTCCAAGAATTTCCTGGCATGATAAAAGGAGGGTCAAGCTTTGTACTACAGTGTTGTTTATACAGCCCAGGGAATGCCTAAGTTAACTCTGCTTCTGCAAGGGGTTTGACCCTGTAGGCTGTAAACCATTAACCACAGTGTTCCTTAAACCACAAGGAATAAGCACAGATCTCATTAGGGAGCTTTGCGCTTTAATTCTTGTCATTGAGTCTGCAATTGACCCTACTGCGCGTTCCATTCAGTACTTCAAAGTAAGGTCATTAACAACCAAGGGTGAAGGACCTGTGCCATGATCTCCTTAAATAAGTGACTTGAGCTTAAATGCAGAGCCATGGGAACTTCCTCACCTACCTTTATAATGGATACTTCGGTGGAAACTGAAGCCCTACAATTTTCTCTATAGTCTGCATCTTTGTTCATGCCAAAGGCATTTAATCTCTTTTTGAAATTACTTTTACTGAGATGGAAAGAAAAAATACCACATCAGAAGGAGGAATTCAATTCCATCCAGTGAGTTAAGGCACTATACTTTCTGCACAGACTTTATTGTTTCCCACTGCTTAGAAGAAAAGAGAGGAGACTATTATTCGTGGAGCACTCTTGTGTACCTGGTGGGCACTACATAGGGCATTTTACATACCTCCCCTAACTTAGTCTTCACAGAACACATTCAGTTACATTTTAATCTATCCATTTTATAGGTGGGTAAATGGAGTCTTAGAATAGTTAACGTGTCCAAGTTGAAAGAAGCTAGAATTAAGTATACCTGAGCCCACAGACAAGCTCCTTCTACTACGCCACGCTGCCTGCTAGTTAGTTTGCAGGGCTGTCTGTCCAAAGACCCCATCCATCTTCCACCCTCCTTTTCCTCTTGCCCCCGCTCTCCTTCTCCTTTTCCTTTCCTTCTTTGTCTCTACTTTGTTTACCAAATATTACAACCATACTACAAAATGTGAAAATGATATACCAGCTATCCATGTGCTACATAAAACCAGAGTTTATAAATGTTAATTTTTTTGTATTTTCTTTAGATTATAAAAATACAATCAAAGAATCACATATTTGATTAACGGTACCCCATTTCCTTCCTTGCTCTTCTTCCTAATGAGTGAATATTATCTTGAAGTTAGTATGTATCCTTCCAGTCAATGTTTACATCATTAAAACACATGTATTTATCAAAAACAGCACATATTTTTTCAATGTTTATTATTATTTTGTAAGATTTAATATTTTATATGGTGATGCTATATAGCATGTATTTTTTACAGTATCCTTAAAAACTCAGTATCATTAGTTTTTTTCCGTGTAAATGTAGTTTGAGCTCACTTATAAATATATAATGATTACGTAAGCATGCACTACATAAATATTCTATTATAAACTTATCCATTCCCCTATGGATGGTCACTTAGATTGTTTACAGTATTTTCCCAGTACGAATGGCATGCGATGAATTCCTTCTACATGATTCCTTATCCCCCTGGTCAAATTCCTCTAGGATCCCCTAAAAGTGGATTTGCTGATTATAGGTAATGTACATCTTTAACTTTACCAGGTATTGCCCAATGGCCTTACAAATTGTTGTAGTGGTGCAACAGCATACACTAACAATATATGAGAATTTGCATGTGTCCATATTCTAGCAAATTATTAGTGTTTTCAGACCTCTTAATTGTTCTTAATCTTCAGGGTATAAAATAAAATTTTTTTTACTTACTGTTTATTTATGTATTTATTTATTACATGTTAAATAATTTTTTAATGTTTATTTATTTTTGAGAGAGAGAAAGAGAGAGAGCGTGCAAGAAGAGAGGGGCAGAGAGAGAGGGAGACACAGAATGTGCAGTAGGCTCTAGGCTCTGAGCTGTCAGCACAGAGCCCGAGGCGGGCTCCATCCCACAAACTGCAAGATCATGATCTGAGTGAAGTTGGACGCTCAACCGACTGAGCCACCCAGGAACCCCTATTATATCTTAAATTTATTTTGAGACAGAGAAAAAGAGGCAGAGAGAGGGAGAGAGCATATGCACTCGCAAGTGGGGGAGGGAGAGAAAGAGAGGAAGAGGGAGAACCCCAAGCAGGCCATATGTTGTCAGTGAAGAGCCCGACTTCCGGCTCGAACTCACAAACTGTGATATCACGACGTGAGCCGAAATTAAGAGCCACATACTTTTTTTGTTTTTTTAAATTAAAAAAAAATCTTTTTAATGTTTATTTTTGAGAAAGAGACAGAGCATGAGTGGGGGAGGGGCAGAGACAGAGGGAGACACAGAATCTGAAGCAGGCTCCAGTCTCTGAGCTGTCAGCACAGAACCCAATGCGGAGCTCCCTCCCATGAGCTGTGAGATCATGACCTGAGCCGAAGTCAGATGCTTAACCGACTGAACCACCCAGGCACCTCAAGAGCCACATGCTTAACCAACTGAGCCACCCAGGTGCCCCAGAATTTCATGTATTTAAATATTTAAACATAAAAATTTATTATTATTTTTTTAGTTTTTTAATTCCAGCATAGTTCCAGCATAACTATGGTTAACATATACTGTTATATTAGTTTCAGTTGCACAATATAGCGATTCAACTATTCTATACATTACTCATTGTTCATCATGATAAGTGTACTCTTTAATTCCCTTCACCTATTTGACCCATCTCTCCACCCACTTTCACTCTGGTAACCCTCAATTTGTTCTCCAGAGTTATGAGTTTGTTTCTTGGTTTGTCTCTCTTTCTCTCTTTTTTTCCCTTTGCTCTTTTGTTTTGTTCTTAAATTCCATATACGAGTGAAATCATGTGATTGTTTTCTTTCTCTGACTGATTTATTTTGTTTAGTATTATACTCTCTAGTCCCATCTGTGTTGTAGCAAATGGCAAGATTTCATTCTTTTTTATGGCTGAAATAGATATATGTATACATATGCCACATCTTCTTTATCCATTCATCTGTCTATGGACACTTGGCTGCTTCTATAATTTTGCTATTGTAAATAGTGCTGCAATAAACATAAAGGTACGTGTAATCTTTTGAATTAGTGTTTTTGTATTTTTTGGGTAAATACCCAGTAGTGGGATTACTGGATCATAAGGTAGTTCTACTGAACACAAAAATGTTTAACATTTTTTCATAAATAGGGTGTCTTTTCTCCACTTATCTGTTCATACATTTTGCTTATTTTTTTTCTTTTGATTCATTTATCTTATTTACCTTTTCTTATTGATTTATAGGAGTTCTTTCAATATTTTGGATATACTCTTTCATAAGGAATATATAATGCAAATGTCTTCTGTTGCTTCTGTTTTCACTTTGTTCATGATGTCATTTGTCACACCAAAATTTTTAATTTCAATATAGTCAAACTTATCAAAACAATGTTTTGGATTTTCCTGTGTTTTGTTTGAGAAATAAGTCTCAACCCCAATGCTATAAAGCTATTGTAATATTTTCTTTTAAAATTTAATTTTTTTTATTTCCTTATCTAGACCATCCATTTATCTAGAATTAGTTGTTTTGTATAGAGTGAGACTAGATTCTGCCTTTATGTTTTTCCACATGAAAAGCCCTCAGTTCTGGCACATATCATTGAAAAGGTAACCTTTTTCACATTAATTTGTACTACCTCTTCTCTCCTATATAGCGAGCTGTTGGGGCACTGGATGGTTCAGTCGGTTGGGCATCTGACCCTTGATTTCATCTCAGGTCATGATCCCAGGGTTGCCGGATCACGCGCTGCCTTAGGCTCCGCACTGAGCACGGACCCTGTTTAAGATTTCTCTCTCTCTCCCTTTGACCCTGTCCCTCACTCTCTTTCTACAAAGAGAGAGAGAGAGAGAGAATGAGAGCTGTTGCTCTGTACAATTCCAGGGGGCACCATTCACATCATATTCCACGTGAACGTTACAATCCTGAAGCATATAGAATATAATATAAATGGTGTCACCTGGAGCTATGGAATGTGGCAGCCCTGTCTAAATCTCTGGTATATGTGATTGCTTGTGTATTAGTTACCTCGGGCTGCCAAAACAAATTACCACAAACTGTGTGGCTTAAAACAACAGAAATACATTGTCTCAATGGTGGGGGTGAGAAGTCTTAAATCAAGGGTTGGGAGGGCCATGTTCTCTCTGAAGGTTCTAAGGGAGGATACATCCTTGCTTCTTCCTAGCTTCTGGTGGTTGCTAGCAATCATGGCATCCCTTGCCTTGTAGATGCATCACTCTGATCTCTGCCTCATCATCCCATGGCATTGTCTCCTGTCTCCTGTCCTCACATGACGTTCTGATAAGGACACTACTCATTGGCTTAGGGCCCAGCCCAGTTCAGTATGACCTCATTTTAACTATTTACATCTGCTAGCTGTTATTCTGAGGTTCTGGGTGGACATGGATTTTGGGGGAGCACTATTCAACTCTGTACAGTTTGATTGTTTTGGTGCAATTTCTGTGTTGTTGGCTTATTTGTCTACATCTGTGCCAAAACCACCTTGTCAAATTATTGTGGCTTTTGGTAAATCTTTTCATATGGTAAAATGAGTCTTCAACTGTCTCTAATCTTATTCTTCCTTAAACATTTCTTGGCTTTTCTGTGCTCTTCAAAATCTATTGCATCCCTTTTTTGGAATTTTTGATTGAATTTTGAGATTAATTCGGGAAGACTTGGCATGTTTATGATAGCATATGTAAATAGCTCCATTTATTTAGGTCTGTCATCTTGAACCAATTTCTTCCATACATGTTTTCCACATTTGTTGTTATTTTTTCCTCTACATACCTAATGGTTATTGTTTCTTTAATTAATGGAATATTCTTTATTGATTGTTGTGGGCATGCAGGAACACAGCTGTTCTTTGTGTGTTTATCTTGTATCTAGTATCATTGTTGAATTCTCTTATTAATTCTCACCATTTATCTCCAGAGTCTCTCTGATTTCCTGTATAGAAAATTATAATGCCTATAAACAATAATTTGTTCTTCTTTTGAAATCTGATAATTATTTCCATTTTACCTTATCTTTTTGTAGTGCCTGGGACCTCCAGGGAAGTTCTACATAGAAGCAGTGACAGCAAACGTTTTTTTCTTGCCTATCATACATTTTTACAATTAGACTTTACTGCCCAGAAATTCTGGGTTGTTGCAGTAATGATTCATAATCAAGACTTTATATTGTTTACCTCTAAGTTTCTGCCTTTCCCAGTACTTCTCAGTTATCCCAGTTTACAGAATTGCTTATATGTAATTCTCTACAACTAAGTCCAGAAATGTATTATGGGGCCCCTTTTCAACATTTAGTGAAATGGAAACTCCATATTGTCCTGAGTCTGTGGTAAAAGCCTTTGACCCTCAGTCTTTCTTCTAATACCATTTGTTTCTTGAGACACAAACTGCTGGGAATTGATCCTTGCTTGAACCCTCTCATTCTGGGTCTGGTGTCCTGTTATTTTTGCCAATTCCTCCTCCTCCTTCTTCTTTTTTTAATGTTTATTTTTGAGAGAGAAAGAGAGACAGAGTGCAAATAGGCGAGGGACAGAGAGAGACAGAGACAGAATTTGAAGCAGGCTCCCGGCTCTCAACTGTCAGCACAGAGCCCAACACGGGGCTTGAAGCATGAACCATGAGATCATGACCTGAGCTGAAGTTGGATGCTTAACTGACTGAGCCACCCAGGCTCCCAACCAAGTCCTCCTTCTTAAGGAATGTACTAAGGATATAGATCTATTTCAAATCAGCATCATTTTCTGCAACCTGGATGCTATTACCCATACCACTCGTCAGGCTACACATTTCCCTAGTGATTAGACTAGTAATTATCAGCTATAATTTTTTTCATCTGTAACATACCAGAGGGTTAAGAATAGTGAATCACTATGACAATAAATAGCTACTGTCAGGGAAGTGGGTGTACCAAAATCTCTGGAAAGATATTCTTAGTTCTTAGTAAAATGATTCCAATATCCCCAGATTAGTCTAATATGCCACTGTCTTATTCCCTTATTTTGGGATCATTGACCTTGATGTACTTATTTTCTAGTTTTACCCATTGAGTCAGAGTCTTTGAGTAGCAAAGCCTATTCAAATAGAGACAAGATCTCTGTGCCTCCCTAGATGCTGTGTTTGGGGACTACAGATTATTTCCTTTTCCCTTAACCAAACATTTACATGATACAGCCCATCTCTTCTTGAATCTTTTTGTTTATTTCAAGTTTTTATTTAAATTCTAGTTAGTTAACATGTAGTGTAATATTGGTTTTAGGATTAGGATTTAGCAAAAACATTAAAAAATTTTAAAAAAAGGGGGGGCTGGTGCCTGAGTGGCTCAGTCGGTTAAGCATCCGAATTTGGCTCAGGTCATGATCTCACAGTTCGTGAGTTCGAACCCTGCATTGGGCTATGTGCTGACAGCTCAGAGCCTGGAGCCTTCTTCTAATTCTGTTTCCCCCTCTCTCTGCTCCTCTCCCACTCCTGCTCTCTCTCAAAAATAAATAAAAAACATTAAAAAATGAAAAAAAAAAGAATTTAGTGATTCATCACTTACATATAACACTCAATGCTCATCTCAACAAGTCCCCTCCTTAATACCTATCTCCCATTTAGCCCATCCCCTGCCCACCTTGCCTCCATCAACCCTAAGTTTGTTCTTATAGTTAACATTCTGTTATGGTTTGCCTCCCTCTCTCTTTCTTCCCCATTTCCCTATGTTCGTCTGTTTTTTTTCTTAAATTTCATATGA